>NC_056733.1:1201060437-1201212937 GCF_019279795.1 Protopterus annectens
GAGGGGTGACATTGAGAACCACACAGAAGTCCGTGAGATCAACTGGATCATTAAATTTAGGGCTGATGTGCCACCTGGACTCAATGGTAAAGTCCCTATACGTCCATTGTTAAAGTCTAGAAGACTTAGGAATCACAAATGACTTTTTATTTGTATGTTTTTTATATGTTTTAAATATACATACATATTTATTTTGTTATGTCTTACAATTTGTGTTTTAGAGTTGTTTTTAGGTTCATATCCCTTTAATGAGTGCTTGTTTTATTCGCGCCTTTTTTTGTATATAAATCACTTGTTTTATTGATTGAAGTGTAACAAGGTCTGATGAAGCTATTTTAGCACCTCACCCATCATGTCTGAATAAACCTGGTTTTTACTATTTTGAAGACTCTGGATTTTTTGCTGCTTGGATTTACGTGCATACTTGGTTTGACTGTATCCCTTCCATTGCTTTGCTCTATGAACATTTAGTGTTTATTGCTTCATTTTTGCTGTTCTTAGTAGAGCATTTACTCCGGTTGGTCTTTTTGTTATTTGGTTATTTAAATCTTTATGAATTGCTCCATTATTTTGGTTTCACTCGTTAGCTTACATGGCACTTCTGCATATAGTCATTATCATACAGCATGACTTACCATGCTTTTTTTCAGCTATCACACAATGCACAGAGGCACATGATGATTACTTCTTTGTTTAGTTTGTTCATTACTCCTCAGGAAGTTCTGGCACAGTAAATATCAACAGTCCTTGTATGAATTCCCTTTGGGAAAAACTCAGTTGCCACTAATTACCAAACTGATGGGAGTCCACTGAACACTGAAGGCATTATAAGAGATCTGGGGACACAGGTTGACATCAACCTCTCCTTAAACCACCACATTGCCACTGTGGTCAGAAAGTCTTTCTATGTGGCAATCTCATTACCAAGGGTTTTGCATCCAGGAAGAAAGAGGTCATCATCTCCCTCTACTCTTCCCTTATTAGGCCAGTCATTGAGTATAATGGCCTATTTGGCATGTACCTCAGTAGACACATGCAACAGCTGGAAAGGCCACAAAAGTACCTCATGAAGAGGATCCTAGGCCTTAAACACATGTCTTACATGGATAGACTCAAAAAACTACAGCTATTCCCTGCCTCATATCATCTACTAAGAGGTGATCTCTGCTTGACTTACAAAGCCATGTCTGACCCAGCTCTATTAGAAATGTTACATGTAATGAAATCACAATCCTTCTGCACCACACACTCCAGAGACATCACCCTCATTACCACAATCGACAGAACATGCTGGAGGGACAGTTTCATAACCTAGAGACTGCCCATGCTCTGGAATAGACTTCTCATACATGTCAAGCAGAGCACCTCACTGTGCCTTTTCAAGAGAAATCCTGTTGAGTGGAAGGGAATAGAAAGTTCATCCCGGGATCACTCCAGTGGCTCTACTTGATAGAGGCACTGGGAACTAATGTCGGGTGGCATGATGCCAGGACACTTCTATGGACTAGGCTTGTAAAGGCTCCAGGGCCATTAACCTAGTACACACCTATGAACCTATGACATTTATTACATAAAAGGGAGCCCTAATATTTTCTGAAGGAGTTTATTTATTTTAGTAAGCTTGATTTTTCTAACCCTTATTTCATCTATAAATCTCCGTCACAAAGCTCCTGTAATAGTATACTAAATCATGTTAAAGTCATCTGGAACTTTTGTATGTTATTAACCACTTTTGTGAAATTTCTATGATATTATGGCTTTTATGTTTTGTACCGTGGGCTGGAATACTTGTGGTGTCATGGAGGACTATATCAAAACCGCAAAACCTCACATACGCAAATACGGAAATGTTTACACATATTAAGCAAACCACGAAAACACTGAACGTCCTGAACCACGAAATTCAAAATGTCGAATCAGCATAGTTGTCCAACCCCACCGCCCGTTAAGTACTACCTACCCAAACAAAATAAATAATCCACATACATACACTTAACAAAACCCTACTTCTAACCCTAAACTAAAGCTTACATATATTACTATGTATGCACTTACCTTAACCCACACCCTAACCCTAAGGTCCGTATCTATTGCACACTTACCTTAAGGAGCTATACCGGAGAAGGGCCAGCTATGATGATTCAACATTTCGAATTTCGTGCTTCAGGACGTTCAGTGTTTTCTCGGTTTGCTCAATATGTGTCGACATTTCTGTATTCGCGCAATTGCAGTTTCGTGGTTGTAATAGGTAAGCATGTCATGGACCATCTTTTAATTGGTACTGCTTTGAATTTTCCAGAAATAAAGCTAGTCATAACAATAATAAATGTTTTTGAAGGGAGATTGCTGCCTGTACCCTCTTGTACAGTTTTAATCCCCTACACCCACCATAACTTATGTATACCAATTCCATGGTTACATAACAATGCAGGAACGGGAAAAATATACATAAAGACAGTGAATTAATCAGTGTCAGAGCTGTAGTATAATCAGTACCAGCAATAACTATTTAAGAATTTGGACTTGAAAGGTTACAATTCAGCCGCACAGGAGCAGTGAGCTGCGACCTCATCAACCTGTAAGGTGATCATTGGCTGTGAAGTCCTCTGGGTCTGGAGTTGAGGCTTTGATTTGAGGTTGGTGAATATAGTGTAAAATACCCTGAAGTCTGTGATCATGTAAAGGCTTGGTTGAAAATGTTCTTGTTTAATTCTGACTGTATGTTCCCAACTTCAGATAGAGACTTTTGTATTTGTCAAGAATTGACCCAGGTCTCATGAGCTACCATTTACTTTTAATAGTATCATTTTATTTGTACCAAAGCACAATGTCATTTGATAGAACATAAACTTAACCCCATCTTCAGCATTTTCATTAACTCTAAAATGTTGTATTTTTGATTCATTGTGTCATTTGTATTTTGTGTTGAAAGATTTCTGCAGAAGAGCTAATTGTAACTCTCCATGTTGTGTTTCTTATTTCAGTTACTTAATGTGTGCTGAGATATTTGCATTAAGTGTACTGTCTGAGTATGCCTCATGTCGATGACACCAGCAATCCATTTCAAATTTAATGAGCTCTTGATTGAGTTACACAGTTATCACTTAATGTGCAGACTTGTATCCATGTTTGTCACTCTCATTTGTGCATTTCGTTAGTATTGCCTTGTGTCATTGTTCTTTATATCTGCTGCCTTAATTTGCTCTTTGTCCTTCAAGTCTGTATTTTCATGGTCTTGCAAACCAGCACTACTTTTGCATTTTATATAATTTTGTGTTCTAGACCAGTTTATCCACATTGAACCAAACGTACAGTTCTAACTGAAACTAAAATACATGCAACAAAAGAGATATGATCACAACTGTCCCAGTCCCCTTCAATAAACACACCACACCAAATGACATTTGACAACCTTTATTAAACTTCCATAAACATGACTTATTGAACAATATTTTAGTTTATTGACCACAGCATGAACATCCATATAATCATTTACTAGTATAAACAGATCCACACTTATCCTAACTACCCACTGCAACTTTGAAATTATTCCCAAATTGTTACCTGTCAAATGTACCACCAGAACTCTAAGGAACACAATGCCACCAAAAACAAAAGCCAACCCAACAGCAGCCAAACAACCTAACTACAGCCCCCTTTTGCTGCCCAATGGAAAAAATAAAGCATTTGATGACCAACAACCCACCCCCTTAATGACTTCAATTAATCTGCCTTTCCTCTCTAAATCTGATACCCTACCAATGCACAAAGATTGAGAGGAAAACCTCTCTCCCGGGAACCAACACTGAAAAAAATCTCTCTTCTTTATACATACAAACTGATTACCATCATGACCTTATCACCTACCAATCAAAACTCCACAAAGAAACAACCCAGTTGAACTGCCCGACATGTAAACATCAGAAGCCCTAAGAGCTCCATGTCATCCTTAGTCTGCACCTTATTCTTGGATTTCCCCACCAAATCTTTTCTTTCAAATGTGTTACCCTTGCATCTGGTAAACAAAACAAACCATGGCCTGCATCCACTAGCAATCCCAGAAACGATGTCTTCCTTGAGCCTTCTAACTTCTGCCTAGCCAACAGAACACCCAGTTCCACACACCCCCCCCCCAAAAAAAAAAAAACTGCATACATTCTAATGCTCCATCAAACCCTTTACCTACTCTTAAAAAGCCATCCTGATAATGTTCCATCTCAGGGAAGCCCAACTGCTGCCAAATCCAATGGGGAGCAGTGCTAACTCTCTCAAAGTAACACAGGCCACCAAGCATCACATCAACATAGTCTTGTCAAAATAAAACTTAAGCCCAACTACCCTGCACCAACAAGGACCATATTTCATCTCAATCTAGTAATAAATGAAAAACGGATTCAGTATCTACCTTCACCAACCATGGGTCTGTAAACTCCCAAATGACCTGCCCTGTATTACCCAAAGATGCATAACTCACTTTTGTGCCATCTCCCAAAATAAAATCATACACAGAATCCCCCTTGATATAAGACCAATGGTGAATCAAATGAAATACCCTGCCAACTTTCCAAGAAATAACTCCAGTGGAGAAACCATAAAACTGTTAATGGGAGGAATATCAAAAGAACCCAATAACCTACCCAGCCACCGCTCCTTCTCCACCAAGCCTTCCCAAATCTCCTCCTTCTCCTGCAGGGAACACAGATTCTGACAAGTTGACGTCTCCTGTCCCACCACTGATTTAATAGAAAATCCCTCAGAAAAGCCATCCATTAATTCATCTGCAACTGCTGAATCAGGGAATTACATGAGCACCTGATCCAATACCTGTACATTAATGATAAAATGCATCTCCCAGTTTTCCCTTTAGTCCATGAAAGGACACCACCCTTCCCTGTCCCCAAAATTCCCTAAAGCCCCAACTATGCTGAACTCTAAGAAATGATAAAAGTAACCCACCTGATCCAGGTTGCTGCAAACTCTGCCAACTGCACAGCTGAATGTATACCCACACACTTTGAACACATGTGCAAATATCTACACACCACCCATGAGCAACAACCTGCATGAAAGGCCCATCATACCCCCTTCCTGACCCCCACTAACTTAATACCCTGTTAACACCTCCAAGGGTATCTAGTATAGTGGCAAGCCAAATGTCAGGATGTCTCACATATCAACACAATGACTGCTCGACAGCCCTCCTCTTCCAGAAGCTATGTTTGGACCAATACCAGTCATTCCCCACCAAAGATGCTGTGCCTCACAAATCATGAGAAAATAGGCCAAGAGTAGTAAGGCCAAAACAGTATCTTTCTAAAACCAAACCATCATTTAATAAATGAAGCCTAACACCCAGTTGTCACATATCCTTGGCCACAGTCTACTTATCCTCCACTGCCCCAAGACTGCAAAGCCACCAAAAGTCCTTATTGTTTGTCATTTCTGATTCCATCAGATATTGAACCCCAGCCACATTAATTAATTCAAAATGTCGACATACTCCCCCTCCCCCTCAGATCATTCCTTTAACTAAAAGCAGTATGCGGGGGGGGTCAAAGAACCCCCATTCCCTTGCCTCAGGGCCCACTTAGCTAACCAATCACCCTGCCAGATCCCAAAGGCTGACCCATCCTCATGCTATTGTGACTCCAACCCACCTGTGAAAACCTCCAAACTCCCCATAATCAAATCTAAACCTGCTTCACCCTGTCCCTGATGTACCTCATCCTCACCTATTCACACACTACTCCCAAACTGCACCAGATCTGACATGTCTAAATGAGCAACTGACAATATATCATTACCTATTACCTCACGGAGCACCACTCTAACAGCTGGAACATCCACCATAGCAGCATCCATCACCTGTTGAGTCCACTTCCTTCGAGCCACCAGCTGCCATTTGTGACCTCGTTGCACACTGCTCCAGGAGCCACCTCTGGATTCTGTCACCACTGAACACTCCACCCCTGCTTCTCGAAACAATGCTTTGGCTTGTGTGACGATAGCTGCCCATCCTGCCTTAAAACTCATGCACCAGCCATGTAGGAAAAGAAAAAAACATTATTACAACAACTGGAAAAAATATCACTGAACAATACTGATATGTCTATTCCTTGCCCTTAGTAATGATTGCAAAACATTAAAATAGGCTCATTGATAAGTAATAGACTAGCTATCCTTGAGGGCCATTTAAGCCTAACCAAATTCCTTTTCAGGGGTAAGAAGTAAATCCTACACCTCATGTTTATAAGGTAAACACCTTAACCCTTACACCAATCTCCAAAACATTGACATGACATAGCCAGCACCCTGCATAAAGTCTTGTGATTGTACTTGCCTATGTATGGGTATCTCAAAGCAAATAAATAAACAATTACATAAACACCTGCATCCCTTCTGTGGAAATTTCACCAGCAACTTTGCAGCAGCAAGCATCAGTATTCAGGGATGCCCAGGTCTGAGTCCATTGCCACCTGTTGTGGCTAAAGTTAATACAACTACCTCCAAGCTTGCACTCTACTTACCCTACCTAACTTCCAAACTGCCTTATAACTTCTGTAGACTTGTGCACTGTCAGCCTATCCAACTGAAATTATTATGCTGCACCATCCCATCTCAAAACTGTACAGACCTTTGTAAAATGTCCAAATCATTGCATCATATTTTGAAAAGCTCAGTTTGTTAAAATATCATTCATTTCTGCTGTTTTGTATTATAGTAAGTTGTTTCCATCATAAAGTAAAAAAATATTTGTTTTATACAAATATTAGAAGAAACATTTATTTTTCTCTTTCTCCTAAACTCACAGGAGATTTGCCATATCAATGTTTCACTACCCCCCTTGCAGGTCACAGTTGCCCAAACAGGGACAGATGGTAACCCTACTTGTGAACGATCGATTCCAGAGAAGGAAAATTCATGTAACCGTGCCAGCTCTTAAATGATAAAGCATGATAATGAAGTACACAACATTTAATATAAGCAGTCTTTATTTCCATGATGGTTAGCTTCCAGTTGTAGTTTACTGTGCAATTTTTGACTCACATTTTGGTCCATTTCTCATAAAATTGTAGTTTCCTGGCAAATCATTGAGACCCACCTGCTGAGTGAAGTCAGAAAATGATGGCAAACATTTCATTTTCAGACTTCATATCCTCCAGAAAAATTCATGCTAATGCAAAACCTGTTATTCTATCAACTTTCTAAGTTTGTAAGAGAAATATTTAAATGTGCCCCATATTTATGGGCCCTTGTCCCCCTGTTTTTTGTGCCTTTTTTCAGATTTCTTGCTCTTAGAGGTTGAGAGATGTGCTTCAGTAACATGGTGCCACTGCATCCCTCAGCAAATACCTTCACAACCAGCAAGAGAACACACTGTAGCAAAATGGTCCTATGACAGCAACTCAACCCAGGTGCTCAAACTACAATGACCAAAGTGAACGCAAAGTGAGCCACCAACTTGAGCATTTCATGACTACCCCCTGCGGATGAAGGACAATTCAAATATCAAGCAACTGGGCAACCTTGCGATTTCCGTACAACCTAAACACACTACTAAATGGGCCAAGCAAACCACTTTACAGAAATATTCTCAGGAGCACCTCTGTAAGCCAGCCCCAACAATAGTCAAGGTTGCAACCCCAAAAACTTCTCCCATGTGCCAGTATGTCCACTCCATTCTACAAATGGCTCAAACAAAAGGATAAGGATCAAACCCTGTACTTTGTATCTGTGAGGTAAACACCTTAACCATTATGCCAACCCCAATGCAACATGTACACAGCAAAATAAATGGTGAATGTTAAGGAGCTCCATTGGTGTTGTTTCCAATGCTCACTAATGGCAACACCATGCATGTGCAGAATACACTGTTACCTCAAGGAGCTCGCAGCTCACAAAAAGGATTTTTGAGGCTCACTGCACCTCACCTGTCCACCAAAACACCTCAATATTAAACCACCACGACCAATACCGATGTTGCCTTAACAAAAACACCCCCTGACCTGCAACATACTGCAATAACACACAGTAGCCAATGTCGCATGCACAATGCCACAAAAAACACACAGTTAAAATGAGACCATTGAGGCAACCTAATACCGATAACAGCAACAAATCACAGAAAAAGAGGACTGGGGTTAAAATCAAATCAAAGTGCTAGTGATGAATTGAACTGCCCCACCAGTACATTAAGTGACCACCTGTCCCTAAACACATTACATCTATCATCTATTGCGTTAACAAAATTAAACACCAGCAAACCATTACCAGCTCCACCACTTGGCCAACAGCCTCATAGAATCATCGTTCTCACAGCATCCATTAGAGAAAATATAAAGGTAACCTACAGAATCCTAATAGGGCTACACTTCCTTTTCATGCCACTAAGATTTACCATATCAACAGGAAAAAATATATATATAAACCACTCGTCTATTATTCGCATCCAACTACTATTAACCCGTTGCCTACCTGTTCTTCTGGAATACCTACAGGTCATCTCGAATGTAACACTTGCCTTAGCAAGTTAATTCCAAAATCTGATACCTTACCCAGTTACACTCACACAAAACTAGTTAAGCCCCTCCTTGTACTTCATTTCCACCCAACCCTCCTACTTCCCAATTTAACCCTTCCATCTCACCACATTAAGTTTCTTCCATATTATCTTAACTACCATTACTATTCCTATCTGACCCTCACAGAAGATGTCCCCTGTACAAATTGGTTGTTTCCCAAACCTCATTTACACAAGGAAGTCCATTATGGTAAGATTACATCTACATACATATTTATAATTTATTAAACAATCTCTGTGAATTTTTAATATAAATAAATTGAAGTCAAACTGCAGTGGCACTAATAAACTGGTTAGGTAGTTGCTAGAAATGTTTTGCACTCACGCATGAGTAAATCATGTAACAGTTTTAACTCTGCCTTACAAAGAATTCTACACTGCATTTTAATTGAACATCTTTATTAACTTTAATAACAAATATGACACATATAACAGCATGAGTAATCAAAAAAGCATCAACACCATGTGCTGTAACATGGTTCAGTAATTTAGTAATAAAAACAGTTTTTTTTTTCATTTCACACATTCACAACTATAGTACATTTATTTATTTATGTATGTATGCATGTATGTATGTATTTATTTATTTATTGTCATTTGTTAACCGGGTTAGTCTAATTGAGCCAAAGGCCCATTTTCAGTGGAGACCCAAGGAGAAAAGCTTCAATTTCAATTACAGACATTCCAAAAAGAAAATTCCAGTAATTAATATAAAGACTAAAAATTACAATAGAAATAATGACAAAGAAAGATTTACATAAAATGAAATCAAGAAAGACAATCCCTGGGATTCATGAACCTTGCGCCAGGCGCCCGCATAGCGTCGGCGTTATAAAGCCAAATATGGCCACCGAGCGATTCAGGTATGAACCAATCCCACGTGCACTACCGGCGTGCGCCGGACCTGCGCCGCCCCCGGCGTAGGTATGCTAAACACACTGTGTGCGGTATTGCACCATGCAAATGAAGGCAAATAGCGATCCACGGTTGGGCAGGCGAAGGTAAGCACGGCAATGTAAACCAAAAAAAACGGTTTACATTTACCCAAACATGACCAAGGAGTAATGGAAGGCTGTCAACGTCAGGTATCATACAGGTGCAATATGCCAATGGCGAAAGGCACCGAGAATGTCCAAAGAAAACATGCACAAACTGTAAATAATGACATAAATGTTATGTACGCAGAAACCACAGCAGAACCCCGGATATGTGCACAGAAGGTGCAAAACAATGAAATAATATGAGAATGTCCTAAAAGAGCAGTATAATACACATCAGATGCACAGCCACCACACACCATAGTATGTATGGAAAGCCTCAACCCCAGCGCAAGGGTTGTCAAGGAGTGGCGGCAGTGTTCGCGCCGTAACCATGTATTAGCAGTCAATGCCATGCAAATGAGGCAGATAATAGTGAATCGCAAAACCGCGCCGTGTAAGGATGGAGCAAACGGCGAGCGGTAGTATACCGAGGAGTGGCCTACACGGAATACATGTCAATCGCAGAGGGGTGTGCCACTGTAGGAGGAAGCACATTGGAGGCCAGCAAACATGGGCTGTACAATGCACATCACAGCAGTAGGACCGGGCGTGAGGAAATAGATGCGCTGAGAGTACATAATGCGCGACAGATGCATGTGCACGAGGATGACTACGTTCCCCAACCCAGTCATGTGACGGCCTCCCGTCAACAACCACGGATATAGGAAGGTAATGCGGAGAATATGAGGAAATGCGGAAGCAGTGTAATTGGAGCCGTAATGAGCAATCAACACCAATCAATCCAGGAAGGGCAGACGGCGGCAGCTGACAACTCTGCATGCAGACTCCGCAAAACGGGAAAGGGGAGGCATAGGAATGCAAAGATAGTAGGGGATGTAGTAGAAATGCAAAGAGCAAAGAACCGAAATAGCACAGCCAAGTACAGAGGTAGCATAACGGCGGCGGCAGACAAAATGCATCATATGCCATGTGCCTGCAGGATGCACTGCAGGCAATAGTAGGTGCAACGTGCAGAAACAGTAATGTAAGATGCAAAGCTAAGCCAATGCAGGCAACTGTAATGTAACACTAAAGGCAATACCGTTGCAGTTGCAACGGTAAAACACCGAAGATAATCCACAGATACGGCTGCACAGACACACCCAATGACATCACCGGGTATACAGCACAACAGTATAAAGTGTGAATGCACACAACACACAGCGATTTCCCAAACGCCGCACCGTAGGGTGTAAACACACGGGGAACTTTTAATATGTATATGTTGGGTGCCGCCGTGATGCATAGGTATGTGTCAGAGACAGACGGAGTTGCGGAGGAGGGTGCCGACAACTACCGTAGGCCTCATAGGAGAAGGAGAGTGTTCAGACCAAGGGTGACCTACCAGGGGCTGCAAGACCTGGAGATAGTAGAGCGCTACAGGGTGGACAGGGACACGTTACAGCAAATAGTGGAGCTGTGCCGCCACGCCTGAGAACAAGAGACAACAGAGGGGAGCCCATCCCAGTGGACACAAAGGTATGTGTGAGCTTGCGAATACTGGCTACAGGTACCTTTCAAAGGCCAACCGGGATATAATGGGTATCTCACAGGCATCAGCATCCAGGGTACTACACCAGTTCCTGGATGCCATGTTACGACATGCCCATGAGTATATAAACTTCCCCAGATCTCAGGAGGAGTTGGCTAGCAATATGCGCCACTTCCACCGTGTGGCACAATACCCGGAGGTACTGGGTGCGATAGACTGTACGCACATAGAAATCAAGTCACCGCCCGGGAGCAGGGTAGACGCTACATAAACCGCAAGGGATACCCCTCCATCAATTGCCAGGTCGTGTGCAATGCGCAGGGCATTATCATGGATGTGTGTGCTGGCAGCCCTGGAAGCTACCACGACTCCCATATCTGGCATGCCTCACAGCTGTATCAGGTATTCGCCAGGGGACATCACACAAGGTCACCTTGTGGGGATGCTGGCTATGCACTGGAGCCGTGGATGATGACACCCATCAGAAATGCACACACACACATGCAAGAACGCCATAATGAGGCACACGCACAAACCAGAATAATCATAGAGCGTGTGTTTGGGATGTTGAAATCACGGTTCCGGTGCTTGGATACATCCGTGGAGCCTTGCAGTACTCTCCAGGCACATGTGCCCACATATTCATAGTATGTTGTATGCTACACAATATGATTCTGCGGAAACAGCTGCTGCAGGGACATAATGGTGTAGGGCCACCAAGCCCGCCACAACTGCCAAGGCAAGCACAGGCACAGGGCGTTCAGCGCCATGAACACACTGTGCCAGCCCCAGTAGGTAGACGGAGGTGACCCAATATGCCTACGCCCTGGCAAAGAGGGAACGATAGCACATACTTTGACAGCGTAGGCCCCATGGACTGACACCTCCTTACCTGCACACACAGTGAAATGGACGCCACACAAACATGTCCGCCCGTAATGTGTACCGTATGTGCGGACCTATGTGTGACTCCAACAAAGGCACCACCCAAACACTGCACACCCAATAGCCAGCAGAGCATGGAACGCCAACACCTCAACCAAGACGCCGGTTCTACAGCAGACGGCGAGTCAGATGCTGCCACTTTCGCCGCAAGTCGACTACATATGTACTTATGTGCATACACAGATACGGAAATAGATATCATTACACACGTAGAAATATATGTACACATACACAGATATAAAGTACAACAGGTTAATATGGAACCCAGGGATGCAAGTTTACAGATAAGTAAGACGCGAAATCCCCACATAGTAAACATAGTGAACGACAACCCGATCATCCGGGAGGGTGGGCAGAGCAGGGAACGCCAGCCATGGAAATGTCAACCTGCATCAATACATATCCGCGGGTCGGGATGATCGCCAGGCCACGGTACAGTAACGGATATGTGCGTGTCATATCCATAGGCTATGAGTGCGGAGGTACACACCGCCGGCGATGCGGCCAACGTAGGTACTGTGTGCAACCGTCGGTGCGAAAGCGGCAATCATACCTGTCAAGTGTACGTCATTATGAGGAACGACTCATTTGGGGTCTAAAACAGTTCATGTTCCTCGAAGTTCCTCAAAGTTCCACATTGAAATAGTCTGTCACACATTCATTGTTAGGAATGTATTTAAATGAAATCCTGGTAAATAGAAATTAATCATAGTAATTCATTAAAGGTTCTTCTTTGTAAGTAAATCAGCATATTTTAACCATCCTATGACCTTCTTAGCTGAAGTTGTTAGTAAGCCATTAGTATGTGTTCCACATTTTGCCCATTTGTTCCACATTATGAATGTGTGTGTTCCTCGTTTTGGAAATGGAAGGTTGAGAGCTATGGCGGCAATATGTGTATGTGTGAGGTGAGGTTGTCGTGTGTTCCGCTGTGTGTGTGTAATGTGTGTGCCACTGTAAAATGTGTATGTAGGTGACATGTCACAGGCGGAGTGTAATAACATGCGTAGGCATACAGTACAGGAACCATAGCCGTATGTACAGCAGTACCCACAAAGTAGTACTGACATCTCCTCAGTGGCTAGGTGTGTGGCGACGTAAAACGATGCAAAGCGGAAATGTCCCAGAATGTACCACAGGACCATAGCCAACAGGAGATGCAAAGGACGCATGTACAAACCATGACCGTATGTATGGCGGCCATATGGTAGACTCAACACGATACGTCGGCAACGTTACACAGCATCAGGCATGTACGGCGAAAATACGCATGTGCTATCCCAGCACCGATCGTGGCCACCTACGGTCCCGTAAATACCGCTGTGTGTTCCACGACCGTTAAGTAAGCAAGAGCCACACGAATAGGAGGCAACCGGTAGCATACAGGCCGTCCCAAGTACAGGACCACAATCACCGTAACTATCAGTGACAAAATGCCAATGGATAGTAGGCACGGACGAACATCCGCAGATATATAACCGATGTGAAGGAGGAATACGTGCAGGAAGCAAACATGCAGGCGATACCGACACCACACGACATCAACAAAACAAACATTCCCAGAACAACAGACAGGTAACCTGCAGCTCCCCAAGCAGGGATGGAGCACACACACAAGCATATCTTGTATGTATAAATGCAAGACCCACACCCGCACTGCCACCCACATCCGCAGATATACCCCATCGCACATATCAAAGGGATAACAGCCAAAACCGTAGCAAAACATACAGGCAGTCAATGACAGCGCATACCCGCAACAAGCCGTGGGAAACACTAGCAGCAGCTGATGCATCCTTGCATCCGTTGTGTACAGGAATATAACAGCTATGTTACACATCTGAATGCACAACGCCATCGACAGACGCCAGGACACGGAGACCCACATGTCGAACAGAATACCATACCCAACACACACAATCCACGGCTAACACCACAGCGAAATGTACCTGACACCACACATAGCGGATGCAGTCACACAAACATGATACAATACATACCATCCCCACGAAGGTATTGCAAATAACCAACGCCCACACGAGGAATGAACCATGGCCTAGTGCCGACGCCAGAACGCATTTAATGGAGGAGGATCACCTGTGATATGCGCATAAGTACACACCGAGGAACAGCTATTGGCGTGATGAACCCACATGCCTCAGGTGACGACGAATATAAGGAAGACTCCCTGGATATTCAAACCGTATGTTCATACCGAACAAATAGTGAATACAAAAGAAGGAGTAGCAAGCAAGTACTGACGAATACAGAACCAAAGGCCGGAAAGGTATGTCGAACCCACGAGATGTACTGTTGTGTAACGCATGATACGTATGACGAATCTGTACAGTATGTGAACGGTGTGTGTAAGTAAAGATACCTGTCCATCAGGCAGAGAGTGGTGAAAGTTGGTTATGTAATGCTAAGCCGCGGAGCATACCAACGACTGTGGACAACGTGTGCACAGCAGTGGGACAACATGTACACACCCGGGATAACCCCAGGTTAGGCTTGCCACCTTTCAAATGGCCAAAGTGGGACATTTTCGGACACACATCAGATGTTACAGGCGGACACATACCCATGGTCAGTACAAAGGGTAGAACTTTACTCTTTTGCCTAAATAAAAGCGTATTCTTGTAGCAGTTTAGTTGCTTATTGTGTTTCTTGTAACATTTAGGAATTTTACATACATAAATAACTATGTTATGCAACTATTACATAAAAATGGGACATAATTATGTCCTACAATCTCAGGACATTTGCCATTTGTAATATGTTTTGTCAGGACACAACTGCCCAAAGAGGGACTGTCCCTTGCAAAGTGGGACAGGTGGTAACCCTACCCCAGGTCCGCCATAGGGATTTCAAACACAGAACAATGCCACCACCCACGCTGATGCTGGCAGTGGATATCCAACAATGAAGTGCCACAGCAGGGGATAGGACATGTATGTATAGTGTCACAGCACACATGTGTATGGGCATATACCGTCGATGTCATACGGAATGTGCGCACGACGTGCACGTATGCCTCGCAGTAGGGGTGACTATGTCAATTATGTGTAATGCAAAGCTGTCATGATGGATATGTTCAGAAATCATATACAGTATCACAGGCATAGCATGCATGATGGAGGGATGGCCTAATGTTATGTACATAAACAGGATATGTATGGCCTGCACATATGGGACAGAGTAGTAGCAGAATAGGTACCCAAAATGGAGGGAACAGCAAGTAACCGTGTCCAAACGTTCTGTAGCAGGTGCAATGTGTGCAACAATGATGTCCGGCAGGGCCGTGTGTAAACACATGTGCAATGTACACAGTAGTGTCACCCTCCCCATGGTAGTGTCCACTGAACAGCAGAGGTGGATGTCAACTGTATGTCTATACTGTACTGCCACTGTGGTGGTACCATGGGTCTGTGTCACCCTACCAGCAAGGGAGCTATCACATGACCAGTGACACAGTGTGTCCCTGTGGGATGTGCACAGGACCTATGTCCCACAGCACGGTGTGTGTCCAGTCTGCGGAGGTCACACAGATGCCCAGGCTGGGCAATGTGGCATGTGTGCACACATGCAGGAGTGCTCCATTCACCCTGCCCACTGCAAACGCCATGTAGGAGTACTACATGCATCAGTAATGCGGAGAACATGGCCCATGGCAGAGTAGATGACACCCTGTGTTAGTGGTATGCAGGTGAGTACAGATGTGTTTCACGACTGTCATTTGCATATGTAAACTGTCTGAGCCGGGTAGACATCACGGCATGACTATACTGTGACATGTAAAGGTGTATCCATTGTGTAAGGTACACCACACATGTGTTATGGTAACATTGCCCGCGTGTACATGTGTGTATGGCACAGGTACAAGGGCACCCAATGTATCAGCTAGACATACAGTCCAGAAATGTGTGGCCCTGCACATGTGTACCCACGCCATAGTGGAATATGGCAACCACAGCACCATGTGGGGCATGTGTGTGTACAGCAACCATGTACAATGTGATATGCATGTATAGGGACAGTATCCATGTGATACACAGTGCATGACTGTCACTATGCAAAGGTGATGTGTATGCACTATGTGTGATGTAACTGATGCAATGACATCCACATGATATATCTGCCACACTGACACCTGTATGGTTGTTAGCAGTATGAGTAGGTTGAGCTAGAATGCTGCCAGGTATGTACATGTGGTATATGTAGGCATGGACAGTACTGTGTGACAGCATGTAGTGTTTGTAAGCAAATAGTGAGCATGAGGGGCCACATGACTGAGGACTGTGCAATGTCACATGTACCTGACATGTTGTAGTTAGCATGATATGCCTGCACCACTGTGTGACCTGTACAGGAGTCACATGGTGTAACATCCTGAGACATAGGGTATGATGTGATGCTGGATGCGGACATTGGCAATACCATAATGTGGAATGGCGCTGAAGGGCAAAGAGCGGATAATGTGTGATTTGTTACCCTCTGTACCACACCAACCACCCATGCAATGGTATGACAGGTGGCCAGCATGTGGATGTGGTGTGCTGTGGCACAGAAGCCCAACAAGGGTGCCAGTAAAGGCATGGAGGTCGTCAATGAGTGTGTGAAGCATGTATGTGAGGATGTGGCCCAGTGCCATACTGAATGGCCCAGTCATGGGTGTACAAATGCAGCCCCATATGTGCAATGCAGTACCACCCATGTGTAGTGTGTTAGATGTGGTAGTGTGGTGGTCAGGGTACACAACGCCCATGAACGGGCTAGCAGTCAATGCAGTGTGCTGCTGCAGAGACATAACACAGCCAGGTTGGCGGGATACAACAACCACGGAGATCGGAGGTGACATTGGGACCGTGTCCCAGGACATAACGTGTGCATGGCAGTACCATGTATGTGTCCACAGGGTTAATACAATGTCCAGCCATGGAGTGGAACCCTGTCGTGAGTGAGAGTGTGTATTGTTGGTAGGTACCCCATTGGCAGGCACGATGCCAGCAACATCTGTGTTGGCAATGCCTGCATGAGTGTTGTATGCTGCATTGAATGTGGATGTAGCCAAACAGCAGAGACATACCACCACACTGTGTGAGGGCCCACACTGCAATGTATGCCAGTCATGTGTAGGTAGCTAGCTGTGGAGTATGTGATGCACCATGAGGACCCACCATGACTGTCAAGTGACGCACCACACACATGTGAACATAACTACTGTGCAACAGCCTGCACATGTGCCCATACAGCACATGTGCATGGAACAGGAATACCACTGTGGCGTCTGTGAAAAGGCCAGTACCACCATGTCTCTGTGTGGAATAGCATGGTCCCTACCAGTGCGTAAATGTAGCGGAAGTGCACTGTGATATGTGTTGGCATAGTCACGATACTGTCCATCGTGACGGGTGCCATGCCATCAACTACCTCTGTCAGTGGATGTCGGTAGTACCGCCTGTAGAGCGTATGTACCATGCATGTTGCGATGGTCGTGTGTCTAGGGCGTGGCTAGCAGGGCTGAGAAGCATGGATGTTCAGCAAACAGAGTGGGGATGTCTGTAGGTATAGCACACAGACACATGGAGGTATGGTGCATGCCGAGGGTAGTGTAGGTATGGTATGTGTCATGTAATGTGTCACCCAGCTATGCGTACTGCATGGCCAAGCATGTGTGGGTACATGGGAGTCCATACTAGGGAAGTGCGTGTTGCTGTCAGTACATGGCAGTAGCAACTGTCCCAGGTGCAATGTACAGTATGACAACACGGCCAGCATGTAACCTGTGGTGTACAGTGTATTCACCGTCGCGTGTCACAATGTGTGTAGCGGTCCCGAACATGGGTATCTGAACATGGATTACCTATGATGCAATGTGTCTCGGGAATATACAGTATGTGTGTAAATCACTGTGTGGTGTGGGAACCACCCACCCGTGTTTGTTGCAGTCCAGGTATGTGCCTGGGAGGTATGATCTGTGTACAATCTGGACTGGCAGGTGTGCTGTGTAGGGCATGGAGGCAGGTCCCAGGCACTGCAGATAAATGACATGCGTGCCGTACTGTGTGTGCAGTGCTTGTGTACAGCACAGTGGAGGGTGTAAGCATTGTCACACATCACTGCATGCTGTGCCTGCCTGTGACAGCCCTGCCGGAGACAGACATGTGACACTGCTGCACAGGCAGCATAGCATGTGAAGATGTACATGTGGGCTGCACACCTTAGGCAGATGTCCGCAGGTCATGTGTGCCACGGTAGTGTGGTTGAACACGACTGTCAGACTGGACAAACACCACATGCCTGCATAAGTACAGTATGACCATAGTCAACAGTCCCAGTGACAGAGTAGGCCAATGTACAGTATCCCTGTGTGCAGACCACTGGCTACTGGACACCTGGCTAGACACACACCGGAGGGTTAATTCACCATTGAGCCATCACATGTCCCAGTCCATGTGGCCCGTATAATGTCATCACAGGGTGGTCACAATAGCAGGTGGCAAGGCAGACACGGTGTACCAGGTGATGTGTCATGCGTGCATATGTTGAGTAGCACAGCCGCTCACATGTCCGCAACATACTGGTGCACGATGTATACTGTTACATGATGTGTGGGACTGCACTGTCACCCACTACAGGGCCATCTGACACAGGTGTGTTGTGACAGGTGTAACCCATGTATGCACAGGATACACACTGCTGTTGTAGGCAGCCATGCTGGTGGCTACCACTGGTACATGCAGTGGTCATACAGCCATACTGCACACAGTGTTCATGCAGGAATGTCCATTGTTGTGGACAATGTGCTGCTATGTGAAGGTAGGTGTGTGTTGTGAATGTTACACATCCAGATGACACCATCTGGCGCAGTCATGGTTGTCAACACCATAACACACATCCACAGCAGTCAGAACCCAGTCCTGACAATGTGTGTCAGTCACCCTCGTACTGTGTGACATATGTGCACATGGCGGAACACCTCCCACTGTCATCTAAGATGGCTACATGATGGCTGGAATGTGCTGTGGAAATGTACAATGCTGGTAGCCCAATGAAGTACCTGGAATCACACACAGTACGCTATGGCAGCCATGTAAACCATGCACTACAATGACCGCCCAACAGACACAAACAATGCATTGACATGTGGAACATGTGCACATGACAACCCCAATGAGGTATGTTGCACATATTGATGTACAATTGTCATCTATGGCCATAGCATGGATGCAGACGCACATACCCCACAGGTAGTACCACGTGATGTAGGTAGGGGGGCAATGCTCGTGTACATGTGATAGTAGCTGTACAGCCACATGTCCTGCATAGCTGTCATGTAGGGGTAGCTGTGGCATGTGACCGCTGGACATGCCCGCACAATTGACCATGTCCCACAGGAGATGTGTTATGTGTGTACCACATGTGATGTGCCGACAACAAGCTGTGACGTGTACGGCTGCCGGTGTACCTGTGTGACATTGTCTGTGATGGGTGCAAAGGCATATCGTATCGTATTGCATGCCCACAAGCCCCACATAGGTGCATAGCCTGAACATACAATACAAGGAGGGTGTGGGATGATAGCAACCACAGGAGGAGATGGGTACGGACGGCAGCCCACAACCACATGTGCGTTTACGTTGTTCATGCCCACGACACATGAGCATCTGAGAGGCTAGCGTTACAGCTGTACAGGGTTGCATGCATATATGTTCAGCAACATCCCTGTGTGTCCCACCACTGGCCCGTGGACCGATGGACACCAACCAAATGTGCAGATATGAGATGTGCACAGCACATCACAGATGCCTACTGTAGAACAGGCTTACCGTGTAGACATGTGCACAGTAGGTCTGCGCCAGCTGCAGTCAAACACGTTATGTGCTGAACCACAGCAATAGTCCAGGCCATGCCACAGATGGACGTGCATGCATCTGTGTATGTATGGCTGTGAATGTCTCCGGCATAGCAATATAGCTGTGTCACCGCTTGTGAACAACAATATGAATGGGCTGTATGTGTGACGGGTGCGTCATACGTGTATGGTCAGATCGACGATACCATCAGTGACCCTGCTATGTGAACATCCCTGTCCCCATACATGGATACCTATGCTGTGCCCAACACCACATTCACAGAGGGAGGGATGGCGGTGTGTAGTGCAGCAGCAGACATGGGGTGGCAGCAGGCACTGGATGTACACATATGTGGTACCCACATCAGTGCAGGCAACCATCCATGTGCACGGGATAGCGGTGTGTGTCCACATACAGCACTGTGTTGATCAATATCCCAGCACATAGCACCTGCCAGGGTTACAGTGTATGCATGGATGTGTGATACCTGCATGCACCAGACACACCCTCAGCAAGCAGTGTGCAGCATACCTCGCTTGAGGCCAGTGTCCACACCATGGTGATAGACATGTTGAATGTCCATATACACATAGCAATGACATACGGAATGGACAGCCACCCTGCCAATATCACCAACCCCCAGGTGGATCACAGCCCAGTGCCATGTATGTGGCATACCCTGCCATACCATGCAGCCCTGCCCAGCAAGGCTGCATGAGCTATCACAGTCCTACATGGTGCAATGGACAAACGGCACTCTCACTATCAACCATACACAGCAGTAATGTGGCGGTGATGCACCCTGTGGTGTTACAGGTGCTGTGTGTTGCTCTGGACAATGTGTGTGTGTACATGCTATGCATGGCCTTTCCTGCTAATGTGTCATGGTTACACATTGCCCTATGTCTATCACATGTGCAACACAGGTGAGCTGTGGCAAGTTGTCCAACACCCGTACAGTGCTGTGTGGATGTACATGGCACAACACATGCATGTGCAGGTGTCCATGTGTATGTGTACAGTGCCACTGCTGATGTTCACAATGGGTACAGACGTGATGTTTACTGACATATACACAGCGTCCAGGTGAACAGTAGCACCGACGTCACATGGGGACCTATGCCAAGTGATATGGACACAGGTGCAGCCAGGTACACATGTCCACAGCAGGCTAACATCTACATGGTGCGTGTACAGTGTGATGGGGTGGCACACAGATATGATGTGACACCCACTGCTCAATGGTGTGAAGCCAACACATCGGCTGTGTCACTGCC
Organism: Protopterus annectens; assembly: GCF_019279795.1. NCBI lineage: Eukaryota > Metazoa > Chordata > Ceratodontiformes > Protopteridae > Protopterus > Protopterus annectens. The sequence continues at coordinate 1,201,081,629 of NC_056733.1, forward strand.
ACGATGCCTTTCACAGATTACTGTGCAGATGTCGTACATGTCATAGCAATGTATTTCCAACAGTATGCCAGCACAGCAGTGTAAATGTGACCTGCCACCATCATTATGTCTTACAGATAATGCCACGGGCCGGCTTCCCGCTTTCAGCCATCAGGAGGATGAGGTGATCATCCCATACCTCCATACAAATCATGACGCCTTATTCAGTCATGTGCCACAGCAGGCACAGGAACGACAGGAGATGTGGGAGGAGATGTGCAGGAGGGTGAACAGCCTGGGCGGATACAACCGCAATTATCAGCAGATCCGCAGGCACTGCACAGACCTGATCCGTCATGCAAGACAGCGTGCCGCTGCAATCGCCAGACAACAACGTGGGACAGGTGGTGGTCCACCAACACAGCCCCCACTCACAGCCACAGAGGAGCTCCTGGCCAGTCTGGGGACACCCACGGAACAACACACAGAAACTCATGCGTCCATCGTGGAGGTGGGTGTCGTGCAAACTATGAGGTCGGAGCAGCCTGGTAAGTCAGTGTTGCATGTTTGTATGATAAGCGACGTGGGAGTGGGTGTCATAGTACAACACATAATATAGCAACACATGCCAGATATATGTCCACACAAGATGCATACTACAGTATGCTATGTTGTGTTACCAGACATGTGCATAGCAGATGCGAACTCACAGATGCATGATGTGACATGCACAGTGCTGACTGTGGCGATAGTAATGGATAATGTGTATACCTTTGTGTCATTCCTTTACAGATACGTCTGGCGTGTCGCAAAGACAAGGGTCTGTCGCAGGTAAGTCTGTTGCTAGTCAAAGGCATGATACAGTGTATTGATATTCCCCATGTGTCCAGGTATGACATGCACACCTGTGTGTGCCCCAGTCACGGTATACAGGCTGCACCACCCGACACACACAGCACCCATGTACAGTAGATACAACCGTTAGCGTAGAGTGGTATGACACCACACAACCTATTGGTGTGTTATGTGCAGTCAGCTATGCATACAATGTTGTCGGTGTTCCACAATGGCTGCATGTGTAGTATGCATTGGTATGCCTCTGCAGTATGCACACAGTACCACATAGTGAGCTGTGATCTGGCCAGAGCACAGGTGTTACCAATGTGACCTATGCCCCTGCATTGGGTGCACACGTTGTGACATGGCACATACCATGTCCCATGCACGTGGATGTCTGTCTGCAACATTTTCACACCATGACATGACCTATGCACGACATGGCAGACATCCACACTGTCTGCATATCCGTAGGGAATGTGACACCTTACACTAGTATGTTTGTATGTGACATGGGCCACCACAGGGCCGTGCACGATGTCCACCACACACAATTGTCAATGACCCAGACAGACAAGGCCATGGCCGATACCTATAGGCATGTTGTCACACAGTACATCCACAGTGGGTATTCACTGTTGCACCCTGTACACACATAGTGGCCTCATCACTGTAGTGGACCCCTGGACATGCGATGTGATACACCAGTGACATGGAATGCCTGTCCACAGCTACTACAGGTGCCACCATTGTCCACCATATATGTGCTGCTGAGCAGCTGAACTGATTGTCAGACATGGCAATGTAATGCGCCCAGGTCACGCATCGCACAGAAACATACCTGTGTCCTGCTACTGTGCAGTGGCACAGTGCCTGCACTCCACACTGTACAGCTATGTATACAGCTCACACCAACCGCACCTGCACAGACATCCCTGTTACCCATACATTGTATCTGTAGACTGTACACATAACACTGCACTGTGACAGCTGTTGTGATGTGGTGCATGTGGTGGGACACCATTGTCACATGTCCACATGATACCGCACATGTTTGCAGTGTACATGACATAGTGTCGGCAGCCATGTGTAGTGTCAACTCGCCCGTGGCCACACGGTGTATCACGGTGATGCATGCAAACTACCATGAATGTGTGTACTGCATGCCTAATAAAAGACACCTGCCTGTTGTAGTGTACCCACCAGGGCATTGTGCATACTGCCACTATGAATGTCTGGTCTGCATTCACTGGTCTGTGCTGTGGGAATGCTGCATGCCACCTGCACTATCACATGCATGATGTGTGTGTGTGTGTGTGTGTGTGTGTGTGTGTGTGTGTGTGTGTGTGTGTGTATGTCTGTATTGTAACGGATGGTATGTCCTTGTATTGACAGGTGCTGTAGGTGAGTTCCCCTCCTGCGGGCCATCTGAGGCTAGTGTCCACACAGATACTAGTGGTGATGACCATGTGCATGAGGCACAGGCAGGGTCATCACAGGCAGACACTGTGCCATTGGAGAACATCACACTTACGTCCCATTCATCCCTGCACACGGTTCAGATGCCGACACATACCCCAACACCATTGCCCATAGATGACGGTCAGTCAGCGTCTGTTGGCACCGAGCAGGAATGTGCGGTGGCTGCAGAAGGTGTGGCTACACACGATGTTGCCAGTGCAATGACTGGTGCAGTGCCACACAGGCATGTGGCAGGTGCTGCTCGTAGGGGGAGCACCGCTAGACATACACCTGCCGTACAGGGTGCAGCAGCTGGTATAACCAGACGCATGTTCCAGACTGTAATGGCGGCACAGGCACGTGCCGAACGGCAGAACCTGGAAGGGCAGAGGCTGCAGAGGTCTGCAATCCGTTCCTTGAATGACAACATCCAGTCATTGGCGAATGCCCAACAGCATCTTGCCGATGTTCTGGATAGGAGATTGGGTGAGATGGCTGGGATCCTCGACCGAGGCATGGCCATCCGTGAGCGTGAGCTGTCTGTGCTGGAACACATGGTAGGGGTGAGGCATAGGGCACGTGGGTGTGGGCCAGTAACACCAACAGGTGCAGGTCAGCGCATGCGTGCCACCTCCCATGCCCACCCACACAGTGCTGGTAGCAGCAGCAGTGCAGCTGCTACTACACCAACCACACCAGGACACAGCAGGCCACGTGGACGTGGCCCTGGACGGCCCCGGCGTGGGCATGTTACCAGCGGACATGTGACATCGGAGAGTGGACAGTCTGTATCTCCGCCCGTAGTGCCCGTGCAACCCCAGGCAGGCGCGGGTCATGTCGCCGCAGGCGGACACAGTGAGCCGTAACACCTGCACTGTACAGTCTGGGGCTGTCAAGCATACCCCGTGTAGGCATCACAGATGACTGAACCATGTACACACATACCCACACACAGCAAACACAACTGTAGGGCTCCACCACATCCACATGCAATCTACACAGTCATGCCCAGTCAATGCACAGGCCCTTACACACACACATGATGTCATCCATTGGTACAGCCCATGCCTGTGGCACACATATCACCCTGTGCATATGATGAAGTCTCTGCCGCAGAACTGTGAGCTACACCATCGGTGCACGGTTATGCAAACATATTCTGATGCACAGGGTGGACAAGATAGTGAGAGGTGTATGTGATACCTGTGTCCGCATAGTACGTGATGTGTATGTTGTGGTGTGTGTGTATGGCTGGTGACAGGTGTGTATGTGATGTGGGCTGTGCACTGACATCATGCAGCAGACATACCATGTAGGGCAGGTGCAGCATTCATTGATCTGTGTACACAGTATGCGTGGTGGTTACATGTGTAGCACCATGTTGGTTCAGTTAACCCGTATGACAATGATGGTGTGCTTGCATGTGCCTACTGGGAGCACTGTTATTAGTTCCCCACGTGTAGTCATGGGGTACCCACAGGCATGTCTGGCAACATCAGCATAGTACAGGTACCCGCAACTGGCATGGACCCCTACATAGGTACATAGGTGCACATGTACATACCAGGCTATGTGCCCTACGACATGTGGAGACCTCGCATGACTGTGTGTGGCTGCTAACACCCCTTAGGATGGGGATGCCACATGCATCAGTCCCCAGTCCCTCGTCCAGCACTGACACACGGATGATGCCTGGTGATAACTATGTTCACACATCCACACATCATGATTACTCCTGGACGAAGGCAGTCAGGGCCTTTCCTTAACATGGGCTGGCACTCCTCTCCGTGTCGTAGGTGGTCTCTGGCCGTTGACCCTGTTCCCCCAGCATGTCCCACTCATCTTTGTGGTGAGGTGTCTGACAGTCGCTTCTGTGCCCGTGTTTGCCTGGAGCCTAGGAGGTGGAATATGCCCATGTCACCCAGGTCGGACATGGCCGTGTATGCCAGGCACAGATCACCACAGAGCAGATGTGCTGGGAAGGTATACAGCTGGAGTCCCCTTGGTCGTGCAGCTTGTGACACATGTCCTAGCACCGTCATCCCTGCATTGTGGAACATTTGTGGTCCTTCTGAGTGCTGCAGGTGTCAGCTTAGGTACAGGCCAGATGTGCCATCGTACGCAGTCATTGCTCTGGTGTGTGATGTGTACAGGGGTACAATGAACACCCCTGATGTGGATGCGATTCCTTCCAGACTAGGTGGCCACAGTGGAATGCCTTCACACACACATTGCCATTGTGTGTGTTGACAGAGGTTACCGACAGGTGTGGTACCCATTTCCATGAACATGTCCACCATTTTGAATGGCCTACCACCTACATGTTACATTGGGCCGAACATGTCCTTCACACTGGGTAGGTCTGCACCTTCTCTGGCATGTAGCAGCAGGCCATGGCTCTGGCACCAGTTATCCATGTCTATTACGCCCTAGGTGGATGTCCGTGTCACATGGGGTGTTGGGTATGGTGGCTGGTGTGTAGCCATCTGCATACCTTGTCTGCCACAATCCCCCATGATTGCATGCACATTTGAAGGTCGAATGCCACATGGCAGGGGGCCCAGGACTGAGCCCTGTGGGCCTCCACTGGAGACCAGATATGAGTGTGACACGGCACCAGGAACACCAACCCTGTGTGGTGTGACCTCCAACCTTTCTGAGAACCATCGGGTGACATATGTCCCCACATGTACGCTGGCAAGCCTTTCCATGAGTCCCATGTGGAGTGTACTCTGAACGCTCCCACCAGGTCATGGTACTGTGTGCAAACCCGCGTATCCCCATCAATGGCCTTGGTGACCACTCCAGACAGGACGAGCAGCTTCGGGAGGCAGGATCCACCCTTGACTATGTTGTTGTGGGTATGTTCCAGTATTGGCTGTACACCGCTGTCTGTATCCATGGGCACCTGTATGGACCTCCACACAGCTTTGCAGACAAGGCTTGTCAAGCTGATAGGGTGTGGCTGTCTACAGTCCAGAAGAGCACTACCCTGGCATAGTGGGACCACAGATGCCATATGCCATCCATCGGGACATAGCCCATAGTAAGGCTAACATGACACAGTGGCCTCATGTGTGGGTCGAGGGCTTCAATGAGGATGGGTAGCACACAGCCAGGGACACCATCGGTGCCCATTGGTGCTGTGTCAACCGCCATAGACTTATGAGATCACTCCAGGCCATATGAGATGTTTTGGAGGCTACACTCTGGTGGGATGGATATGTGCCCTCTTGGGGGTGGATGTATGCATGGAACATGTCCGCTGGTTTGTAGACAATGTCTGTGGGTGCAGTGACCGTTGTACCATTCTGGACCACTTCGCGCCAAGTCTGTGTGCCCCCAACCATGTCCTTACCACAGTTAGGGAAGGCCCTATGGTTGTCTCATGTGCCCTCTGCAGTACCACTCCCACAAGCGGCTGTGGATGATTGTATGTGTGGCCGTATGGTGACGCCGGTATGAATGGGAGATGGTTTCCATGGTACTGACATTGCTCTGTCATGTATTAGCTCCAACTGTTGATGTACAGCTTGTCAGTGGCTGGGGTCCACCACACCATGTGCCTACCTGTGGTGGACAAGGTCCTGATGTTATCATGTTTGCCTGTTGCAGACATGCATGGGGGTGCTCAGAGAAGGCATTCGTAAGGCGGTTGGCAGTCTGGCCTGTGTTCAACACTGGCATGGAGGACTTGTAGGGTACCACACCGGGTCGTATGATGTGTGTGGTTTGTTGTGGAGAGGTCATCACTTAGGTCCCCCATGCCGGTGTTGGGTGCAGGATGTGGATGACCAGTGGATCCACTATATGGTCTGGCATCACCATTGAGGGCTGTACATCCTGTGTGGGGCATATCCTCACCATGTGTGATGGGCAGAACTGTCAGACATCCCCCCCTAGTGTGTATGGTGCATGGCTGTTTAACAGTGGCCAGGTGTGAGAACACCTGGGACCGTGGCGAGTGTGTTGTGCCATGGGTAATGTTCCCAGTCTATGTATGGGTGGTTCATGTCACCCAATACGGTGCTGTTGTGAGAGCATGCACACTCACCAGTGTCCTCAGGACGTCTGTGCAGGTATCCTGTGTTTGGGAGGGTTGTCTGTAGCATGCAACAAACTGTAGGCCAGTCCTACAACTGGTTAATTGCACCTAGATATTCCTCGCTGCAACGGCCATGTCTGTGGCATGGCCGGGTTGTTGTGTGGCTGGACACACACGACGGACCACATTCCGCCACCCATGCCGCCGCACCATGTGTATGCATGTCTGCTCTGTGCCGAGTCTAAGTGTCTGAGCATGCCCAGTAGGCAGCTGTGTAGATAGACACACAGCACAGTGCACACCGCGCCCGACTGCAGTTATACCCCAGGTGCATGCCTGTATCCCCTTCGCAACGGCCACGTCTGTGGCATGGCCAGGTTGCTGTTGTGTGACTGGACACACACGACGGTCCACATTCCGCCACCCATGCCGTCGCACCATGTGTATGCATGTCTGCTCTGTGCCGAGTCTAAGTGTCTGAGCATGCCCAGTAGGCAGTGATGTACTGATCAGTAGTTACTTGGTATTCCCGACTGCAGCACTAACGTGTTACTGTACGGCGACCTTGGGATGGTAACAGGCTGCGTGACTGCGCACTCTGACATATTTCCCGATCGGGCGCATTGCCTCTGCAAATGATACCACCCACGTAGGGGTATGCCTCCTGACAGCGCTCTGCTCAGTAAACTCGGTAGCGCGTTCTGTAAATGCTTCATACTGTAGTGTGTTCATGTAGATAGGCGTAGGTTCGTCTCCCGTCCCTTCCGTGTGTGTGTGTGTGTGTGTGTGTGTGTGTGTGTGTGTGTGTGTTTCCAGCTGCCTCTGCGAATGAACATGCTTTTAGACGCTTCGCAACACATACCTTGGCTATTGCCAGCTATTGTCTTGCGGGTGATGTCACCAGCCTACAAGTATGCCTCTGACAGCGCTCTGCTCAGTAAACTCGGTAGCGCGTTCTGTAAATGCTTCATACTGTAGTGAGTTCATGTAGATAGGCGTAGGTTCGCCCGCCCTTCCGTGTGTGTGTGTGTGTGTGTGTGTGTGTGTGTGTTTCCAGCTGCCTCTGCGGATGAACATGCTTTTAGACGCTTCGCAACACATACCTTGGCTATTGCCAGCTATTGTCTTGCGGGTGATGTCACCAGCCTACAAGTATGCCTCTGACAGCGCTCTGCTCAGTAAACTCGGTAGCGCGTTCTGTAAATGCTTCATACTGTAGTGAGTTCATGTAGATAGGCGTAGGTTCGTCTCCCGTCCCTTCCGTGTGTGTGTGTGTGTGTGTGTGTGTGTTTCCAGCTGCCTCTGCGGATGAACATGCTTTTAGACGCTTTGCAACACATACCTTGGCTATTGCCAGCTATTGTCTTGCGGGTGATGTCACCAGCCTACAAGTATGCCTCTGACAGCGCTCTGCTCAGTAAACTCGGTAGCTCGCTCTGTAAATGCTTCATACTGTAGTGAGTTCATGTAGATAGGCGTAGGTTCGCCTCCGCCCTTCCGTGTGTGTGTGTGTGTGTGTGTGTGTGTTTCCAGCTGCCTCTGCGGATGAACATGCTTTTAGACGCTTCGCAACACATACCTTGGCTATTGCCAGCTATTGTCTTGCGGGTGATGTCACCAGCCTACAAGTATGCCTCTGACAGCGCTCTGCTCAGTAAACTCGGTAGCGCGTTCTGTAAATGCTTCATACTGTAGTGAGTTCATGTAGATAGGCGTAGGTTCGTCTCCCGGCCCTTCCGTGTGTGTGTGTGTGTGTGTGTGTGTGTGTGTGTGTGTGTGTGTGTGTGTGTGTGTGTTTCCAGCTGCCTCTGCGGATGAACATGCTTTTAGACGCTTCGCAACACATACCTTGGCTATTGCCAGCTATTGTCTTGCGGGTGATGTCACCAGCCTACAAGTATGCCTCTGACAGCGCTCTGCTCAGTAAACTCGGTAGCGCGTTCTGTAAATGCTTCATGCTGTAGTGAGTTCATGTAGATAGGCGTAGGTTCGTCTCCCGGCCCTTCCGTGTGTGTGTGTGTGTGTGTTTCCAGCTGCCTCTGCGGATGAACATGCTTTTAGATGCTTCAAAACACATACCTTGCCTACCAGCAGTCATTCCTGTACGGTTGTTGCCACCCACCTGTACATGTGCCTCTGCTGGTGCTGTACTCGGTGGTCCACGTAGCGCATACCATACCTGTGTTGTACGTTTGTGCGGTTGAGTATGTGGGGGTGTGGTCAATCATCATGCGTGCCACATGTGTGTGTGTGTCCAGGCTCCCAGCTGCATGGGTTCATACGGTATGGCTCTGAGTTTTACGCGGAACACCCATAACCTGGCGCCATCCTTCTGTTTGTGGATGGCGGGACGCAGCTCGTGTACTACTTGTGTGCTTCTTCTGGTCGGCGACCTCCGCAGCGTGTTCTCCACGTGCACCCTACTATGGTGTTGTGGGGTGCTGCTGTGTACATTACACTCACGGGCCTGCCGGATGTGTCCGTCTGTATCTCTTTCTTTGTATATCTATGTACCTATGTTGTGGATGTACCGCTGCTCTACCATGGACAGCTGTCTTCCCCATGTATCGCATATTGTCACGGCTGACACATATAACTGTGGTACGTTGCATATCCACACATTGTCCATGCACCGTCCGTATTCCAGAACACCTCATAGACATCTGCTGGATTACGTGGCAGACAGCTATCCTTGCTGTCCTGACACTGTACCCATAGACGACATACACCTTGTGTGTAGTTGCCTATCTATGGTGTGTGTATGTCTAACTGTGCTGTATGCATGGCCGTGTGTGTCCCGCTATAGCCATGTGTGCAGCTGTCGCCACTATGGGTATCCTTGTGGACCGCTGTTACATGGGCACGCCTGAACATACCTGCAGACTGTACTACCCCTCCGACGGCAGCGGCCTTAGATCGTCCGCTACCCTAGGCTGTGGGGCTACATGGCGTATGCCAACACAACACATGGTGCACCCATCTTGGTATACCTACGTGACACGCCTACTAGACAGGTGGCCCTACTAGAGCGGCGCCCTGGGCAGCCGCAGGATTGGCGTATGCCTACGGCCGGCTTTGGGCACATCACAAGGCAAACGTCTACATTCGGTGTTTTACGACGTCTAGATTATAACACCACAGGAGGGACCTCCTCAGCTATGCTGAAGAATGCGGATGTGGATAGATTAGTAGGTGGAGGGTTGGCCACACACCAGGGCTGACCGATGGATAACTGCTGAGGCATCTTTTGAGAGGCAGGTGGAGCAAACACCCGTAACGGGAATGTAGTGTAGATACAGATGTAGGGTTAACATACATTTGTCCACTCTGTCGGTTCTGTACCGTTGTATTACAGTGATATGCTATGCATATCTTCCATAGACATTGTTAGGTCTTCGGTTTTTGAGGATTCGACATAGTACAATATCATACTACGGAAATACGGAAAAAATGCAAAACCGTGGAAAACAAACAAACCAGCAACCTGCGGCAAGATTACTCCCCGTACTCCGACACAACACAAGTCTTCGTAACGTTTAAACAGTTTATTAAAACATGCAACGTTTTCGTTGCTTTCACAACTTCTTCGGAAAAAAGCAAATTCTTCAACTGTTCACAATCAACAATGTGAGATTTAAGAACTCGTTAAGACTCACATTGTTGATTGTGAACATTTGTAGAATCTGCTTTTTTCTGAAGAAGTTGTGGAAACAACGAAAACGTTGCATGTTTTAATAAACTGTTTAAATGTTAAGAAGACTTGTGTTGTGTCGAACTACGGGGACTATTCTTGCCGCAGGTTGCTGGTTTGTTTGTTTTTCATAGTACAATATCATGTAATACGTGTGTTCATAGGATGCTTTCTGAGATGTTGACATGTGTGTGTGTCGTTAGCAGTGCGTCTGTGCTTTCTATGCTGTGGCTACATGTTCATTGTTCGCATAGAAAGTGACAAATGGAAGTGTAAGGGTGGATATTTAAAGCCTGGATGCTTCCATGTTATGTGTAAGTCTCACGGGCCTACGGGTGATAGCGCATACATGTCTATGAAGAACCTTTGGATACCATATGTGACCTGTCGTGGACGAAATGTTTAAGTTGACTGTTCCATCTACCTATGTGTGACATGGTTTGTGGCCATAGGGTGCCAGCGAGTCTTTCTTGTTCATTGGGTGTTTTCCATGGTCAATTGACATCAATCCTATTAATTCACTGAAGGATGTCTTTCATTGGTGGGAACGCCATAGTTTGGCCATCGTATGTCTTTCCCAGCCGACGTTGATATTGTGCCATTGGTATGTTTCCACAGGTCACCCATCTGTTCCACTGTATGGAAGCGTGTGATCCCCATTTATGTGCTGGCAGATTGAGTGCTGTGTACGCCGGTATCTGCCCAGCGGTCTGGCTTTGTATGGGGAGTGTCTACTGTAGTCCCTATCTGTATTTCCTGGGTTATGCCTTGCAACAGCTGTGGATTCCACAGGTTTGCAGCTATGGGTGCCATCTCGGCCGTACGTTTGTCCATCCATGGGAACTGCCTACTGGACACTAGTATAGGGCTGTACACATTTCACAGCTGCATTCTGCATTTTCCGATGGATGATTGGCATTATTAGTGCGGAGTAACGCACATGCCATGGCCACGTCCCGCACATGGGGCGGGACAACGAATCATCTGCCAATCCACACCGAGACCCATTTTTGCATACCCACGATCCCATGTCTGCAACCCTCGACAGTACCCATTGCACACCCTTCATGTGTGCGGAAATGGGATGTGAACGCACGTGTATGGACGCAGCAACCTGGGGAGTCCTATTCATATGTCCTGCATTTCATGGACAGTTGTCATCACCCTTGAAGACGCTTGTGGTGCATATATCTACCTGTGCCGTAGTCACGGCTGTCACCTCTTCTGGGTCACACGATCGCAGCCTGTTGCCAACACTTAAGGAGAAATTTTGGGTCCTGCAATGGACACCGATGTGCATATGTAAAGTGTAGAACATGTTGGACTGTGTCCATTCGCCAGTGGGTTTGACTGCCGCCGTATGTTCCCCAGTCGCGGATGTCTGTTTGCCTACCCATATTATGTAGTGCTACGGAACCCGTGTCCTTCCACAATTAACCCATATGGTGTTACTGTAGTACTGCAGGTTGGCAACTGCTTTAAGTAATCCTCAGAGGTACCATTGTGAACTATCCGCCACTGTATTGTCATTATAACACAGCCGGTACATGTAGAACCTATTTATTCATGAAAGGATGTTATTTATGTGTGGGAACGCCATAGTTTAACCATAGTATGACCTTCCTAGTTGACGTTGTTGGTGTGCCATTAATATGTGTTCCACAGGTCGCCCGTATGTTCCGCGGAGTGGAAGCGGGTGATCCCCACATACTTGCTAGCACCTTGGTTGCTGTGTACGCCGGGATTCGCACGGCAGGATAGATTTCTATGGGGTGTGTCTACTGTTGTTTCCATCTGTATTTCCTGTGTTATGCCTTACTACGGCTGTGTGATTCCACCAGGTTCGCTATTATGGGTGCCATCTTGTCCATACGTTTGTCCATCCTTGGGAAATGCCTACTGGACACTGGTGTACGGCTGTACCCATTTCACAGCTGCATGTAGCATTCTCCAGTGGATGATTGTCAGTATTGGTGGGTGGTAAGGCATGTTCTGTACCCACATCCCTCCCACGGGGCGGGACAATGGATCATCTGCCAATCATCTCCAACACCCATTTCTGCATACCCACGATCCCATGGCTGCAACCCTCGACAGTACCCATTGCAAATCCTCCATGTGTGCTGGAATGGGATGTGGACGCACATCTGTGGACTCGACAATCTGTGGATTTCTGTGCATATGTCCCGCATTCCATGGACAGTTGTCATCAACCTTGAACACGCTGCCGGTGCATATATGTAGCTGTGCCGTAGTCACGGCTGTAGTTCATCTTGGTCTTCCGCTCGCACCCGGTTGGCGTTGCAATAGGACAAATTTTTGGGTCCTACAATGGACACAAATGTGCATATGTAAAATGTAGAACATGTTGGACTGTGTCCATCTGGCCAGTGGTTGTGACCGCTGCTGTATGTTCCCCAATCGCGGATGTGTGTTTGAATACACATATTATGTTGTGCTACGAAACCCATGTTCTACTACGATTAACCCAAATGGTATTGATGTAATGCTGCAGGTTGGCAACTGCTTTAAGTAATCCTCAGAAGGCCCAGTAGGACATATACGCCACTGTATTGTCAATATAAAACAGCCAGAACATGCATACCCTATTTATTCATTGAAGGATGTTCGTTATATGCGGGAACGCTAGTGTTGAAACATCGTATGACCTTCCTAGTTGAGGTTGTTAGTGTGCCATTAGTATGTGTTCCACAGGTCGCCCATTTGTTCCGCAGTATGGAAGCGAGTGATCCTCATGTTGTTGCTGGCAGATCGAGTGCTGTGTACGCCGGTATTCGCACGGCGGTCTGACTTTGTATGGGGAGTGTCTACTGTAGTCCCTATCTGTATTTCCTGTGTTATGCCTTACCGCAGCTGTGTAATTCCACCAGGTTTCCAGTTATAGGTGCCATCTTGGTCGTACACTTGTCCATCCATGGGAATTGCCTACTGGACACTGATATAGGGCTGAACACATTTCACACCTGCTTTTAGCATTATCCAGTGGATGCTTTGCATCATTAGTGGGGACTAAGGCACGTGCTATACCCACAGCCCTCCCACGGGGTCGGACAACGGATTATCTGCCAAACAACACCGAGCCCCATTTTTGCATACCCAGGATCCCATGGCTGCAACCCTCCACGGTACCCATTACACATCCTTCATGTGTGCGGGACTGGGATGTGGACGCACTTCTATGGACACGACAATCTGGGGATTTCTGTTCATATGTCCTGCATTTCATGGGCAGTTATCATCAACGTTAAACACGCTGGTGGTGCATATGTCTAGCTGTGCCGTAGTCACGGCTGTCACTCTGTCTGAGTCGATCACAGCTGGTCGATATTGCAAACGGAACAATTTCTGGAGTCCTACAATGGACACCGATGTGCATATGTAAAGTGTAGACCGTGTTGGACTGTCACCATCTGGCCAGTGTGTTTGACTGCCGCTGTATGTTCCCCAATCGCGGATGTCTGCTTGACTACCCATATTATGTATTACTTGGCCTATCTATATCTACGTGCCAGTAAGCGGAAATACAGCAAACCTTGCGTCCTGCTCATCTTCATAAAATACATTATTGAACATATATCGCCAAAACAGACAATGACAAAAGCGATACACTCCACAGTCAAAAGATACTGAGCTCTTTCACCCACTAACATGGGGCATCGTCAGAGTACGAAATACATTACATAGTCGTCCCTCATACACTTCCTTCAGAGTCAGTTTAAAGTCAATTAATCAATAAACCTGCTCATAGTTAAGTGGACAGTGCTCCAAGTCTTGATGATAACGTGACATATACAAATCAGTGTTGCATACATTACTTAATGGAAACAATAATACGACAACAATGTGTTAATATAAATACAATATTGGTCAATACAATCAGTATATTGAAACATAGTTGATAAATGTTGTGAGTAAACCTTAGAATGTAGTGTGTTGATCAGGATATTGTATATCAATGTGTATAATTGTAGCATTACGATTCCAAAGCATGGAATCAATATGTACAATTTAAGCATATATTTTATAATTATGAATGTAAATGAGTCACAAAGTTACATATGAATATGACTGTATTATAACTATATCAATATGAAATGGAATAAACTGTAGTTGTTTACATCTTGTTTTCAACTGACAAATCTATGTCCATGCGTCATATATACGGGCCGTCGGACTGCTGTGTGTAGATATATACATGTGAACCCCTCATTTCATACCTTTCTTTGTTACTGTCTGTGGATTACCTGTGTACACACATCAATTACCATGCCATACCTTTCCACTGTACAGGTTCTGGCAGGGTGTACGGCTGGTTGGCCCTTACTCTTGCTGTGTGTTACATTGACCATTGTCTATCTGGCAATTCGCTGGCGTGTCATGTGTGACCTTCTTGCTACTTTAGGGACCTGATCCCATACTTGTGACGTGCTTCCACTGGCCATATATCTGTCTGTCGTCTGGGATCTGTGTGGAACCAGTCCTTTCAGGACACTTGCTATTGTTGTTCTTCTTTGGTTACATATATGAGTACTTTGTTATGTTGTGCTATTATTGTGTGTGGAGAATTTCTCCACGGGCCTCTGCTGACACTGGACATATATCCAGCTAGACTAGCCCGTTCAACAAGTGTGAGCCAACTGAACGCAATTGCACGGGGCACCTTCTGACAAGTGGGTCGGGTTACTGATGCATAACCGTCATCAATCCATACTACTAACACATACGTTATTCTATCCACAGTCTATGTTTGTCTCATCACATCCCGTGTGTTTCTCACTATTTCTAACGGTACTTTACATGGCATTGCCCGATTCCATACTTTCAGAGGCTAACATTTTTGAGACATGTCTGGTTGACGTGGAGGACACATCCTTAACCTTACCTGCTTCGAGTGGATCACACACGCACACTCGCATTTCCTAATTGTGGGTTACGCGCAGGCGCACATGCATATCCGTATTCTGTTTATATATGTTTACTGGGTCTGTGTGGTTACGTGGTGTGTGTTAGTTGTGACTATTCCAGGTAACATATCTCTGATCCGGTTGACGGACGTGTGCAGAACGCACTTACACCTTTATACATGTAACAGTCTTTGCAGCATGGACGCATTACGTACACGTTCACATGTATATGTTCTATAGTCGTAATTCAAACGTGACTGCATTCACGTTTGCCGGTTACTGTGACCACTACACGTTAGCTGTTCGGTGTCATTAATATGCATACCCATGGTACTTAGCTACATTTACATATCCCCACCCCACCCCCGCACTCACGCACGTCACAGGCATCCATTCTCCTGCTGGGAAAGGTGCGGTACTGCATGTTAAACATTCCTTATTCCCTCTCGCTCATGGCCCAGGATGCATATGTCGTGACCGCAGGGATGTTCAGATCACAGTTGCTTATATCCCCTACGCATACAGGCCTTCGATTGTCAGGGTGTTCCTGTGGTGCTTTGGGTTTGGTCTTGTCCGCCCAGTGTACGGAACTGCCCTGACCGTGTACGAATGTTAGATGAGTCACATGGGCACGGTTTGTCCGTGTCTGTGATACCATGTCACCCCCCCCCAATTATTCATAACCGTGTGCGCTGATTGCCGGTGTACCCGTTGTAGATCTTGTTATACTAATTGCACACGGTCTGGTCGAACGGACCTATTTCCATTACTAACCCTCGGTATGTATGACCTGTGTCGCAATATTACATGGGTTTAACATTGCGTGACGGCTTTCACTGAGCCACAGACATGTCCGTTGCTTAGTTTGGGCCGGTTCCGCTCTGCTACACACATTTAACATGGCGGAACAGGTTGAACAGCTCAGCCACGGGACATCGGGCTCTCCGTCGCTGTTTAGTATTGAATCGCTATGTTGACTTTGTTTCACAAAGCGAGACAGTGTCGACATTGGTAACGGACATCTCGCGCAGTACGTCCGCACCGCTGGTGCCGTAGGTCTGCGTTTGGGCGGCGGACAGGCATTATGCTGTGCCATTATGTCTGGGAATATATGGTTTCTTGCCATAGGTGATATGGCATACTAGCAATGACCCGCGTCTGGGTGTGGGTACTGCTGTATTTACCCACGGCAAGAGTGGCCTTAGGTTAAGTGGTGCCCTAGGCAGAAGGACTCCATGGTGCCACCGCCACATCACCCACTACCCCCCTCCTGGTCTACCTACACCAAATAAAGTCTTGAAAGGTGCCCTGAGTAGAGCAACGCCCTAGACGGCTGCCTAGTTGGCCTATGCCTAAGGCTGGCCATGTGTGTGGTCCCTCGGGCATCGGACTCGGGAACGCGCCACGTCTGCCGTGGGTATGTCCAGCATTACCCACATCCGGCCGTGGTTTATTGCTATGATGTTCCATGTGTACAGTGGTGCCGGTTACCATACATATGCCTTTCTCAAAAGCCGATGTCACACTTCTGAACACTACTGTGGTCTCCTTTAAGGCCCCTGAGCCAGTGGTGAACATTACTCGAACCGCTGAATCACGTACATATGCCTACCACCAGCACCTACAGGACTGCATGGATCAGGCAATCACATACAAAACCGAGACTCTTTGTACCAAAGACAAGCATCCAGTCTGGTGGACCCCAGCCATGAACAAGCTCTACAACGACAGGGGGTAGCTACTACAAGTTAAAGCGGAATACTTGTAAGGTAAGACACCCTTGCTCATTATATGTGAAGAACTACAAGCTGTCATGAAATCATCCAGGGGAAATTCAACAGAGAAATTAACAAGGACTCAACAGACAATCATAAGGCCTTCTTTAGCTATGTTGGACACCTGGGAGGACACTCCCAGATATGCTCAGACTGGGTTCAGAATGATGTGAAGATGACTGAACCTACACACATTGCCAACATACTGGCTGACAGGTTCGGTGCTAACTTTTCCCCCTTCCCCCCCACATGGAGAGATATCTATACCAGAGGATTGTAGATCCTGGAACATCTGTAACGCACAGGTGGGAAATGCTGTCTCCAAGGCAGTAAACACAGCATCCATGGGACCAGATGGTGTCCCAGCTGTGTACTCCATGAACTCTATGGGGAATTAAACCCACAGTTAGGACAGCTGTTTAATCTTAGCCTCACCTCAGGATACGCACTCCAAGTAGTAGCACAAGGCGACTGTAGTCACACTTCACAAGGATGGTGCCTCCACTGACCCTGGTTATTACCATCCCATTAGCTTGACAAGCCTTATCTGCAAAGCCATGGAGAAGGATCATAATGGAACTCATAGATAAAGACATAGGGACTTGCATACTTTGGTTCCAACCCGGTTTGGCTTGGTCAAAGTCAGATCATGCCTTTTACACGTGTTTGACTTTGTAGGATCAGTCACCAAGGCCATTGATGAGGGTAAAGCAGTCCATACAGCCTACCTCAACCTGGCAAAGGCCTTCGACACAATACCCCCCTCGGGTATCATTGATAAACCCGTCAGCTTGAACGTAAATCCATACATCACCATATGGGTTGCAAACTGGCTAAGTCACAGAACCCACACGGTCATAGTTGCTGGCACCATGTCATACTCACAGCCGGTCACAGGTGGTGTCCCACGGGGCTCAGTCCTGGGTCCACTATTTTCAGCATCTACATTTCCAAAGTACAAGCAAACACAGGGGGGTTATGGCTGACAATGTTTGCAGATGACTGCAAACTGGGTGCCATAGTCGGACACACATCTGACACAGATATCCTTCAGGAGGGCCTCACAGATGTGGATAAGTGGTGCCAGAGACATGGCCTACAGCTAAATGCCAGGAAATGCATAGTCATACCCTTCGGGAAGAACAAGGTTACCCCTAGCTACCATATAGGTGGCAATCCACTGAGCACAGAGGGTGTTACCAGGGATCTGGGGACCCAGGTTGTTGTTAACCGTTCGTTCGACACACACGTTGCTAACGTAGTTAGGTAGACCTTCAACATTGCCCACATCATCATGAAGGGATTCACATCTAGATCGGGGAGGTCATTGTCCCCTTGTACTCATCACTCATTTGACCTATGATTGGGTACAATGCCCGTTCAGAATGTATCTGACCCGACACCTGCAGCAGCTGGAAAGGCCCCAACAGTTCATCGACAAACAGATGCAGGGTCTCAGGAATATGTGTTATGCTGACCGACTGAAAGAATTCCAGCTGTATTCAGTCGCATACCACTTGCCCAGAGGTGACCTGTGCCTGGCTTACAAGGCCATGTTGAACCCAGATCTGATGACTATGCTTCACCTAAAGAATTTAGATCCCTCTGAACCACAAGGGCAGGTGACGTACACCTTGACACTGTCATTAATAGAACGTGCTGGTGGGACAGATTCATCACCCAGACACTCACTATGCTGTGGAACAACATCCCAGTACATGTGAGGCCGAGCACGTCGCTGGCCTTGTGTTAGTCTTTTGACAAGGATGTCTGAATTGATTTATTTAACTAACCTTCTAAATGAATATTTACTTTACCACATTGTGAATCTTTACATTTCGTTGATCTATTTTACATTAGTCATAATCATACGGTTTATCTCTATATATTATGGTTCATTTATATTACTAGGTGTCTGTATTTCTTTTAATATATTGGCACAATCCGTAGAACATATATATGTAGCTTAAACAGTCAGACATTTGGAAAACATTATGTTGGTTCTTCTTTCATATATATACATATATTTTTATTTTTCTATGAAGAATGTACCTTTTGAAGCAATGTCTGATGTACTCACTGTGTGGAATCTGTAACCCAAGTAAGGTTTGTTTGCTTGTTTGCCTTTAAGGCATTTAATTAATACTTAGCACATCTAATTTAATGACCAATTAAGGGTTTTAAATGTAGTAGGTTGGACTGCATTGTATGTATTCTGAATAAGTGTGCTTATGAAGCAGACGAAAAGAGCTTCAATAAACTATGGTGACTGCATTTAATTCCTGGTGGGCTCTGAGTGGTCACTGACGGTGTCTACAGTACCTCATCTTTGCTTTGGACTTTCTCAGCTGGTTGTCTGTGGTTTTCGTATGGGGAATGTCAAGTGTAGTCCCTATGTGTATTACCTGTGTAATGCCTTACTGCGGCAGTGTAATTCCACCGGGTTTGCAGTTATGGGTGCCATCTTGGTCATACGCTTGTCCATCCATGTGAATTGCCTACTGGACACTGGTATAGGGCTGTACACATTTCACACCAGCATTTAGCATTCTACGGTGGATGCTTTGCATTAGTAGTGGGGAGTAAGGCAGGTACTATGCCCACATCCCTCCCACCGGGCAGGACAACGGATTATCTGCCAGACAACACAAAGCCCCATTTCTGCATACCCAAGATCCCATGGCTGCAACCCTCGACAGTACCCATTACACATCCTTCATGCGTGCGGGACTGGGATGTGTACGCACATGTATGGACACATCGATCTGGGTATTTCTGTTCATATGTCCTGCGTTTCATGGACACTTGTCATCAACCTTAAACACGCTGGTGGTGCATATGTCTAACTGTGCCGTAGCCACGGCTATAGCATCATCTGTTGTTCGGAAACGTCTGGAGTGAGTTATGTGAAAAGGTATTTTAGGGTCCTTCAATGGACACCAATGTGCATATGTAAAGTTAGATGTTGCTGGACTGTGTCCAACTGGCCAGTGCTTTTGACTGCTGCTGTATGTTCCCCAATCGCGGATGTCTGTTTGACTACCCATTCTTCGTGGTGCTATGTAACCAGGTGATTTACAGCTGTGAACAGATGGTGTACATCCAAAGATGCAGGTTAGCAACTGCTTCAAATAAAACTCAGACGTCCCAATAGGACATATCCGTCACTGTATTTTCAACATAACACCACCGGAACATGTAGATCCCCTATGTCTTCATTGAAGCATGTTTTCTTCATAGGTGGGAACGCCATAGTTTACATATCCCTGTTGACGTTGTTGGTGTGCCATTAGTTTGTGTTGCACAGGTCGCCCATCTGTTCCACAGTATGGTAGCGAGTGCTCCCCCATTTTGTTGCTGGCAGATTGAGTGCTGTGTACGCCGGTGTTTGCATGGCGGTCCAACTTTGTATGGGGAATGTCAACCGTAGTCCCTATGTATATTTGCTGTGTTATGCCTTACCGCGGCTGTGTAGTTCCACCGGGTTTACAGTTGTGGGTGCCATCTTGGTCGTACGCTTGTCCATCCATGAGAATTGCCTACTGGACACTGGTATAGGGCTGTACACATTTCACACCTGCATTTACCATTCTCCAGTGGATGCTTTGCATTATTAGTGGGGAGTAAGGCAGGTGCTACGCCCACATCCCTACCACGGGGCGGGACAAAGGATTGCCTGCGAAACAACACCGAGCCCAGATTCTACATACCCAGACTCCCTTGACTGCAACAGTCGACAGTACCCATTACACATCCTTCATGTGTGCGAGACTGTGATGTGGACGCAGTTGTATGGACCGGTACCCTGGGTATTTCTGTGCATATGTGCTGCATTTCATGGACAGCTATCATCAACATTGAACACGCTTGCGGTGCATATGTGTACCTGTGACGTGGTGGCGACAATGAGTTCACGTGGGTGATGCAGGAAGCTAGCAGGCATTCAATGAATGGGAT
Source organism: Protopterus annectens (assembly GCF_019279795.1). Taxonomy (NCBI): domain Eukaryota; kingdom Metazoa; phylum Chordata; order Ceratodontiformes; family Protopteridae; genus Protopterus; species Protopterus annectens. The sequence goes on from NC_056733.1 coordinate 1,201,102,299, forward strand.
TTTGGGTCCTACAATGGACACCACTATGCATATGTAAAGTGTAGAGCCTGTCGGACTGTGTCCTTGTGGCCAGTGGGTTTGACTGCTGCTGTGTGTTCAACAATCGCGGATGTCTGCTTGACTACCCATAGTGTGTAGTGCTACGGAAACCATGTTTTCCGAGACCGGAACCAAATGTTGTACATCCAATGTTGCAGGTTAACAACCGCTTTAATTAATCCCCAGAGGTCCCGGTTGGGAAGTATCGCCACTTTATTGTCAGAACGACACCTCCAGACTAGGTAAATCATGGGCACTTTAGCCGGTCTTACCGGCCATTTGCAAGTGTGATTAGCAGACACGTGTCAATACATGTATGATAATACATATTGTCATGCCGAAGTTAATCTATGTTATTTGGACAATGGCTTCTGCTATTGACTACCATTGCTGTGGGTGTTGCGGTTACCATACACATGGCTTTCTCAAAGGCAGAATTCACAATTCTGAACACTACTGTGGTCTCCTTTAAGGACCCTGAGCCAGTGGTCAACAGTACTGCAGCCACTGCATCACTTACATATGCCGTCTACCGGTACCTACAGGACTGCATGGATCAGGCATTCCCTTACCCAACTGTGGTTCATTGTACCAATGCCAAGCATCCAGTGTGGTGTACCCCAGCCATACACAAGCTGTACAGCGAGAGGAGGTGGCTACTACAAGGCGGAGCAGACACCTTGTGAGGTATGACACCCTTGGTCATTATATGTGTAGAGCTACAGGCTGTCATGACATGGTCCAGGGCACGTTCCACAGATATATCTACATGAACCTGGCTGACAATCATACAGCCTTCACTTGCTATGCTGGACACCTGCCAGGTCACTCCCACATATGCTCTGACTGGGTTCACGATGATGTGGAGTTTACTCAACATACACACATTTCCAAAATACGGGCTGACAGGTTCGGTGAGGACATCTACTCACCCTACCCCCCACATGACGAGATGTCTGTACTGGCGGTTTGTGGTCCCCAAATGTTCTGTGACGCACGGGTGGGACATGCTCTCTCCAGGGTAGTGAACATAGCATCCATGGGACCAGCTGGTGACCCGACTGTGTACTCCACGATCTCATTGACGGATTACACCCACAGTTAGGGCAGCTGTTTCTTTGTAGCCTCACCTCAGGTAATGTAACCGGGTTGTGTCGCACGGCGACTGTGGTTCCACGTCACAGGGCCAATGCCTCCACTGACCCTGGTTATTACTGTCCCATTACCATGAGGAGACCTATCTGCAAAGACATGGGAAGGGATCATACTGCGGCTCGTAGATGAAGGCATAGGGGACCTGCATACTTTGCATCCAACACGGTTTGGCTTGGTCAGGGGCGGTTCATGCGTTTAAAGCATGGTTGACGTTTTGCGACAGTCATCAAAGCCATTGATGGGGGTCCTGCAGTCCATACAGCCTACCTCGACCTAGCAAAGGCCTTCAACACATCACCCCCCTCAGGTATCATTGATAAACCCATCGTCTTGGATGTGAACACGTACATCGCAGGATGGGTTGTAAACTGGCTATGTGACACGCCGACGTGGTCATAGTTACTGGCAGCATGTCGGACCTACTGCCTGTCGCAGGCGGTGTCCCACAGGGCTCTTTCCTGGGTCCACTCCTCTTATACATCTACATTTCCACAGTACAGGCACACACAGGGGTGTTATGGGCGACATTGTTTGTAGATGACTGCGAAACGGGTGCCATAGTGGGACGGACATCTGACACAGATATCCTTCAAAGGGGCCTCCCAGATATGCATATCTGCTGTCAGGGACATGGCCTACAGCTAACTGCAAGGTAATGCAACATCATACCTGTCGAGGAGTACTAGGACACCCCTGTCCAGCATATGGGTGGCAGTCCACTGAGCGCAGGGGTGATTACCAGGGATCAGGGGACAGCAGTTGTCAGTCACCATTCGTTCAACACACACGTTGCTATCGTGGTTCGTTGGGACTTCTACATTGCCCACCTGTTTGTGCAGGGATTCACATGTAGATCAGGGTAGGTCATTGTCTCCTTGTACTCATTACGTGTTACACCTATGATTGAGTACAATGCCCCGTTCAGAATGTCTGTGACCCAACACCTGCAGCAGCTGGAAAGGCCCTGACAGTTCATCCACAAACGGATGCAGGGTCTCAGGAATATGTGTTATGCTGACCAACTGAAAGGGTTCCATCCCTATACCGTCGCATACCACTTGCCCAGAGGTGACCTGTGCCTGGCATCCAAGGCCAGTTCGAACCCGGATTTGATGACTATGCTTCACCTAAAGAATCTAGATCCCTCAGAATCACAAGGGCAGGTGACGTACACCTTGGCACTGTCATTAATAGAATGTGCTGGTGGGACACATTCATCACCCAGACACTCACTATGCTGTGGAACAACATCCCAGTACATGTGACACAGAGCACCTGGCTGGCCTTGTTGTAGTATTTTGACAAGGATGTCTGAATTGCTTTATTCAACTAAACTTGTGAATGAATATTTACATTACCACGTTTGTAATATTTACATTCCATTGATATAGTTTACATTAGTCATACTCATAGTGTTTATCTCTATATATTAGGGTTCATTTAGATTACTAGGTGTCTCTACTTCTATTAATGTATTGGCACAATCCCTAGAACATATATATGTAACGTATACACTCAGACACTTGGTAAACATTATGTTGGGTCTTCTGTCATATTAATACATATAGTATTATTTTCGCGGAAGACTGTACATGTTGAAGCAATGTCTGATTTACTCACTGTGTGCAATCTGTGACCTGAGTAGACTTTTTAGCTTGTTCGCCTTTAAGGCATTTAATGAATACTTAGCACATCTTATTTACTGGCCAATTACGGGTTTTAAATGTAGTACATTTAACTGCATTGTATGTATTCTGAAGAAGTCTGCTTATGAAGCAGACGAAAAGCGCAATAAACTATGGTGACTGCATTTAATTCCTGGTGGGCTCTGAGTGGTCACCGGCTTTCTACAGTACCTCAGTTTTGCTTTGGACCTTCTCATCTGGGTCTCTGTGTTACTTGTATGGGGAATTCCAAGTGTAGTCCCTATGTGTATTACCTGTGTAATGCCTTACTGCGGCTGTGTAATTCCACCGGTTTGCAGTTACGGGCGCATTCTTGTTCATACGCTTGTCCATCCATGTGAATTGCCTACTGGACAGTGGTATAGGGCTGTACACTTTTCACGCCTGCATTTAGCATTCTCCAGTGGATGCTTTGCATTATTAGCGGAGAGTAAGGCAGGTGCTACGCACACATCCCTCCCACAGGGCGAGACAAAGGATTGCCTGCGAAACAACACCGAGCCCAGAGTCTACATACCCAGAATCCCTTGACTGCAACAATCGACAGTACCCATTACACATCCTTCATGTGTGCGGGACTGTGATGTGGACGCAGTTCTATGGACCCGGTACCCTGGGTATTTCTGTGCATATGTGCTGCTTTTCATGGACAGCTATCATCAACATTAAACACGCTTGCGGTGCATATGTGTACCTGTGACGTGGTGACGACAATGAGTTCACGTAGGTGATGAAATAAGGCGTCCTGCTGGTCTTTAAACATTTTTGGGTCCTACAATGGACACCACTGTGCATATGTAAAGTGTAGAGCTTGTCGGACTGTGTCCTTGTGAGCAGTGGGTTTCACTGATGCTGTGTGTTCAACAATCGCGGATGTCTGCTTGACTACCCATACTGTGTAGTGCTACAGGAACCATGTTTTCCGACACCAGAACCCAATGGTGTACATCCAATGTTGCAGGTTAACAACCACTTTAATACCCAGAGGTCACGATTGGGAGGTATTGCCACTTTATTATCGGAACAACACCTCCAGACTGTGTAAATCACGGGAACTTTAGGCCAGTCTTACCGCCATTTGCAATTGTAATTAGCAGACACGTGTCAATACATGTATGATAAGACATATTGTCATGCAGAAGTTAATCTATGTTATTTGGACATTGGCTTCTGCTATTGGCATCCGTTGCTGTGAGTGTTGCCAGTTACCATACACATTGCTTGCTCAGAGGCAGACTTCACAATTCTGCACACTACTGTGGTCTCCTTTAAGGACCCTGAGCCAGTGGTCGACAGTACTGCAGCCACTGCATCAATCACATTTGCCATCTACCAGTACCTACAGGACTGCATGAACCAGGCATTCACTTACCCAACTGTGGTTCATTGTACCAATGCCAAGCATCCAGTGTGGTGTACCCCAGCCATACACAGGATGTACAACACGAGGAGGTGGCTACTACAAGGTGGAGCAGACACCTTGTGAGGTATGACACCCTTGGTCATCATATGTGTAGAGTTACACACTGTCATGCCATGGTCCAGGGCACATTCCACAGATATACCTACATGGACCTGGCTGACAATCATACCACCTTCAGTTGCTATGCTCAACACCTGGGAGGTCACTCCCACATATGCTCTGACTGGGTTCACAAAGAGGTGGAGTTTACTCAACATACACACATTGCCAACATACGGGCTGACAAGTCCAGTGAGGACATCTCCACACCCTCCCACACACATGAGGAGATGTCTGTACCAGCGGTTTGTGGTCACCAAATGTTCTGTGACACACGGGTGGGACATGCTCTCTCCAGGGTAGTGGACATAGCATCCATGAGACCAGCTGGTGACCCGACTGTGTACTCCACTATCTCATTGAGGAATTAGACCCACAGTTAGGACAGCTATTTCTTTGTAGCCTCACCTCAGCTAACGTACCCAGGTTGTGTCGCATGGCAACTGTAGTCCCACGTCACAGGGCCAATGCCTCCACTGAGCCTGGTTATTACTGTCCCATTACCATGAGGAGACCTATCTGCAAAGACATGGGGAGGGATCATACTGCGCTTCGTACATGAACGCATAGGGGACATACATACTTTGCACCCAACACGGTTTGTCTTGTTCAGGGGCGTTCATGCCTTTAAAGCATGGTTGACATTTTCGGGACAGTCACTGAGGCCATTGATGGGGGCTTGCAGTCCATACAGCCTACCTCGACCTGGCAAAGGCCTTCATCACATTACCCCCTCAGGTATCGTTGATAAACCCATTGGCTGGGATGTGAACACGTACATCACAGAATGTGTTGTAAACTGTCTATGTGACACAACCCACACGGTCATAGTTGCTGGCAGCATGTCAGACCTACTGCCTGTCGCAAGTGGTGTCCCATGGGGCCCTTCCGTGGGTCCACTCCTGTCATACATCTACATTTCCACGGTACAGGCACACACAGGGGTGTTATGGGCAACATTGTTTGTAGATGACTGCAAAACAGGTGCCATAGTGGGACGGACATCTGACACAGATATCCTTCGAAGGGGCCTCCCAGATATGCATATCTGCTGTCAGGGACATGTCCCACAGCTAAATGCTAAGTAATGCAACATCATACCTGTCGAGAAGTACTAGGTCACCCCTGTCCAGCATATAGGTGGCTGTCCACTGAGCACAGGGGTGATTACCAGGGATCAGGGGACAGAGTTTGTCGGTCACCATTCGTTCAACACACACGTTGCTATCGTGGTTCTGTGGGACTTCTACATTGCCCACCTGTTTGTGCAGGGATTCACATCTACATCAGGCTAGGTCATTGTCTCCTTGTACCCATTACGTGTTACACCTATGATTTACTACATTGCCCCATTCAGACTGTATCTGACCATACACCTACAGCTGCTGGGAAGCCCTCATAGGTTAATTGTCGTACAGATGCAGGATGACATCATTTTGTGTAATGCTGCCCCACTTGTAGGACCCCTGCCCCATTAAGTCACATACCTGCTGTTTAGTGTTGACCTGTGCCTGACATACGAGGCCATGTCAACCCATATGTCATGTGTATGCTTCACCTACTGTATCTGCATCCCTCAGAACCACTAGGGCAGGTGACATGAACCTTGTCACGGTCATTAATGGGATGTGTTTGAGTGACACATATATCACCCAGACACTCACAATGCTGTGGATCTACATCACAGTACATGTGAGACAGAGATCCTTCCTAGCCTTGTTCGCGGGTATGTTGTCCATTGGATGGAGAATTGCAGGTATAGGCCAGGGATTACATCATTATCACTGCTTGACGGAGGTACAGCAATATCATGAGTATTTTATCTGAAGCACAGAAGGTTGGCAAAGTCATCCTAACTATGGTGTAGTGTTATGGCTGAACCTGGGACGATGGCCTACCCTGTACCTATGGACGTATGAACCTATATTCATAGTTTGTCACATTTACACTTGTCTATCCCTATCCTCTTTCTCCAGTGTATATTTCTGTGGCACATGATTGTCCTCTGTATTACATGCAGGTATGCTGTGTACAGTGCACATACGTCACAGTTGATGACAGTGTATCTGTGTCCCTAACACTGTGATACTGAGGACTACCACACATCCTTCACAACATTACATGCATATGTTCTTTCTATTCTTCTTTGGCCTATGGGGGGGTGTTAAGGCAAACATTACACAAGTCCCTGTTTGTGCATGCTTCATGTTGGTGTCTGACCAGGCTCCGTTGCAGTCGTGTGTTGGACGGTAGTGTTTCTGTGTGTTTGCCATGTGTTTTATTGCCGGTACATCTGTGGGAGGTGTGGTTGGCACATGTTCCTCTTTGCAGGGACACCCATCCTGGGGTTTGTGTCATGCATCTGCACTTGGCATGTGCCATATGTCCTGTACTATTCCCACAGTCGTGTATGCCTTCATGCACTACTACTGCGTGTTACTGGCTGTTTGTATGTGGTACACATGGACATTGTGATGGTTGGCTTGACCTATTCCCATGCTAGAACATACACATCTGTCAATTACGTTGTTTAAATCAAACTGTAACACTCATTCGTCTTTTCAAACTGACAGTCAATAACACAGGAAGCTGAGATTAATAACGTTTTACTACTGTGCAGCAGGAGGCAAAGAACTATGCAGTACAAGTTTAGACTTTTGTTTTACTCTATACATGTTACAGCTGTATGAGCATTGTGTATACTATCATCTTTTGCACACATTAATGATGTGGTCAGTCACAGGGCATTTACATCACTATAGTCCACAATATTGTATTCCTACAACAGTGCTAAGGTAATGCTTATTAAATGTTTTCCCATGAGGATAGCACAGCCTTGCGAGCCACATAGTCAATTAGAATGTACTTTGGTAAATTCTGCTCTGTCACGGTTCCAACACTGTTCAGATCCGGTCGTCACTCCATTTCCTACTAGGTTCCTTTGTCTCTCTGGTGAGCAGCTGTACTCTGTGTTAGATAGAGCTCACAAGCCTATCCTCCTCAGTGGAAGGATGACAGATATACCTGTACATACATTTATTATTCTCTAACCGAGCAGATGACTAATGCTGAATGACATACACCTGCTGCACTGGTTACTGCCAGGGTCAGGGTTCAATCACACTGCAGCTACACTACAGGCAATTACATGCATGATAAGCTCTACTGCCATATTGTAAGATAGAATAATATGCATTATACACTATTTGCTTCTAAAGTAGCACGTCATATATATGTTTAAATATGTCTTTTGCTAACATTCTCCCTCCTTTGATTGCTTCTATTCTATCCAGAAACATATACAACATTATTTCATTCCCTAGCCTCTTCCTCTCTGGAACGTTTAACTAGGCAAGTAATTTGTTGTACATTTCAAGAAGGATTGCATTTTGTATTGACAAATACCACTACAGGTCTTGATACATAGTCTCGGTACAGATACGTCGACAGAGTCCCTGACTAATACTTACATGCAAAGTATCCGCTTAATAGACACATGCTCCCAATATGAGCAGAACAACACAAATGGCAATCATGATATTCAGTATGACTGAACCCCATCCACCAAATGGTTTGTGGAAATGGTTCGTCAGTGGGTTTGGGCCTGGTTCCGCCATGGATGACACCTGCTGTATTACCTCTAGGTGGGCGTTGATTTTGGTCATTTATGTGGTACTTGGACACAGCGATCTTCTTTAATAAGCGCCAAGTACCAATTCTCCGGCAGGGTGCAGTCGTGCGCTATTACATTTTGTGACACAACAGTTCTCATTGCATCCAGTTCATCAGTCACAAGTTCAAGAGCGGAAAGTCACATTCATCATTCCTCCGACAGGTTTTGACAACTTCCTCTGTTCCCTGATTGATTTCACTACTCCACAAGCTGGGAGTGTTCCAGCCCAGGTTATGACGCTGTCACTCAAGTCCATATGAATCGATATTCCTTTATCTCTTGCAGAAGACTGGAATGTCAGAACAGCTTCCATTTCACCCACTGGATTAGTAGGTTTCTCGACTGTGTTCCCAGTTCCTTGAGCTATATGTGTTATAGTTCGTTTCGCACCCAGAGGCAATTGTGCAGTATGTCATGTGACTGGAGCCAGATAACCCAAATAACAACTGCCGGACCAATTCTCAGGTAACCATTGATATGCTTTTTTCCCACAAACAACATAACAATATTCTACTTTACTACTGATGCGGGTTACCTCTGCATGTAACATCTTCCTGTCTATAACAGAGGACTGTTTATACAATTCAGGATGTTTCTGCACATCCTTCCACGTTGTTCTCATGAAGCTTCAATACAGATAATGAATGGTGCTACAAGTAGTACTGTGATCTTTGGCTGTTATATGACATTTGTAAGACACAGTTATGTTACAAATACTCCCACCAACTTGAACTGTATCATGTTTATGACAACATACAATTACTTTTTGTGTAACAGGTAAGTACAGTGCCACTTTGTCCTGTGATCTCACAGAACCTGTATCAAAGTGTAAATATTCACAAGTCTCAATCTATCCCCAAGGGGACACCATACATCGGAAGTCCTCCATATGATGTAGGTATGGCAGTACAAACACAGCAATTTAAAATGTTCATAGTCTGTACATGCACACGCGTCATGCCTAGGTATTTGTTGAAGTGTGGAAGACACTCTGTGGCCAGTTCATCACGTATCACTATTTGTATCCGTGTAGTTATATGCAGGTAAGGTCCCAGCAAATGTAAAGTAAACACAAACATGGTTAATAGGTGTATAATCATTATGACAGTAAACCAAATGTCTTTGGGGTTGCTTTGTATTGTTATACAGTCTGGCCCGGGTGATTCAGGCTCTATGGTATATCAGCTACAAGATGTAGATCAGACTTGATATCCTTTACCGGTTTGAAAACTGTGAGGTGAACCCAGGACGACCTCTCTGCATACTTTACTGCAGTAGGCGTTGCCAACAGTACCTGGTACAGACCTTCACACTTTCCACTTGCCAATTATCTTCTTTGGATAACAGTGACATACACACAGGATACTGGTGTCAGCTATGCGTCCGGCTTCACTTGCTCTTTATCTGTAAAAGACTTTAACTGCAAAACAGTGTTATTGGTTAACAATCCTCTCATGTCACCTGCTAATGAGCCATCGACCTCCGGCTCTGCAGGCATGACAGCTTTCCACTCTGGCACATGATATGCCATTCCACATACTACTTCTAAGTGGGTGCAACACTTTACATTTGGAACTGTTGTCATGCTCAGCAATGCTAGAGGTAGACAGCAAATGTAACTCGTCTGGGTGTCACCCACCAACCTCCTCTACTTATTTCTCGGGATCCCATTGTACCGCGCCAGCAGTCATGCTGACTGTGGGTTGTACATGCAATTTACATTCATGGAAATACAAAATAATCCCCCAGGTTGCGTGATTGTCTGGTTCACTAAATGTGTTCTATTGTCACTGTAGCTTCTTTACAGTATGCCAGATCTAGGGATACTTTATTTTACTGGCACCTTTGCCACTGCTGCTGCATCCGGATTCATGGTTGGGAATGCTTCTACCCATTTTGATTATATATATGTGTAATCACTAAACAGTATTTCTTCCCTTCACATTTATTCAGATGTATGAACTCCATACAAATAGTACGGAACGGTTATGGTGGTGTAGGTAAACTCACTCCCTTCGGTTTAAATGCTCCCTGTGCATGATATCTACTGCAAATGTGACACGCTGCTCATGATGTTTGTATGTGGTTCCTAATTCCGTATGTTAGGGGTATTCTGTTAACCAAATGTACCATTCCCCCTGTTGAGACATGGCTCTACCCATGGCTCCACAAAGCCGCATATCTGACTACATTAGACGTTAATATTGGCTTTCTCACTGTGGATATGTGCAGTCCGTCTTCAAGGATTGCTCCTCGTCATACCCACGTCGGCTTTTCTGCTTTCGTAGTTGATGTTTGCATTGTTTGTAACATTACTACATCTAGAATGTCTGAGGATTGTCATTCCTCATTCAAACAAACACTTTCCAACTGTGAGGCTGCTTGTTTTGCAGCTGCATGAGCTCATGCCTTACCTTTCCTACTGTTATCCTGTTGCTTTCTATGACCTGCACATTTACAATTAGCTACTTTAGTGGGTAACTGAATGGAATCTAATGCATTCAAGATCAATTGCGCATGATTAATCGGTTTACCGGTGGATGTTATCATTCCCCTATTCTTCCACTGCTGCTCATAAACATGCACTGTACAGACAACATACTGACTATCGGGATAAATGTCCACACATCAGTTTTTCGCTACAGTACAAGCACGTGTTAAGGCTATCTATTCTGCTGCTTGAGCAGACACGTTATGCTGCAAGGGTTGGCGTCTACAATCTCATTATCAATAACTACTGCATAACCTACTTGATTCGTTCCTGTAGGACTCTGTCTACATGATCCGTACACATTAACTGTCACCTCTGCATCATCTAAGGGTATATCAGTGATATCATGTCTGTGTGTAGTTATTTCATCCATTTCGTATAGGCAACTGTGTGGTGTGCCATACACAGGTGTCGGACGTGACGTTGATAGGTTTAATGTTGTACAACGTTCAATCACCATATGAGGTTGACTCAGTGGTATGGTCAAACAAGACAAATGTCTAGCACGGGTCAGGAATGCTATCTTCTCTTGCAGCAGAATGATCGCGACTGCATGAGACATTCTCACAGTGAGAGGGTGGTATAATAACATTAAGGCCGAGGCCTGTACTGCCATGGGTGCTACAACAACTGCCTGTACACAATGTGGCACTGACCATGCCACAGTGTCCAACTGTAATGAGTAGTAAGCTATGGGGCATTGCTTACTTCCATGCTGTTGCATCAAGACTGACGTCATATATCTCCGCTTACAATCTACGGTCTGACAACATGTGTTATGATTATTCGGCAGACCTAATACAGATGTTGAAGCTATCAATCGTTTTAGTCTGCAGAAAGTTGTTTCTGCTACTGTAATCCAGTGTAGTATGTGTTGTGCTGCCATAGGTGTATTAAAGATTAAGGCAGACAATACAGCGGATTCCAAAGCATTGTTTGGTAACCAGCTTTGACAAATGTTAGTCGGCCCAGAAAGGACTTCATTCCCTTCTTGGTAGTTGGCTTGGGTGCTTGTGAAATTGCTACCTTCCTATCGTCATGTAATGTTCTACCCTACTTGGATACCACATATCCCAGGTACTTGACCTGTATTCTCTGTAGTTGCAATTTATGCTTGCTTACTTTATGTCCCTGTTCTGCTGAATATCTCAATAATGCTATTGTATCTTCCATACATTGCTGCTGGGTAGGGGCCGCAAGCAGAATATCATCCACATAAAGTAGAACTTGACTGGCCCCGGTGGAGTAAACACCGGAATGTAGCTAGCCATCTCCTGTGGGAATATCGTTGTACTTTCACAGTATCCCTGCGATAGCCGGGTATGGCTGTATCTGTTACCCTGAATGTAAATGCAAAGCAATACGGACTATCTGGATGTATAGGTATTGCAAAGGAAGCATAGCTTATATGTACCACGGTAAGATACTTCTGTGGCGTGTTCATAGCATTCAATATTGTGTGTGGGTCTGGCACCATCGGTACCCTAGGTATTATTACATGATTTACAGCTTGTAAATCCTGTACCATCCGCCATTCCCCTTTGTTTTCCGATCAGAAGATACAGGGGTATTGCATGGTGAATAGCGATTACTTTGTAGATGGGGAATTCCCTCTGTGACTTTACAGATATCTTCTGGTGTCCACGGTCTATACACTACGGGGGTGGGTCCTGGCCTTCCTGTCCTGCATGACGGTTCGGTACTTCAATTAATTGACAGATATCCTCACTCTGTTCTAGTGACTGTCTTCTTACTCGAGTGTCCCTAGGTATGTTACGAGTTCGGGATGTGGTTTCAATAGCTTCTGTTACATTTGGTCGTTGTGATACCTCTGTTGCCACAGGATAACGTGTGGGGACTAGCCTGCCCTCCCGCTTCATATCCTGGATGTGGTATCGGAGGTGGTAGGGGTGGGGGCTGTCGCTACTACTGTATTATGATCTTCTCTGTGTACGTATGATGCTTTCGCATTTGTAGTGTTCTGTTCCCTTCGGTTCACTACCTCAATCCACCTATGTGCTTGACGGATACCCAATTGTCGCTGTTTTGTCGCCTGCACATCTTAGGGCTGCCACCTTTTCAAATGCACAATGTGGGACATTAGTGTTCGAACGTGTAATTTGCCAGGAAAAACATACCCACGGCCAGTACATAGGACAGGATTTCACTTTTGCCAGGAGAGCTACCAATTCTTGTAGCATTTCAGTTGCTTATTCTGTTTATTATGATATTTTGTTGTTCCAGATACAAAATTACTGTTTTATGCTACCATTTGAAACGATATCTGGGAAATCTTTGTCCTGAGATATCAGGACATTTGCCATTTGTTCGGTTTGTTTGCAGGACACAACTGGCCAAGAGGGACTGTCCCTCACAGGGTGGGACAGGTGGTTACCCTAGAACATGTGCATCACATTTTCAGAGATTACAATGTTTCAGTAACTATATTTTGTCTAATATACCATCAATGTCATATTTATTACCCCATTTTGCAGACTATCTCACATTATGTGCTCTCTGCGATTGCATATACTTCACGTCACCCGTCAAACGCGGATCACATGATGTGTTTGTTCACTAATCTCCCATATCCTCTACACGACTGTTACGTACCCTTCTCTCGTACCACGTGGTATCTCCTTTCCTGTATCCACTGTAGTGTCTACAATGACTATTTACTCTACTCTGTGTTCCCCTGACCTATGTCCAGATTTAACACTATTTGGATTGGTCTTCGACCTGCTATCACAACTGTTAACAGAAATACAATGTAGTCTGGTCCCTGATCTACAATAGACACAAAGAGGCAAACCCTCCTTACCTGAGCCTCCTGTTTATGAGTGCACGTTTTCTTCTTGGGATCCAGTTTTCCGCTTTTCAGCCACAGATCAGACAGTAGACAGCCTCTTTACACACAACAATTCAGTCGGAGGTCTTTTCATTCAAGAAGAACCATTTAGGCAAATTCTCCTGCGCAGATGTCTAACCACCCATGCACTCTGACCTGTAGCTTACCAAGGGAATTCCGGCTAAGAAGGATCACAATGTCAAATAAGTTGTTAAAACCAGACTGTAGTTATCAGTAGGCTTTTCTAAGTGACAGTCAATAACACAGGAGGCTCGGGTTCACAACGTTTTAGTAGTGTACACAGGCAGGCAAAATAATATACAGTCCAAGTATGAGAGTTTTGTCTGACTCTATACAGTAAGCAATTTCTTTATATAGTGTTTACAATCAGCTTTTGCCCACCTTACTGACGTGGTCGGTCACAGGGCATTTCCATCACTATGGTCCGCAATAGTCTATACATACGTGGGTGCTGAGGTCGTGCTTTTAAAATGTTTTCCCATGAGAATAACACAGCCTTGCAAGGCACCTGGTCAATTACAGTGTCCTTCTGTGATTGTAGCTGTTTCAAGGACCCTGGACTGTTCCGATACAGTAGTCAGTTCATTTCTTAATACGTTGCTTTGTCTCTCTGGTAAGGAGTTGTACTCTTATCTTCGATAGAGCTCACAAGGCCATCCTCCTCAGCGGAAGGGGTGATGTTATGCATGTACATACATTTATTTTTCTGTAACCCAGCAGATAATTAATGCTGAGAGACATAAGCCTGCTGTACTGGTTACTGCCAGGGTCAGAATTCCATCACACTACAGCTTAGCTTCACCAATTACATGCATGATCAGTTCTACTGCCATATTGTACGGTACAATTCAATGCATTATATAGTATTTCGAGTCTAAACTGGCACTTCATATGTGTTTCTATATATATTTTTGAACAACATCCATCCGCCATATGCATGTTGTTCCGTCCTTTACCTTGACCGTGTGTATTTGGCCGTCCGCAACGCTACTCTCCACATGTGATGTCCCACCTTCCCTTCTTTGCCTGTAGCACCCTGTTAGGACGTCCTGTTTGGTAGGCACGTGTTCCGCTATATGTGTTCGACTTCTCTGCATAGCTAATCATCGATGCGGTGGTTCAACAACCCGACTTGTCCACATGTGTACAGTTATGTGCACCGTGTCGTATGCAAACCTATATGGTTTGGACGGGTACATACCACATGCGGGATGTACACATTCTGCAGACACATTCACATGCAGCCATTTCCATATCTGTACCTGAGGTGGGTTGGTGACATGTGGGATGTGATTTGCCAGCGTGGCACTGCCTAACACAAACATCTTACCACATTTCAGGTATGCACATTGTGTGTAGGTGTATAGCTGCACACGGATGCTAGCAGGTTTGGGTGCACAGGTGTACATGGGTGGGACTTACATGCTACAATGAGGCTATTGTGTATTACATCTGAATGCATGGGTTCTGCTTCTGGATATTACACTTCAACATACGCCATCCAGTGTATGCGACAGAGACGTTGCTGGGTGTGGGATATGTTGCTATGCACATGTTTGCCTGTGTTTAAGGTATCTTGGTTCCTTCCTGTTGTTATGTCAACACAGCTACCCGGCTATGTACTCTCACTACTGCTTGTGACCATTATGGTTGGCACCTTTTCCAATGCCCATAGTGGGACATGTTTTGTGGAAACTTCGGATTTTGCAGGACAACACATACCCACGGCAAGTGGAGTTGACAGAACTTCACTTGTTTGCCATACTATACGCTTATTCTGTTAGCATTTGGGTTCCTTATTCAGTTTCTTATGCCATGTATGTGTTTCATATACAAATTATATGTTTTATGCTACTATTACATGTATATTGCGGAATATTTTTGGCAGGGAATCTCAGGTCATTTTCCATTTTTCGATTTTGCAGGGACACAACTGTCCAATGAGGGACTGTCCATGGCACATTGGGACAGCTGGTAACCCTGGTGACCATGCCCATGTCGCTACTGGGGTTGCCACCTTTTCCAGTTGCCAAGGTGGGATATTTCGGGACACACATCTGATTTTACGGGCCGACACATACACACGGTCACTATATAGCATAGAACTTCACTTGTTTGCCTAAATAAAAGCTTATTGTTGTGGCAGTTTGGTTGCTTATTCTGTTTCTTGTGACATTTAGGTATTTCAGTTACAGACATAACCAATTCATGCAACCATTACATTAAATACGGGATATCATTATGTCCTACAATCTTAGCACATTTGCCATTTTTAATATGTTTTTTCGGGACACAACTGCCCATAGAGGGACTGCCCCTCGCAAAGTGGGACAGGTGGTAACCTTAGTCGCTACTCCTATGTCGGTGCGGCGCGCTGACATGCTGCGGTACACCTTCTCTGAGTATAACCACTGACGGTGCATTGCGGGACAAACGCGGTCTCATGCGTATCCTTTGCTCCTTGGACGGGTACACTTAAGCCTTCGTGGGTTGTATTTGCTTCTCCGTTTAGTTGGGACGGGTACTATGTTGCATACTCTACGTGCGTTTCATTCTGCACGGGCCCTGGCTGCTGCCATTACTATTATGGGCGGACCGTGGCAGTCAGCACATTAGGTTGCTCACCGCATGCCGGCTTAGACACGCCTCCGGACGCATCCTACTTGGGCTCGCTCACGTACACTACGCACGTGTCTGTGGTTGCGGCGCACTCTCATTAATATGCATATGGCGCTACTACGCCGGCTATTCACTGCACCGCCGGCGCAGCCCTTACGCCGGCCTTGCGCCGAGCTTCATGAATCCCGGGGAAAATATTTATATACAAGTTTCAAAACATCCAATACAATAGCAGCAGGACAAACCCTGAGTAGGAATATTTACAAGAACCTGATTGTAGAGATACTGTAAATTGGACTGTTACAAGAGCAAGAAAGAAGGACGGATAAAAAGAGAGAAAAACTTAAAATAATCAAAAGTAGAATTTAGGAAGAAATCAGTTAAGGATCAGGTTAGAGCTTGGCAGAAGAGATACAGTATACTGCATTCAGAAGTAAGAGTACTGCAACCGCTGTTTACACTGTCTAGGTACTCTATTTCTTACATCAGAAATTGCACAATCTGTTGTACCAACCATAAAGTTACATTCCTTTCTCAGCTGACCCATCCTTTTCAAACAGAGTATCCCTCTAGTATGTCATTATTTCTAATCTTCAATTCAACCCCCCCCCCACAAAAATAGTAAATTCTATTCCATTTAGTTGGAATCCTCTTATTAGAACCTTTTCCTTTTAAGTATACTCCCTATGTGTCTATGTAAGAAATCCCTGCACTTAACCCCTGATGGGGTCATAATATATAGATATATATATATATATATATATATATATATATATATATATATATATGTGTGTGTGTGTGTGTGTATATATCTATATATATAGCTATATATATATATATATATGTGTATATATATATATATATATATATATATATATATATATATATATATGTGTGTGTGTGTGTGTGTGTGTGTGTGTGTGTGTGTGTGTGTGTGTGTATGTATTTTACAGTACTTACTACTGCCCATCATCCTATTTCATACATTTTTATTACTTCCGTGTATGCTTTATGATGACAACAAAATATCCAACATTCTAATTGCATTGAAACTTGGATTTTGAATACTCTTTACATTGTTGAGTCTAAATGTTGCCACCATACCTACCTTATTCATCCCCTATCTACAACACCTATCATTACATTTCCACAGATTATTTTGTAACTGTAAGACTATGAAATACCCATTATAGAGTAGTTGCAATTGATAATCTGTAAACCTATACCACTTTTCTGAATATTACACACGAATCTTTAAAAGAAGTTCATATTTTCCAACGTTCTCTACCTTTTATAAATCAGTCTTTGCATTACTTTACTCTTCCTTCCAATAAATCTGATGAGATTGCATAGGCTATTCACATTTTATACTGACTGAATTTTTTCCAGCATAAAAGCCTAATCTTTCAGTCTCCTTTAAGACTTTTCTTCTGATGACCTTCAATAGCTCATATACTAGCTAGCCCCCTTTCTTTATCCTAAACTCCTCCATGATCTCTTCAAGCACCTTGCATCCCATTAAACTATCCTCCCACAACTTGGTCAACTGTTGTCATGTTTTTATTGTTGCAACCTTGTATTGTTTCTCTCAGCCTATCTGGGATATTTCTAATATTTTTTGGGAGTGACTCCAAATTTCCAGAACTAGGCCTTTCTTGAATCAGCTTTCCCTTAATCTACTGAAATCTTTATTAAATAAACCCATTTTGACATTACCCCCCCCCCGAGTCTTATAGACTTTCAATGGTTCATATCTGTATTATCTGTGTTATATGTTTAACCATGACTTACTGAAAGTACTGTTCCCCACATTGTCAGGGTATTTGGGATTTTGTCACTGAAAGCATCCTGTATTTTACTCACAATGCACTGTTATTTAGTAAGATTTTAAGCAACATCTGTTTTTGAGCTTGAATCAACAGGTTTCTGATTACATATAGAATATGAGGAGGTGTGATTACTGTAATTACTGCAATGACCTTTACTTTCATTGAGATCATACTGAACATTTCTACCTTTATGACTTCATTACTAATCTTTTCCTCAACCTGCCCACTAACAAATAATCTCGATTAGGCAGCCACGGTGGTGCAGCAGTTAGCATTGCTGCCTCACAGCAAGATGTCCTCTGGTTCAATCCTCAGTTGGGGTGCCTTCTGTGTGGAGTCTGCATGTCCTCCCTGTGGTCACATGGGTTTCCTCTGGGTGCTCCAGTTTCATCCCAAAGACATGCTGTAGGTGGATTGAGCACTTTAAATTGGCCCTAGGCATATGTGTGCCTTCTGTGGAAGGTTGGGTGCTGGGCTGGCAACTCGACACTGTAAAACTCCACTGCCAGTCATGAGCAGACAGATGATCCGCTGTGGTAACCCCTAACCAAAAAAGGCCAGAAGAAGATATGGGGTATTCTTGATTAGATATAACAGAAGATGGAATTTAATGTCCTTCATGGTCTAATCTAACCAGAAGAAATTTTCATTTACTGCAGCAAATCCCAAAGTTGCTTCAAATTCTTGAAATATGGACATTGCCTTCTGTATTGCTTTATCAATACTATCACTCAGCAATAACCAGTTATCAGCAAATATGTAGAAGGAATTCTTTACTCATGTCTTTGCATCTCTGTCTTACAGAAATCTTCTGGTTTTGCTCACCAGCTCATTTATGGCCAAAAGGAACACATCTGTGGTAATGAGCACTCTTGCCTTGTCTTGGGCATCTAGCTATATGTCCAGGTTAAGCACTACCACCCCCCTTTACAAATTATGTAAAATATAAATGTATTTAATATAATTTTACTGCAATTAGGAATAGCATCATTAACTACTATGACTAAAATATATGTTTAAATGCATTTTATAATGAACTGATTGTTTACCACGCTAGTACTTTGGAACATTCTATGTTTGAAAAAGGAAAATGAGCGGGTGCACATCACGGGAAATGATGTTTGAACTGGAACTAGCAATGGGAGGATAGCTGTTTCAAGATGCATTATGTTATTCTTATGAAGTCTGTATCAGGATGAACGTGCTCAATAAATTGAATTTACTGGTGGTCATTTTTGTGGTTATCATCGAGACATTATTTGGTAATCTCAGTTAGCAAAGGGAAAGAGTTAGGATTAGCAGATATGAGCGATGTGGTACAGGGGACCACAATGAGCAGCAGCAATTACAGGAAAACAAATACAATAGCAAGGAGATATAAAATATCAGACTTCATCAAGCTAAGGAAATTTAGACACTGAAATGTGAGACAGGAGATGGGTAAGGGGAACACATAGCCAGTGTGAAAATGAAAGGAGACCATATAAATAGCTACTGTGTGCAAATAAAGTTAGAAAAAACATGCAAGGCAGACAGAACAAAACAGATAATTTACTTCAAAAAAATGTAATGTGTTAGTGCAACAAAGGGGGAAAAACATCTATGAGTTCTTCAACATATAAACAATGGTGAAATTTATGAGGGTTGATCCGAAATGATGGTGGTGCCAGTTTTCAGGGGTACAACAGTGTTAAAATTGCCTGGGTATTTACAAATCTACAAGTCTGCCCTCCGCAGCAGGGAAGGTTATGAAGATTCTGAGGAAAAGGTTAGCTCAGTTCTTGCAGAAGACAAAACTTCAAGATAAATACCAAAATGAAGGTGTGGAAAACTGGTCATCTGACTAAGCCTAATTTTGTCTTATGACTGGGGTATACTGGAACTTGATAAAGAACACACAGTTATTGTTGCATCTTAACATTAGCAAAGCTTTTGACTCTGTGTCTCATAAGATACAAATAGGCAAGGGGAACATTCTTGGACTAGGACATAAGTTGCCTATTTGGGTAGAAATGTTCTTCTGAAAGACGGAGCAAGGAGCACCAACTATGGAATGTCCTCAAGGAAAGAGAAATGGCTATTGGAATTTATCTGTGGTCTGTCTTATTACCTATGTCTTTAGTATCCTTGTCTCAAACATCACATGGGCCGCAATGTGAATACAGTATGACTATTTCATATAACACAGGAATAGATGGGACAGTAGAACAAGTCTTCAAAGGGAGATAAGATAACTATCAGAACAGGCTAAGAGTTTGTACATGTGAAGTACAAAGTAGTTCTCTGAGGCGACAATAATCCTGATAGAAAGTGTCCCCAAGACATATAGATCTGAATCTGAACTAGTTAAGGTACTAACAGTAGAAAAGAGCCACCTGGTACAATTTAAAAAAAATTAACCAAGGCCAATAAGAATCTGGGAAGCATTTTTAAAGGAAAAGATCCTATGAGCATAGATTTTATATTACCCCTATATAGATCCCTGGTCACACCCCAGCTAGATTATTTGTTCCTTTCTCACATCCACGCAGAATAAGGCTATCAAAACAATCGAGGAGGTACAAAGAAAGACTACTTTGGTAGTTAAGGAGATTTAGAAGTGCAAGGAGGAGTTAAATCTGTCCTCAGATGTGGACAGCCGAGAAATGGCCAGATTGATATAGCGACACAAGGTTTTTCGTGAACAGTATGATGACATATAGCTTTATAAAAAAACAGTGGAGGAATACCAAGCTTCTCTAACAGATTAAGGACATAAAGTCAACTTTAAACATTAGAACAAACTTTTTTAACAAAAAAATACTTGATAAATGAAACAGGTCATACTAGTCAGTAAGAAACTGTAAAACACAGTCCTACAAAAAGGGCTGGAGTGGATGGTGGTCTACTAGAAGGTGCAGCAAATAAGACTTTAACTACACATAAAGGACAGACTAGCAGGCAACTTGCCTTTTCCTTCCTTAACCATAATACCAAATAATATACTAGAAACTAATGATTTCTCTGGCTTAAAAAATAAGCATGACATGCCTCCAACCATGCAGTACTGAAGGTCATTTAGTTTTGTTTGTACAAGCCATCACAAATGTCACATTACTGGAGGGTGGTAATGGTTTCTGTCAGCTTAATGTTTGCCTGCTGCAAGAAAGAGAACTGGAATCAATAATCATTTCACTTAATGCAGAGCTATGTTCAGTGTCTCAAATACGTACAATATTTAAATGGAGTGTGGCAGTCCAGAAAGCTTTCATTTCTGAAGCAAGATAAACGTTTAGCTGACATTTGTGTGCAAAGCTGCAATGCATAATAACTTCAAATTAAAAATATCGCTTTCATGCATGCAGTCTTCTTTAACATACTACCAACACATAAAAAGCCTGGACTATGCTATGTTTCTTAGCATTACACTTAATACTCAGTGGTCCAACATTTCTCAGATGGTGAGACCACCCTTTCTAGTGAGATCCCAAGCAGCATCAGGAAAGCCCAAATAACATTTAAATATCTTATACATTTTAAAGGTGCTGCTTTTTTCAGTAGACCAGTTTAAGTCAGTGGATGAATAAGCCAATAAGCATATCTTGTTTGGCTGAAATGCAGTAAAGTAACAGCAGTCAAAACAGTACTACTTAATTATTATTTGGGTGTAAAATAATGTCTGTTTATATAAATGGAAAAAAATAGTCATTCATCAGAATAAAATGCTGTATGGTGTAAAATTATACCAGTTTGCAGTGGCAGTCCCTGTGTCATTTTTTGGCATTTAGGGTAAAGTTCAAAATCTTTTGTTTTGAGGATGGCTTCCAAATAATAATCTCAGACCCTGCACTCTAGTTATATTTTCTTGTTTATGTTTCACTTTATCTAAAAAATGTTTTTAGTTACCAAATCTCATGATAATAGTCTTCTTAGCACAAACAACAAAGCCATCATGCTGGCATAATATAAAGACCGTATTAAAGCTTGGAAAAATAACCAACATAATTATTTACAACATAAAAAATGGTGTCAGATCTGTCAGATTAAGCTGCAATTCAGTGCTCTGTCAATCTCAAAAGAGAACTATGGCATTTCAGTAATATAGTGGTGTGTGAAGTATGTATCGTATTCAATTCAAATCAGACAAAGAGCAGCATAAAGGAGTGAAAGGTGATATGTTCTTGTAATAAATGTAGTGGCCATATATGCAGTATAGTGCTTCTTCTGCTGGACTACCTACATTAAAATTCATTAGATCTGAATTACCTAGCAAAGCCGCTATGCCACAGCGGCTATTGGCAAAGGGCGTTGGGCAGCTTATTGCAGAGGGCTGATAATATAAACTGCTAATAACATTCATACTGTAGTCCTGGGTTTTGCTTCTATCTTCATTTGTCAACTGTGTTACGATGAGCAAGTCATTAACCAGGCATTACTCCCAGGTCACCTCTGAAAAGGTGTTAACTGATCAACTAGTAAAATCTACTTTCTTTCCAAAGGATGTGCCCATCTGATTAATAAACACAACCAAACCACGTGAGAACAACAAGGTTCATTATGTATGCTACATCACTGCCTCGCAATCTGCATCTGGCATGTGCCATTATCTAACCAGAATCACTTCAGTTTGTGAATGAGTGGCAACTTTTTGTACTTCATATTGCTGTTTTTTAAGTGTATCAGATTTAATAAACACTGTGTTGTTCCAGTAAGCAACACACACATTCACAACATGCAGATTTAATCCTCAGCAGAAAAAAAAAACAACAAAAAAAATTCAAAACATGAAATTGTAAGAAATGACCATCATTGAAAACTGCTGTTTAAAAGGATTCGTACTCTAAATCTTCCTAATGATATTTTTATTCACTATATAAACCTGGAGAGACCTTCATCAACATATAGCTTCCTTGTTACAGAAAAATACAGCACGATTTATATCATCCAGGAGTGAGATTGTTGTCTATATTATTATGTAAAATTAACTAATGTGAAACACTGCTGCTATGAAATATTTGCAGTGATTTCGTCTCTAGTCTCATACTCTAAAATAAAAGCACAACAGTCAAGGCAAAAAGGATGAATGGTTCACCCCCCCCCCAAAAAAAATGGAGTAAATTCAAAAGCACGCAAGAGTGAACCAAAACAATGTGGCAGTCAAAAAACAAACCTCTGGTGGAATTAAAACCAATAAATTTAATGGTATGTTAGTGCTTTCACAGTAACTGAAAATTACTGCTTCATCAGACTTTAAAACCAAACCAAACACTCCAATTAGTTAATGAAAGAACGAATAATGTTAGAACCAGTCACATGATAAAATGTATCAATATCCCGGCAACAAAGTAACTATAACGAAACTAATCCTACTGACTCAAAGGCACACCATAATAAAATAAATTAGCTAAAAGAACAGTTCAAAAATATCATAAGGTAAAACATGCATAACAATGTAAAATATTCAGAAAAATGCATTCATAAAAATATATATTCATAAAAAAATGTAATTATTTATGTAAAGATCTGGCTTTAATAAGGGGTTTCAGTGGAATCTTGTCATTCAGGCTCCTACCTACATCTGCTCTCAATCTGATAATCCATCTTGTTTACAATAATTCAGTTAAATTCCTAATGTCATCACCATGTTCATTCACTACAATCCTTTCCATTACCAAAACTTTTAAAGTATGCATTAAATCATTACCAACTA
Source organism: Protopterus annectens (assembly GCF_019279795.1). Taxonomy (NCBI): domain Eukaryota; kingdom Metazoa; phylum Chordata; order Ceratodontiformes; family Protopteridae; genus Protopterus; species Protopterus annectens. Next base: position 1,201,125,870 of record NC_056733.1, read on the forward strand.
CATGCTTAGCCAAAGTGTTGGCAACATTCCCAGTCCTAATATTGTATATATGCTCCATTTTCCTGTCTCTAATCTGCCTATTGGTCTTCTCTACATAAAAAGATAAGCATTTGGTGCAGGAAGCTAAATAGACCACATTCAATTAATCACAATTCGTATTGACTCTGAAAGTAAAGACTGTGCCTGTGTACAGGTGCTTAAACAACCCTGATGAATTAATATAGGCACAAAATTAAAGCATGCGACTGTCAAAAGGGTGCTGTCTAATGGTGTACTAGGTTTTCTGCTCTTTGGATAACACAATAGCCATTTAAGGGATTTCTAGTTCTTAAATTAAAAATACGGTCTATCCCTTACTATATCCTTTATGTTGGGATTACTAACTCGAACAGGCCAGTATTCATAGGTTCATAGGTGTGTACTAGGCTAATGGCCCTGGAGCCTTTATAGGTTCATAGGTTCATAGATTCATACTAAGCTAACTGCCCTTGCAAGCCATTTTAAGCCTAGCCAATTATCCCTTGTGAGACTCAAACCCTGCACCTTGTGTTTGTAAGGCAAACACCTTAACCATTAGGCCACCCTCCCAACCCCTACAACACCTTACAAGCCTAGTCCATAGGATTACCCTGGCATCATGCCACCCGACCATAGTTTCCAGTGCCTCTGTCAAGTAGAGCCACTGGAGTCATCCTTGGTGTGAATTTTCTATTTCCCATCCACTCATCGAGATTTCTCTTGAAGAGGGCCAGTGAGGCACTCCACTTGACATGTATGGGAAGTCTATTCCATAGCATGGGCAGTCGCTGGGTTATGAACCTGTCCCTCCAGCTTGTTTTGTTGATTGTGGTAATGAGGTTGAGGTATCTGGCGCATGTAGTGGAGGGACTGGGATTTATTTAGATGAAGCATTTCTAAAAGAGCTGGGTCAGGCATGGCTTTGTAAGTCAAGCAGAGATCCCCGCTAAGTAGGCGATATGAGACAGAGAATAGTTGGAGTTTTTTGAGTCTGTCCATATAGGACAAGTGTTTAAGGCCTAGGATCCTCTTTGTGAGGTATTTTTGCAGCCTCTCCAGTTGTTGTAGGTGTCTAGTGAGGTACATGCCAAATGGGGCATTGTACTCTGTGACTGGCCTAATGAGGGAAGAATAGAGAGAGACAATGACCTCTTTCTTCCTGAATGAAAAACCTTAGTAATGAGATGTGCCACATACAAGGATTTTCTGACGACAGTGACAATGTGGAGGTCAAAACAGAGGTTGCTGTCAACCTGTGTTCCCAGATCTTATGACACCTTCTGTGTTCAGTGGACTATCATTGATGTGATAATTTATGGGAGCTGGGTTTTTCCCAAAGGGGATGATGTCACATTTTTTGGCATTGAGCTTTAGGCCATGGTTCTAACACCAGTCATTGGTCTCAGTGAGGCCTTTCTGTAGGATGTCAGATGAAGTATTCCTTTACTTCTTCTGTCATTGAGTTGACATTACTAGTAAAGAGCATTGGAATATGACCTACATCCTTTTCATGGCCTATAATGATATCATGTTGATCAATGGGTTCTGAGAAACAGGGCTTAGTCATGGCAGATCTGTGAACAAGGGCTTAGCTAAGTGAAGTTTCAACTTCATGACCATTATACACTCTCTCCCAAAATCTTGTCCTTAATTCATCGAGCTCACCCATAAATTTATCATCTTCAACATTCAACCTTGACATTCTCAAACCTTGCCCCTTCAATATATTCTTAACATTATGTTTCAGGTGCATGCTTGTTCTGTGTAATAAGGTGTCCCTATGACCTTCCTTCCTATGTATCATAGTACCTAAGAACCCATCGGGTTTATGATAAATTTTAACTTTTAAGAAGTATATCTCATCATGGGACTTTTTCACACTAAACCCAAGAAAATAAGTACTAGTTTTCATAAAGTCAAGTAATAATGTCAATTCACCTTCACTGCCTTCCCACAGAAAAAAGAGATCATCGACAAAGCATCTTTCAAAGGCCATCTGTCTCCACCTCGAAGACGTTAAAAAGGTTTCCTCTTCCCATGTAGACATCACTATATTTGCATAGCTGTTTGCACTAGATGTAACCATGGCTACACCATCCTTCTGCAGAAACACTTCATGATCAGATAGAAAAACATTGTTCTCAAGAACTAACTCCATCAAAATACAAATCAGGTCAACAAACTTACATTTATAAGAAGTGGAACTCAATAGATATCTTTTAAGCATTTCAATTACAGTTATATTAGGTATGACCATGAACAAAGAGCGAACGTCCAGTGTTGCCAATAATAAATCATCAACATGCCCATTCCATCCTTTCATTATCTTATACAAATCAGTCAAAATTGCTTAGAATCCTTCAAAATATACTAATATTGATCCGAAACAGGTCTAAGATGCTTCTCTGTCTCTCTGTCTCTTTCTATTATATTATATATATATATATATATATATATATATAGAGAGAGAGAGAGAGAGAGACCTGGAAAACATGGGTCTAAAGGGTGAATGCAATGGATCCTTATGGATCTTGGGGAGACCTTGTATGACAAGAATCATAGTAGCATCTATAACAAAATAGTTGCATAAATCTAAATCAATAACTCTACTTAACAAACAGTTATAGAGCATGTTTTTCACCCTTGAAACCATTTCATCAACATCAACCAGTCCAACTCTCTCATATACATTTTCCTCACTCAGCATACGGCTCATAGACTTAAAATAATAGTCTCGGTCCATTATTACCACAGGCCCCCCTTATCAGCTGGTTTGATAGATGGTATCATCAGATTGTAATTGTTTCAGGGACTTTCTCTCACCTGCATTCAAATTCATGAACCTCTTAGAGCTTACTTTGCAGATTTGATGAGGATCATTTTCACATAACTTACAAAAAGTTTCCAAAACATGATGGTCGGTTGGTAAAAAACTGCTGTGTTTCTTAAAAATTCTATTACTGTCATGCAACCTAGAGTTCTTAAAAATCACTTTCAGCATACGGTTCCTAATAAATAACTTTAAGTCAATAATAGAGTCTGTTACCTCTGTGTTCTTTGCCGTTATAAATGAGAGACCCCTCTCACGTAAGATTGAGGGCAGATGTAGGTAGGGGCCTGAATGAGAAAATTCTACTGAAACCCCTTCTTAAAGTCAGATCTTTACATAAATAATTAATTTTTTTTATGAATATATTTTTATGAATGCATTTTTATGTATGTTTTTCATTATGTATGTTTTACCTTATGATATTTTTGAACCTTGTTCTTTTAGCTATTTTATTTTATTATGCTGTGCCTATAAGCTAATAGGATTAGTTTCTTTATAGTTACTTTGTTGCCAGGATATTCATATATTTTTATCATGTGACTGGTTGTAACATTATTGGTCCTTCCATTAAATAATAGCAGTGTTTGGTTTGGCTTTAACGTCTAATGAATCAGTAATCCTTTCATTAAATAATAGCAGTGTTTTGTTTGGTTTTAACGTCTGATGAATCAGTGATTTTTTGATTACTGTCTAAGGACTAATGCACCATTAAATTTCTTAGTTTTAATTCCACCAGAGGTTTGTTTTTTTTTTTTTTTTTTTGACTCCCACATTGTTTTGGTTCACTCTTATGTGCTTTTGGTCATACTCTAAAATGCTTGAGAATGAACTTGTCATTGCAAGTTTTACAGGTATTATCAAACACAATGTTTGCTTATAAGCCTTGTCCCTCATTTCTACTAGCTTTTAGTACAAGGTAGTAACAGGAGTAATGTACTTCTTCTTGAAAATTTTCATAAACAGTGCTGCATTTAATGAGATCATGTGCAGATTAAAGGAAACAGGCTTCATAAGGCAAATTGTATTCATATAGAAAGATCAATAGGTAGACAGGCAGCTATATGGATAGATAGATAGATAGATAGATAGATAGATAGATAGATAGATAGATAGATAGATAGATAGATAGATAGATAGAGCTGCAAAAATACAGCCCTCTATGTGGGCAGTGCAATGGTAATATCAGTGGCTAATTCTCAGTGACTTGGCTTTCACTGAAATAACTATCAAAAAACTGGATGAGATGCACAATAACATACCAGAGGCTAGTATAAAAATGAAACAATACTTTACTTTTTTTCATTTTTTAACCATCTGTCAGCTGTCAAACAGGGAGAGTCTCTTTTTCACAGCAACTGACCTTCAGGTGATTCCTTACGTGGATTTGGGTACATTTATAGAAATGGAAAAACAGCAAAAACCCAACATAAAACCACAATACCAAATGATGTACTGCTGTATGATGTACCATAGCACAAAATACACGAGCTGAAATAATAACACTTTATTGTAAAAAATACAATAAAACAAAACCACTCTGATTAAGCACTTTCATCTACTAAAAGACTTCATCAGAACACTGTTGATATGATTGAAACATTGATTTGTGTACACTCACAATTACTCACCTGCTCATCCTCAGTTGTGAGCTTATTTTGTAGAAAAATGACAGCTGCCTTACTATAAATTAAAGAAAGGAAATCATATATTACTTTTGGGTACAAGTACCTAATAGCTGTTTAGAGCATTCACCTTTCTTAGCAAATGTGAATGCAGGGCTTGGCACGGTGGCACTTGCTAACTTGGTGTTTCTGCTGAGAGACTTTAGTGCTCATATGGGAAATGATTTAGCTTTCTGGATGAGTATGATTGGGAAAATATGTTGTTTGATCTGAATCTGAATGGGAAATTTATTTTAAACTTTGTTTATGGATAATCCGTAATGGTTATTCTGTCCATAGTCAAGTATAAACTAGATGAGTTCTATTCCCAGATCTTGAGCTGCCCGTTATTATTTTTTAAGGAAACCACTGCTGGTGCAGTTCTATTTGTGCAGTTACAGTAATTCCAGATGTGTTTTGTTTTTCTGTTTTCTCCATGGTTGTGAGACTGTAAAATTATATGGGTCTACTTCAGTTTATTGCATTATCATATAACCAAAACTAAAAACAATGAGATGACAAGATCAAAATGGCACAATGAATGTTGACAATATGGAAATTCATAACACAAAACCAGCTGCGGATGTTACACATCACTTCTGACACCATGTTAACAAAACCTTCATTTTTTTCTCAAAACAGTTATCAGCTGCAGATGTTACACACCACTTGGAGCTTCTGAATGGAGATCGCAGTACAGTGAGGATAGGGAAATTTACCATTTTCCCCATTGTAGTGCAGTTTCAGAGTTGATATATATAATTTGCAGGGCGGCTTGCCCACCTTGCAAAAAATGTAAAAAAAGCTAGATTTTTGTGTTGAAATTATGTGTTTTGAATGAATAGATGATGTCATGGAATTTATTAAGACTATAACAATAGTTTTGAATATGTGAAAATGGAACTGTTAGTACAAATAGACACTTGTCCCTTTAAAGCACACTGTAATTCATGGGAAGTTATGCAGTATACACTGAGGATTTTTCAAGTGATAATTGTTTTGCGAAAAAAATGAAGGTGTTGTTCAGTTTGTCTTCACAAGAGTGTGTAGGGTGTTGGGAGTGGTGTGTGACATCCACAGTTGTTTTTTTGGTGTTTTTCTGTATTGTACACTTCTATTGTTGTGCAGTTTTGATCTTGTCGTACCGTTTTCAGCTTCAGTTATTATATGATAATTCAATAAATTGAAGTAGACCCATATACATATATATATATATATATATATATATGGGTCTACCTGACAACACCGACACATCACAACATCGACAACGAAATCACCGACACCACATAACCGACAGTTCACAAACACGAAACCTCACATGCCCGACAACGAAATCACTGACACCACATAACCGACAGTTCACAAACACGAAACCTCACATGCCCAACACACCATAATAATGATAATCAACAAACAAAACAAATCCCTTGTCCAAAAAGCACACACACAACACAAGCACACCAAAATCCTTACAAACCCACACTAAACCTCACATACACAACGATCTACAACCTTAACCCAAACCCTAACCCTAAGGTCCGTCACTATCGCACACTTACCTAACCCGCACCCTAACCCTAACTCACTTAACCCACCCCTAACCCAAAGACTATCACTACTGCACACTTACCTAACCTGCGCCCTAACCCCAACTCACTTAACCCGCCCCTAACCCAAAGACTATCACTACCGCACACTTACCTAACCCGCGCCCTAATCCTAACTCACTTAACCCACCCCTATCCCTACAGACCGTCAATATCACACACTTACCTTACTCGCACCCTAACGTCCGTCACTACTGCATACTTACACAGCCTTTTCCCATGTCGGTGTTCTCAGCGTCGGTGTTTACATCCGTTGGTCTTCTCAGTTGTCAATCTTCTGGCGTCGGTGTTCTCAGTGTCGGCGTTCTGAGCTGTCGACATTGTCAGGCAGACCCATATATTTATATATATATATATATATATATATATATATATATATATATATATATAAATAGATAGCTATAGCTATATAGATAGATTGCTATAGATATATGTTATATGGGTGTGTGTGCATATATATATATATATATATATATATATATATATATATATATATATATATATATATATATATATATATATTACTAAGTGACGGTATGTACATGCTTGGAGGTGGTTGCCCCCCTGCAAAAAATATAGTGATCACTACTCAGTTGTTAGAAGCTAGAACTCCAGAGCTATACTATTAAATGGCATTTTGCAACAGATATTACTTTGCAAGTCATTGTCACAAATGTTATAGCAGCTAAATATGTTGAAATCAATACTTCATATATCCATAAAGTTTTGAAAAACAAATCAATGATCTTAGGGTCTCTCTATATACATGAGTGTGTGTCTGTGTGTGTGTGTGTGTGTGTGTGTGTGTGTGTGTGTGTGTGTGTGTGTGTGTGTGTGTGTGTGTGTGTGTGAGTGTATATATATATATATATATATATATATATATATATTTACATATATATATCTTAATCTTTTAACCACTGTGGTATAGAAATGTGTAAAAACACAAGTTTACTAAAAAGATGTGATTAAGTATCCTAATGGAGTTTTCACAGTTTGAGTCAGAAATGAAAAATAAACCACAATTAATTTCATACTAATTACAGAATTTTGACAATATTTGGCTTCAGATTTTCAGTCAATAAAGGGAAATCCACCAATTTTCTTACACACAAACTGTTACACAAAGCACTTCTAGCAGGAAGCTGTATAATTCAGGTCACAGCTGCAGGCATTAGGAAAACATCCTTTCCAGTTTCACAAAAAAAAAAAAAAAAAAGTTCTTTACCTGATCTTCCTTTAGAACTCATCAAACTCATCTTCAAGAGGCCGAAATGAGACAATGCAGGTCCAAGAACTGTAATACATTGTGCAGAGCCCCAGGTCTACCCCATGATGATCTACTTCAAGGTACTATCGAATGTTGATAGGAGCTTTATCTTTTGTGAGATGTGTTAAAGGAAATTAAGCAATCACAAAGCTAGGTACAAATTTTCTGTAGGCACTAGAAAGCAAAAGGAAAACCTTGACAAGTTTTTTAGTGGAAGGTATGAGTCAGTTTGTTTTTGTTTGGTTGGTCGTTTGCTCATTTTTGTTACAATCTCTGTCTTTTTTAGCTCTGATTTTATCGCCCTTCACTCTAATGTATCACGGGTATTTGGATTCCATTATGCCACACTTACCTATTTAGCATAAATGTTCAAGTCTGCCTCTTATATAGATTCTAAAACAGCTTAGACTTCAGGTAAGTGAGACCCCTAGCCCTCTGAGTTGATGACCATGTTATCTTAGCATGTAGCACATTATAAGTGGATCTTCAATATTTTACATATCCGTTGCTGAAAAGTGGCTAGAGCTTCATACAGGCCAGATGGCAGCACTGTGTAATGAAATAAACCTTCCTGCATTACAAATCCTGCATTTTCCCCTGCATTTTCTTTAGGAAAGGGGATAGTGGTAACTATCAATATCCTTCTGTTAAGTCTAATGTGAATGACCTTGTTTTTCCTGGGATCTCATTCAGCTTCTCAATTCCTGGCATGGGATAGCTATCAGACTTTTAAATGCTATTCAGTTTTCTAGAACTGTTACACAGTGCAACATTTACATCAGGTTTAGTATCTAACACTATTGTGCTTCTTCACTCATTCTGTGACTTGTTTATTACTCATACCCTGTGCATCTTTTAAACTTATTTTACTAATTGTTTTGTGTCTCCGGCACTGTGAAGTTTTAGACTCCTCTATAAATTCCAGCTTGGAAACACTCCACATAACCTTCTATTGCTTTCCATGGTTTTAGTACCTTAATATGATGAGCTCTACCTTTCTTTTTCCTTGTATAACTTTGTAGTTCAGTGTACGTAGTCTTACAGTCATCTCAAAGGACCCTCAGGACTTAGCCAGATATGTGTTCTTATGGAAGGTAGTAGTACTATTGCTGTATCCCGTGTTAAATTCGGTAACTCGGGTATTCTTATTATAAACATGTTGCATCTCTTGTACTTTCTGCATGAGCTCCTATGGTCTCAACCAGCATTATTCTATCTAGCAAATTAACATTATCTTATGCTTTTAAATGGTCTCTTCTCTTCTCCGCACATCTTCTAAGTATACCCATGGATGCCTGCCATACAAGAATTCAAATGGGATAAACCTAGTTCAAACTTGTAGCAGTTCTCCTCTTTCAGACATTAAGAGGAATATTAAGTGGTCCTATTTCTTACCAGCTGTATCATTGACTTTTCTTAACGTGAATTTCAGTGTTTTACTGATTCTCTCTTCCAAACCATTAGTGTGTGGACAATAACACTGACATTAACTGCTTCACCGTAATGTATTGGCTCAGCTGATGCAACATTCATGAAATAAATTATCACAATAAAGTGTCGGTGATGCAACAGGTAGCATGCTTGCCTTTGATGCAGAAGGTTGCGGGTTCTATTCACACACCAAGTTGAAGGATTACTGATACTACAGTGCAGCATAAGGGGAGCATTTCACTCTTGAGTGTGTTGTCACTTGGATGAGATGTTAAACTGAGGTCCCATCTGCTTGAGTTGATGGTTGCTTAGGTGGATATAGAAGATCTAATGGCAACTATTGAAAAGAGTAAAGGTCCTTTATTTATATACATATTTACATGTGTGTGTATATATATATATATATATATATATATATATATATATATATAATGCATATTTACAAATGTATAGTCATTTGATGTAATTTTCATTTTCATATTTTACATATCAAACTTGCCATTCATGTAGTTTTATATTGATCCTCACTCCTTTTCCATAACCATAATGTCATTTTCTTTAATATTAATGACATTATCCATTTTTGATTAAACATCATTTCATTAATTAATTAATTAATTAATTAATTAATTAATTAATTCCATAATATCCAAACTTCATAAATACTTTCTTATCTAAACCTATGTTTTTTTTTTGGTTTTATGTTTTCATAATATCCATATTCAATCAGATCTATATTTATATCTTCATTATTTCTGAAATGTTGAAAAACTTTTTCTGTACATAATTTATTCCATGTTTTTAACACTTTTAACATTAGGAAAATGTATTTTGAGGTTTCTTATTCTCCACGATACAAACGTGTCCATTCACTTTTCTTTTTCTAAGGCAAGTTTTCCTTCACAGGTAATTTCTTTATTCCCAATCTCAACAAAAAATCTTGGAATCCAACATTATGTGTACATGATTTCTTTTGTCTTTAATTGATTTAATATTCACTTCTGGAATATTTTTCATGGATTAATACAATATTTCCTCATAATACTATTACACCATTGTTTTATAGTTTTCTATCCTCTTCTACTTCATCAGTCTTTGTTTCCATATTCTTATATTTTGTTGATAATTCTTTATTACTTCATTAAAACATTATTCTGATCTTTTATTTCTTTTATTTACCCAAATCCCTTATACTTTTACTTAAATACATTTATAGGTTCATAGATTCATAAGTAGGTACTAGGCCATCTGCCCAAAGGCATTTATAAGCCTAGCCAGAATGTGTTGGCTTTCACCGCCCCCTTAGATTAGTTCCTTGTGCCTCTGTCCAGCATGGCCACTGAAGTGATCCCTGGGGTAAACTTTCTGTTTCCCATCCACTCGTCAAGGTTTCCCCTTGAAGCATGTTAGTGAGGAGCTCTGCCTAATGTAGATTGGAATCTTCCTCCAAAGCACGGGAAGTCTCTGGGATAGGAATATATCCCTCCAGCATGTCCTATTTATTGTTGTGGTGAGGTTTAGATCCCTAGAGCGTGTGGCTCGAGGGAAAATGTTTTTTTTTATGTGGAGCATGCCATCAGTTCTGGGTTGGACATGGCCTTGTATGTCAGGCAGAGATCACCTCTGAGTAGGCGGTATGCAACTGAGTACAGCTGGAGTTTTTTCAGTCAAGCTGCAGAGGGCATCTGTTTGAGGCCAGTGATCCTCTTGGTGAGGTACTTCTGTGGTCTTGCCAGCTGTTGCAGGTGTCTTGTAAGGTACATCCCAAATGGGGCATTGTACTCTATGATGAGTCTGATGAGTGATGAGTAGAGGGGCACAATGACCTATTTTGATCTGGATGAGAACCATTTTGTGATTAGGTGGGCATAGAAGGATTTTCTAACCACTTTGGCAATGTGATTATCAAAGGAGAGATTACTATCTACTTGGGTCCCCAGATCCCTTATTACATCTTCTGTATTTAGGGTACTATCACCTATGTGGTAGTTTGTGGGTACTTTGTTTTTTTCCAAAGGGGATGACTATGCACTTTTTGGCATTTAGCTTGAGGTCATGATTTTGACAACAGGTATCCATTTCAGTGAGACCCTTTTGGAGGATGTCTGTGTCAGCCATCAGCCGGAGAGTCAGTTATAGCCCCTAGTTTGCAGTCGTCTGTGAACTTGGTCAGCCATACTCCTCCTGTGCTTGCCTGTATCTCTGAGAAGTATATGTTGAACAGGAGGGGTCCTAGGACTGAGCCTGGGGAATGCCACTTGTAACTGGTTTAGAGTCGGGCCTAGCTCCCGCAACTCTCACCATGTGGGTTTTATCCATGAGCCAGTTGGCAACCCATCTTGTGACATAGGGGTTTATGTTCAGGCTGGTGAGCTTGTCTATAATACCAGAATGGGGAATGATGTCAAAAGCCTTTGCGAGGTCTAGGTAGGCTGTGTGTACCACCTTTCCCTCATCTATTGCCTTGGTAACTGTCTCAAAGAAGTCCACCAGGTTTAGGAGGCATGATCTGCCCTTAACAAACCGAACTGGGTAGGGTCAGGTGTTTGGAGGCTCCCAATGTCTCTGTTAATGAGTTCCATGATGATGCACTCCATAGCCTTGCAGACCAAGGTAGTCAGGCTTATAGGGCAATAGTTCCCAGGGTCTGTTGTGGCTCTACCATTGTGGAGCGGAATAACCATTGCTGTACACCACTCTATGGGTATGTAGCCTGTGGAGAGGCTTAGTTTGAACAGTGTGTTTAGGTGAGGGGTTAGATCATCTTTGAGCTCATGTAGGATGCAGCCTGGGACACCATCTGGTCACCCTTGAAAATATTCCTCATTTTTCCAACAGAGTCATTATAATTCATTATTATGAGGCCACCCCCTTATCTGGCTTTAGAATCTTCCTTTTTTAACTGTTTCAACCTCATATACACCACTCTATCCAAATTATTCCTCACCTTGGCATTTGTTAATTTCAAATTGCGAATGTCAGTTTCACATAGTGTCTCAAACAATTGTAAGGTTGCATGAATCAGAGGGTTAAATGTACTAGATATACTTAAGGGACTTATAGTAGCATCAACATCATGAAATAAAATATTAAAATTTTCCAATATATTGTTTTAATTGCCATATTATTTAATTTACCTGGCATAAAAGTTAAACCCTTTGCAAATAAACCACAGCACTCCCTGTTAATTGGGTACAATGAAAAATTAATACTTTAAAATCCTTTTCCTTATTAAAAACAGTGTTAGCCAGGGGGAGTAGGGTATTAATCTCCTCCCCATCCAGCAAATCAGTCCAATTAATCAGTTCCTGTCCCAATGGTTCCTCCTCATTCTCCCTCTCTGTATGTTGTGACCACACTCCCTGGGGGGGCCTGGTCTCCCTGGAATTTTCCCATTGGTTGGTCTGTTGTTGGTACCAGTTTCTCAGTCATTCCAAACACCTCAAGACTGTTACTAAGTTCTCATTTATTTCATGTAAACATTTCAGTACCTTATACAAATGTAATGAAGCAGTATAAACTATTGGATTTTTCATGCTGAATCCACGTTCTTCATTCATATATAATGAATCCCTTTTAACAGGATTTAATCTTGATCCGCATAAAAAGGAGAAGAATATCTCAAGTAATTTTTTATGTACTCTAGGAATCACAACAACACTGGATAAATATGCTATCTTTCCTATTAACACTGAACTAATCAAATGCACTTTTTATATGCTAATTTGTATGTTTTCCATAATATACAGATGTCTTTTATCACCCTCGTTATTATATTCAGCTTCTTCTTATTTTCTTTTTTACCATAATGTATCCCTAGAACAAATATTTCTTTCATAGAAAATTGTAAACCTGATGGGCCGGATTCACAAAGGTTTGCAAGGAGTCTTAGAGTAGATTAAGACTCCATGCAGCCATCATGTCCGACGAGCTATTCAGGAACAGCCTGTAGGGGCATGTAAGAGAGCTCCTAAAATGGCTCTTACACGGACAGGGCTGGGATATGCAAATTACCTCAATTGCAGGCGAAAGGCATGCAGATGAGGTAGATTTGCGATTCAGGAAACACGAACCTGTCCGAGTAAGAGCAGTGTTATTTGCAGAAATGTACTCAGTTGACAACTGAGTACCATTCTGCAAATAGCAAAACGGAGCCGTGACAGCTCCAAATAAAGGTTGCATCCAGTGCAGGAAGCATGCCAATGGCCAAATAGATGGCCATTGGAAATGTTTCCTGATGCAATATAAAAATAAAAATATTTTTTTTTTCGCCAATTTCCGATGTTTAAGCGTAGTGCAGCACCACGCAAACGGGCTGCACTCAAAAACCCAGAATACTAAAAATGAAAACCCACAAATGTGGATTTTATTAAAATTGTTAATGTACAGTCCAAGGGAATGGCAGGCTGAAGACAACATGGCCACCGAGTAGAGGTTGCTAAGGGGGGAAGCTCAGTCTAAGAGATGTAACCAAGCATCAGTAGGCAATCCTATGTAAATGAGTGTTAGGATAGTGAATCGCAAGTTTACATAGCAAATGAGCACAGTCAGTGGAGTGTAGGAGTAGGATATGGGGAGTAACAGAGTAGAAGATAGGTGACATCACGAGGGGGGAATGTATGAAAGAAGTGAAGCTCATTGGAGCAGAGTGGTATGTGTCAGCTGTCATTTATACATCATGGAAAGAGATGTGTCAACAGGTAGGCTAGGGAAAGCCAAGAAATGGAAGGTGTATGCCGTGGATAACACCAAAGTTTCTTGCTTAACCGGTATGCACGCGTGTGCGCGTGTGTAAACCTGAGTAAGACAGAGTGCGTGTAAGCATGAGTGCGCACGTTTAAGCTGGAGTAAGCATGTATAAGGCTGTTTAAAGAGTTGTAAGTGCGTTTGCGCTAGTGTGTGCGCGTGTTAACCTGAATAAGCAAGTTTTAGCCCATGTAAGCATGTGTGCGCATGTGTTAGCTGCTGTGCGCGTGGTTGTGCTTGTGTGCATGGCGCTCCCCCCGCTGAGGAAACAGAAATGAAAAAGGAAGCACAACAAATAGTAGGAAGCTACCAGGGAGTACTAGCAGAGCTAGCAGGTGAAAACAATCAGAATCAGGCAATTACACAGGCAGTACACTAGCCCAGCCCAGCCTGGCACTTAAAACTCTGCAAACAACAGTCCAGTATGTTTTTCACAACAGACACTGCAGTAAGCTAATAGAAGTGAAAACTGAAAAAGCTTTACTGAGACAAAGAAATGTTAGGGGCTGCCATTGCTGTTATAAGGCGATGTATGCAACATGCTCAAGGTGGTGACAATGGAAATGCTGCTTGGCAACCCACAGTGAGGAGACAGAGAAGAGTGTAGAGGCCCAGGGTAACCTACCAGGGCTACATGAGCTGGAGATAGTGGAGCGCTATAGAGTGGACAGAGTCCTCCTGCAGCAAATTGTTGAGCTGTGCAGGCCACGCTTCACACACAGAACCAACAGAGGGGAACCCATCCCAGTGGAAACCAAGGTATGTGTTGGCCTAAGAATATTAGCAACAGGTACCTTCCAGAGACCAACTGGTGATATGATGGGGATATCACAGGCATCAGCATCCAGGGTACTACACCAGTTCCTGGATGCCATGTCAGCACATGTCAGTGATCATGTATATTTTCCCAATTCCCATGAGGTATTGGCCAGCAATATGCATCTCTTCCAGCAAATAGCGGAATACCCTGAGGTAGTGGGTGCACTAGACTGCACGCACATATGCATGAAAGCACCACCCGGCGAGCAGGGTAGGGTCTACTTCAACCGCAAGGCTTCCACTCCATCAACTGCCAGGTCGTGTGTGATGCCCAGGGCATAATACTGAATGTGTGTGCAGGCTGCCCTGCAAGCTACCATGATTCCCATATCTGGCATCTGACACAGCTGTACCAGACATTTGCCAATGGGGACATCCCACATGGTTACCTAGTGGGGGAATGCTGGCTATGCACTGAAGCCATGGCTGATGACACCCATCAGAAATGCACACACACCTGAACAGGAATGCCATAATGAGGCACACGCACAAACATGTAATGTAATAGAGCGTGTGTTTGGGCTGCTCAAGTCACGGTTCCGGTGCCTGGACACATCTGGTGGAGCCTTGCAGTACTCACCAACTACATGTACCCAAATTGTCATGGTATGTGCTATGCTACATAATATGATCCTGCAAAAACAGCTGTGGCAGGACCAGCATAGGCCTGGGCCAAACAGCCACCCACCATTGCCAAGGCCATCACAGGCAGAGCATGACTCAGAGGAGGAACAACCTGAGCCTGACCCAGTAGGCAGAAGGAGGCGTACCCAGTATGCTTTGGCCTTGGCAAAGAGGCAACACATAGCACATACACTGGCTCAGTAGGAACTCTGGAAATGATACCTCTCTCCGACTCACACATATAGTAAAAGGGATGCCTAAGTTGACATTACCTGCTTTCAAACATGTACAGGGAGTGTAGTATGTGCATCCGACACAGGCAGCCCTGCAGCACCACCTAAGGCATGATTGCCATGTGTTAAGCAATATAAAGCTGTGCTAAACAGCATTTACCACCATGTAGTATATGCAAACAAAATCGCACACACCAACTAGCACAACTGTGGTGAATGTTCGGTAATACTGGGCAACGTCCAGCAATGTTGGTGAATATTGAGGAATGTCGGACAAGCCTGGTCTAAGTAGGGCATAGCCGAACATAAGCCAACATGCTAATATTTGCTTAACGGGCCCTTAAGCAGTCTGGTCTACTCAGTATGAAAATATAAAGCAGTGATGGGCTTCAAACCCAGGATACTGTGCACTATAGTCAAAGAACCGAATCACTAAACCATGACAGCATTGTAGTGGGCAGCCTGTATGAAGGAATGTTGATAAGTCTATGCAAAGTATTTCATGGCAACCCTGCAAGCATAGCATAATCCTTGTCGAGTTATGACACAAAGGTGAGTCCTGCAGTGAGAACAGAAACTGACTTCCAACACACACAGTATAAATGTTAATATTGGTCATGTTCGCACACATCAACCAATGTAGTGGACCTCAGATAGCAACATACTGAAAGCTCACACTGGGCATGCTCACACACGAATAAATGAGACAAATGTCAGGCAACAAAACACGGAATGGCAGAACTGGGCATGCTCACACACTTAGGCCATGTCTGAGTGCAGCAGTGGGCCACGCATATCTGGCAGTTGCATGTGTTAACCCTGGAACCTGTCACTATACAGCAATCTGCCCTGTGCACACAGTTATATGACAACAGACACATCTATAATATAGTGGAACCCTGTCATAATCAAATATGTTCTGCAGATACCGAAGTTGTTCATAGAAACTGGTAAAGCAAAGATGATAAAGACCTGCAAACAGTATCAGCAATAAACATTGTGCATCTTGAACATTAGCATAGGTTCAGAGGTCGATACTAGGCTATCTACCCTAGGGCATGTACAAGCCTAGCCAGAGTGTGTTTGGCATTTGCAACCCTGTCAGATTACTACACTGTATGTGTGAATAATAGGTCACACAAGATAGCCAATGTACGTTTAGGCTAGTGTGCCTCTGTCTACCAGGGACACAGAAGATATCCCAGGGGTAAACATACGATCACCCATACAGTCATCAAGATGCCTCCAGTAGGTGGTCAGTGGGTGGCTCTGCCTATGTGAAACTGGGATTACATTCTGGAGTGAGTGGAGCCTCTGGGATAAGAATCTGTCCACCACAATGTCTTATTAACATCTGTGCTGAGGTATAAGTTCCTGGAGTGTGTAGCACCAAGGGAGTCGGATATCCTGAGGTGGAGCATGTCGAGTAATTCTGGGTTGGGTATATTTGTACACAACAGGCACACATCATATCCAAGTAGGTGGCAAGCGACTGAGTAGAACTGAAGTTACTGCATCTGAACTGTGCAGGGCATCTGTGTGAGTCCCTAGATCTGCTTGGTGAGGAACTTCCGTGGCCAGTACAGTTGCTGCAGGTGTCTGGTAAAGTACACCCCAAATGTGGCATTGTAACCAAGCATGGATGTGATGAGTATAGGGACACAATGACCTCACTCAATCTAGATGTGAAACCATATGGGATAAGGTGGCCCACATAGAAGGTGTGTCCAACCACTTTGGCAACGTGAATGTCAAAAGCGACAGTACGAACAAGTCATGTCCCCAAACCCCTAACAACTTCTACCATATGTAATGGAGTACTATCTATGTGGTAATGTGTGGGCATGTTGTTATTCCCAAAGGGGATGACTATGCAACTAATGGCATTTAGCTGTAGGCCATGGCTCAGGCACCAGTCATCCATCTCTGTGAGACCCTGTTTGAGTTTGCATGTGGCAGCTGGAGAGTTGATCATGGCACCCAGTTTGCAGTCAAGTGCAAACATGTTCAGCCATATTCCCCCTGTGGTAGCCTGTACGTCAAACAAATATATACTGAACAAGAGAGGTCCCAGGACCGAGCCATGTGGGATGCCATGTGTAACTGGTGTATAGTCAGACATGGCACCTGCAATTCTGACCATGTGGGTGCTATCCCTGATCCAGGTATCAATCCATCGTGTGAGATATGTGTCCATATTGACACTGGTGAGCCTATGCATAATGGCCCAGTGGGCTATTGTGTTGAAGGGTTTTGCAGGGTTCAGGTAGGCTGCAAGGACAGCCGTCCCTATGTCGATGGACTTGTTAGCCATTTAAAGAATACAAACAGGTTTAAGAGGCAAGATCTGCCAACAACAACGCTGAAATGTGTAGGACACAGTGTCTGTAGGTTCCCGATGTCTATGTGTACGAGTCCCATGACAATACACTCCATAGCTTTGCAGAACAGGCTACTTAGGCTTATAGGGTAATATTGTCTGTGGTCCGTTGTGGCACCAACTGTGTGGAACGGGACCACTCTCACTGTACGCCACTCCTTGGGTACATATCCTGTGGTAACTCCAGTATTGTACAGTGATGTGATGTGAGGGTTGCGTCTGTCATGATGCTCATGTAAGATGCAGGCTGGGACACCATCTGGTCACATTGATACTGTGATGTACGCTTTGGGGAGGGCAGCACTCACCTGTTACTGTGTGATGTCAGGGAGGTTATACTCTGTTGGGATGGATAGTTGCTCCTTAGAGGGGATGGGTGGGAGACATCTGCACTGAACCTGTTTGCCAGGATGTTGGCAATGCCAGTGGGTTCAGGGTAGGTTTAGTCAGTATGCAGTAACTCACAGCATATCAGTGAGTGTCCACCCAGGTTACTGACATAACTGAAGAAGGCCGTGTGATAGTCCTATGTGTTGTCTGGTAGAAGCGGCCCTTAGAAAAGTTCATGAGTGATCGTAGCTGTCTGCTAGTACAGATCACAGATGCCTTCCCAGTCTGGGATTGTGCTCTATCATGTAGTAGCTTCCTCCTGATGTTGTACAGCTTATTAATGGCTGGGGTCTACCACATATGTCCCCTGCCATTGGAGTAGTGAGTCCTGTTGTTATTTGGGATAGCACAATCCATGCAGTCCGCTAGGTGTCCATAGAATGTGTATGTAAAGGATGCAGCAGTGTGAGCTGTATTTGCCACTGTCTCAGGGTCTCTGAAGGATACCACCCTGCTTCGGTGATGTGAGACATTGGCTCATGAGAAGTTCACCAAGATTACCCAGGATGGGTGTGTGGAGGGTATATGTATGTCCAGTGAGATACATGTATGTTCTGACCTTACCAATGAGGAGTATATCGCTGATGTGGAACATAGAGTCATCAGTTGGTGATGATCAGGTCCAAAATGTATTCCCCCTTGTGGCTGTGCTGACTTGTTGTGCCATAGCATATGAGTCTACAAATTGTAGCAACTGTTGGGTGAGGGTGTCGGGGCTTGAGCAGTATCCCCAGTCAATATTTGTGTATATGAAGACACACAATATAATGGCGTCTGTGGAGACCTTCATATTCTCCATAGTTTCCTCGAAAGCCGAGAGTGGTTCCTGAGTTTGGGAGTGTGTTCTGTAGCAGACAACAAACTGAAAGGCAGTATTGCACAATGGTAGTTGTATATGTATGGTCTGTGATGCTTTGTGCAGTGCTACTAACCCAGAGGTGTGTGTATCTGTGATGTATATGGATACTCCCCCTAGTTGTGTTGTCTGTTCCAAGTCTTGTTGTCAGACAGCATGGTATGAAACATAACCTGGTAGAGCTGGTGTGCATAAGTGAGCCTGAACCAGGTGTCTGTCAGTGCACAGATATCGCTATCCTCCATATTGAGGAGAGTCCTCAGTGGCCGCAATATGAGGTTAACACAACTGTTGCTGAGCAGCATTACCCTTAGTTTCATTTAACCTGTAATGTCTATGGAGGTGTGTTTGTCTTCTGAGCCCTGCTTAAAAAAGGCACTATGGTGGTAGCAAGAACCTTAGCCAGCATTCCAAAGTCCAAGGGTGACAGGTGCAAGCTGTCCATAGTGAAGCTACGTGGCATGTTGAGCATGTCACCATAGGCTGACAGACACTGTATCCCCTATGAATTAAACAAATTTGTTAGGCAACTGTTAAATGTGATATGTGTGTCCGTATACTGTGACATCATACTTGGTGGGTGTAAGATGCTAGACAAGGTCAAGGTCATACTGGCCTCGGCTACATGATCAGAGTGTTCCTCCATGTATCATGTCATGTGGTCCAGGGAGTAATGTCTGAGGTTATACACACCAGCATGGGCAATGATGGTGCCAGTCCTGTACTTGCTTTGGAGTGACCTGACTGCCTGTGTTATGCGACAGATCCTGGCACCCAACAGACAGCCCAAAGTGACTATTCCCTTGTTAGGGCTGGTGAGTGGTACGTCAGTGTGTCTGACAATATGTGTCACCTATTACAAGTGTATTAGGTGTGTTGTTTAGCCCGAAGGGCAGTGACTGTGTGGCACACTGACATTGTGAACTATGTGATATGTGGGTATTGTAGTGGGGTAGCAGGTGTGTGTGTGTCTGCTTTGGAGGTCTCTGCTGCTTAGGTAGAGTACATTTGCACCATCCGAGTATGTCTATGTGTGATAATGTGGTTTGAGTGCTGTTGCTAGAGGATATGTGAGACTGATATGTGGTGTGTGTGGTTACCTTCATCACCTGATAGACTGTGCCAGACATGGGTCGAGAGAGTTCAGCACCCTGTATGTCTATACAGGTGCATCTCACACATATATCTGAGTTTGTCGGGAGATGGAGAGGGTTGTCTGTGTACATGAGGCAGATGTGACATTGTGTCAATATCACAATATCCACCAGCTAGGGGGCGTTGTCAAGGATGAACACAGGATAGCAGCAGATTTCTTCAGCTCCACCAATTTCATTACACTGACAGGAATTAATTACTTAAAAAATTAATTTTTGAAGTAATTTTCTTTCTAAATACGTTTGTTTTATATAGTTCTTGAACTATATCTAAAAAAGAAAGGAAATCTTAACAATATTCCTGTCAGAAATCACTGTGGAAATTTTCCTGTCAGTTTATCAGTCTGAAATGAGTTCCAGTAAGACAAATTCTCAAGACTCCAGCATCAAGAAAGAACTTCAGTCTCTGATAATTATAATCCAGCAACTTACTGATAAAATGGATACTAAAATAGACACCTTCATAGAAAAACTACAAAACAAATAGACCTGTTACATACAGACCTGCAACAACAGAAGAACCAGATGACAGGCATAGAAGAAGCTGTGAATGACATGGAAAATATAATCCAAGAAGAGGAAATCAACATTGAGTTTCTGCTGAAACAAAATACACATTTACAAACAAAGCTGGATGACCTGGAAAATAGATCTAGGCGCAATAACATTAGGATTTTTGGACTGCCAGAAAATATTGAAGGTAACAATATTACTTCTTTTTTAACAACTTGGCTCCCTAAAACTTTAGACTTACCAGAAGCATTCTCTTTTGGTATCGAAAGAGCACATAGGTCTATAGCTAATACTAACTCTAACAACAAATATCCTAGATCAGTTATAGTTAGATTTCTATCATCTTTTGATAAAGAGATGGTTCTTAAATCTGCTTGGGCTAAAGCTCCTGTTAAGATTAATGAGACAACTGTGCATTTTGACAATGACTATTCTTCCATGGTAATAGCTAAAAGAAAAGTTTTTCTGCCACTAATAAGGGAGCTTAAATAAGCACAGTTTAAAACATACCTTCTGTTTCCTGCCAAGCTTAAAATCTTCCTTCCTGATGGTCCTAAGGTTTTCGATGATTTAGACTCTGCTTTACTGTTTGTCAAAGAAAAAGGATTTTGGATAAAATAGAAGAAATGGAATGGGCTAGTTCTTCATTAAAGAGATTGGCAACTGAAGCTTCGTGGAAGACTTCAGAGAAGAAGAAGAGACTAAAAACAAATGATTTGTTATATGTTTTTTTCTCTCATCATTTTAGTTCATTATTAATCTTTTTGAATATAGTTCCTGCATTTCCAGAAAGCCACAAATATTTTGGAAAAGATTTAATCAAAGTTATTCTCTATGTGCAAAGAAATGTTTTGTTTCATAACCAGTCAAAATACCTGAAGATTTAATGGCAAGCTGTGATTCAATTTGTTTCTCTTTCTGAAAAGAAGTAAGGTTAGTAATTTGATACTTTTTTTATCTTTACCTTTTTTTCCTTCTCCTTTTATTATTTTCTTTGTTTAAACAATGACATTCTATTTAGATTATGTAGTGGGTAAAGGGTGGGGAGGGCAGGAGAGAACAGTAATGAAAATATCATTAATAGAATAATATATTTATTCCTTGTAAAAGTTTTTATAAGTTCTTCAAATGCTATTTCTAATTATACTTTCTTGATTATACTGCTTATGCCTGTTTGTAAATAATCTGTTATGCTTTAACTAATAATAATCAGAACTAAATAAGAGTAAATAATATGTTTTATTTTTAACTCTATTAATATAAACAGTAAGTAACATTCCATTGTATATACTTCTTACAGCTTTCTCTTACATTTTTTTATTTCTGCCTCACTCCCTTTTATTTTCTACTCTTTTCTTTTCTTTATTAATATATAGAAATGCTTTTGATTGTGTGGGCACAGTGAATAATAGGATTTGTATGAAAATTGAGTTGGGAGAAGAATGTTGAGTTTTATTGCTTGCTGGTAATTTGGGGCTTAATTTCACTTACATAGAGGCTGTAATGATCTGTGGGATACATTGTGAAGGTTTTGTCATGTTTAGATGCATTTACACTGCTAAATGAATGTTTGTCACTAGTTTTTAATAAGTTTCCCGCCAAAATGTTAAGAGAGACAATCTGAGATGTGGGCTGTCTCATGCACAGTGTTCATGAGTTACTTCAGAAGCTTCAGCTCACAGAATTCTCACAGAGAAACTGAAAGCAGTTAGTATAACCTTTGACATAGTTATCACACTGACACACCACAGATTCAGGAAAATACTCTATTCATAAAATATGTCAGTTATAATGTTTTGTTTCATAACTAGTCAAAATATCTGAAGATTTAATGGCAAGCTGTGATTCAATTTGTTTCTCTTTCTGAAAAGAAGTAAGAGGCTGTAATGGTCTGTGGAATACATTGTGAAGGTTTTGTCATGTTTACATGCATTTACACTACTAAATGAATGTTTGTCACTAGTTTTTAATAAGTTTCCCGCCAAAATGTTAAGAGAGACAATCTGAGATGTGGGCTGTCTCATGCACAGTGTCCATGAACTACTTCAGAAGCTTCAACTCACAGAATTCTCACAGAGAAACTGAAAACAGTTAGTATAACCTTTGACATAGTTATCACACTGACACACCACAGATTCAGGAAAAATACTCTATTCATAAAATATGCCAGTTATAATGAGTCTAAATGATGTAGTTTCTTGTAGTAAGTAAATGTCTTATTTTAGAAGGCATAGAAAATGAAACATTTATTTAAATGTTTTTGAAAATCTACTTAACAGCAGCATAATAATCTGTGTTAAAAATTTGTGTTCCAAACATATACTTTACTATAACTCATTTAATTCATCTGATTGACAAGCATAAATAATCTTATAACTCTATTCTGGAAGAAATGTCATGTGATATATTTTAAAGCAGTAGGTTAGCATGATTGTAAAATCTGGTTACTAAAATGTGTTTGCTGTGCATTATTTTGTATAAAGCAGACAGATTTATTCTAGGGACAGCAAGTAGGATAGTGCTCAACAAAGACACAACTCAGTGAGATCAGATATATATATATATATATGTGTGTGTGTGTGTGTGTGTGTGTGTGTGTGTGTGTGTGTGTGTGTGTGTGTGTGTGTGTGTGTGTGTGTGTATGTATGTGTGAGTGTGATGGCTTTTTTTATATAATAATGCAAGTGTTTCTGAGAATCTGCATAACTATCCAATATGATTTATAATAATTTCTATGAATACAATATTTTACTCTATTGACAAAATGAATGTTTGCCACAAGTTTTAATAAGTTTCCCGCCAAAATGTTAAGGAGACAATCTGGGATGTGGGCTGTCTCATGCACAGTGTCCATGAACTACTTCAAAAGCTTCAACTCACAGAATTCTCACAGAGAAACTGAAAGCAGTTAGTATAACCTCTGACCTAGTTATCATACTGACACACCACAGATTCAGGAAAAATACTCTATTCATAAAATGTCAGTTATAATGAGTTTAAATTATATAGTTTCTTGTAGTAAGTAAATGTCTTATTTTAGAAGGCATAGAAAATGAAACATTTATTTAAATGTTTTTGAAAATCTACTTAACAGCAGCATAATAATCTGTGTTAAAAACTTCTGTTCCAAACATATACTTTATTATAATTCATTTAATTTATCTGATTCACAAGCATAAACAATTTTATAATTCTATTCTGGAAGAAATGTCATGTGATATATTTTAAAGCAGTAGGTTAGCATGATTGTAAAATCTGGTTACTAAAATGTGTTTGCTGTGCATTATTTTCTATAAAGCAGACAGATTTATTCTAGGGACAGCAAGTAGGATAGTGCTCAACAAGGACATAACTCAGTGAGATCAGATATATATATATATATATATGTGTGTGTGTGTGTGTGTGTGTGTGTGTGTGTGTGTGTGTGTGTGTGTGTGTGTGTGTATGTGTATGTGTGTGTGTATGTATGTGTGTGTGTGTCTGTGTGTATGTGTGTGATGGCTTTTTTTAATAATGCAAGTGTTTCTGAGAATTTGCATAACTATGCAATATGATTTATAATAATTTTTATGAATACAATATTTTACTCTATTGACAATAATGAGTTTAAGTAAATGCTCATATACAAACAATTCAAGATTTTTTTTTTTTGGAAGCTGTTAATAGTATTCACATGACAGAAAATAGATGCATCTTAATATATGTAATGTCTGAATCATATTAGCCAAAGTTTTTGATTTAAATGAATGTTAGAACCTAATTTTCTCTCATCTTGATTTTAACATCAAGATTATTTGAATGCTATTTGAATACAAGTGTTATATATTACATAGATCTATATAGTAGTATGAACAGTTTTAAAAAAAAAAAGTTTATTTTAGTTTATATGATGCTGTTTTACCAAATGTGTAGTTTTGTCTTGATAGATAATTGAATTGAAAACTGTTAACCTCAGTTAAATATAACTAGTATTAAATTGATAAGGTGGTAGCTGAGGTACTGCTGCTTAGGGTAGGGGGTTAACTTGAGTAGTAAATACTACTCTAAGTTGGAGTTTTCAACTCCGGGCTGGATGCAAGGTTTAATCCTTACATTATTTTCACTTGTTCATTGTTATATGTATATAGTTTTGACATCCACAATATATTTTGTATACTCATTGTCACTACAAACAAAATTGAATCCTATACAAAATCCCATAAGAGATTTAATAAATACAGCTATATTTAAAGGTACACCTAAAAGAGGAGATGTAACATTATTTATCTTGTTATTTGTTATTTCGATCATAAGATTCTTGAGTTTTAAAAATGCCAAATGACATCTTTAAAAGGAATTTCTTTAAACATTAATGGATTGAATAATCCGTGTAAAAAGGCAAGCCTAATAAGATACATTAATTTACACAAGGCCAATCTAGTCTTCCTGCAAGAAACCCATCTCTTGAAAAAAGATATTGATAAACTAGCCACTAATAAGTATACAGTATTGGTTAGTTCAGAGCACACTCAGAAAAAAAGAGGAGTGGCTATTTTATGGAATAAAAGTATGCCCATTCCTAAAACCATTAAGTCTTTTCAGGATGACAAAGGAATGTTTTGTATGGTTACAATACAAATTAATGGGGAGACTTACACTTTAATTAATGTATATTGGATACCTGGAATTGGTATTAATACAGTGAAACATCATATTGATAAGATCATATCATTCTCTATAGGGGATATTATTTTAGCTGGTGATTTTAATTGCATACTACATGAAAGTGATACTACCACTATAAGGAAAAGAAGAATTACATTTAATGCAAAACATTTAAATGATTTTGCTAATTCTTGTCATTTGAATGATATTAATAATCAGATAGATTCAAAATCATTACCATACACCTTTTTTTCTAACAGATACAAAACTTATTCAAAAATAGATAGGGTCTTTATTTCTAACCAGATGGTAACAGATTTAATTAATTCCAAAATCATTTCATGTCCTATATCTGATCATAACTCAATTGTTTTTGAATTCATGATAAAAAATACTCATAATGTTCAGATCAAAAGGATACCAGCATACGTAACTCAGCTAAAAGACTATAAAGAATATATACTTTCAGAAGTACAACATTTTCTAGACATAAATAATACTCCTGAAGTCTCCATTGTCTATGTTTGGGATGCCTTAAAATCATATCTATATGGACAAAGTATCAGATGGTATAATAATAAAAGGAAATCTTGGGATAAGGAATTGTTAGATATTCAAAGTAAATTAGACTCTTATAAACATAATAATAAAGAAAATATTATGGACAAGAAAGTTATTGAAGAAATAAACAAACTAAATGAGAAATACAAAGAAATTTTAATTCATACAGTTAAAATAACTTTAGAGAAATACAAGTTTTTGTCTTATTCAATAAGCCCCAAATACTTACATAGACTTAAAAATAAAACAAAAAGATTGAATAAACAAAACCATATCAAAGAAATCTTTTCTCTAAGGAAAAAGAAGAATGTTTCTAGTATACCAGAAATACTGGATGAATTTAGAAATCGCTTTCACAGGATTAACCATAACAACATTAACATGGAACCTAAATATAAAATAAAGGAGTTTATAACCACAAACATGAATAAAAAGCTTAATAAACAACAGATTAAACTATTGGACAAAAGTATTTCATATACAGAAGTTATTACACAAATAAATAAGCTTAAATCAAACAAAGCACCGGGTAATAATGGTATTATACCAGAGATATATAAAATCCTTTCTAAAACTACATATTCATTAATACATAAGGTTTTTATTTTGGCCCAAACTGAGTTAATAACCCCCCCATCTTGGCAATATACATTTATTTCACCAATTTTAAAACCTAATAAAGATCCAACTAGATGTTCTTCATATCGACCCATCTCATTACTCAATGTTGATTATAAAATGTTTATGAGTATTTTTGCTGATAGATTGAAGACAATCATCCCCGGCATTATAGATATAGATCAGATGGGCTTCATTGTAAATAGAAATACTTTTGATAATATAAGAAGAACTTTAACATTAATTGATTTTGCAAATAGGAAAAGAAAGATTTAACACTTATTAGTCTTGATATAGGTTCAGCATTTGATTCAGTAAGTTGGGACTATCTGTTTACCTTACTGAAATGCACAAACTTCTCTGATGCATTTGTAAATTTAATTGAGCATTTATACAAAGGAACGCTGGCTTATATTAAGGTAGGAACATATGTTTCACAAAAATACCCATTCTTAAAGGTACAAAGCAAGGATGTCCACTTTCTCCACTATTATTCACTTTAGTAATGGAGCCTTGGGCTAATTTGATTAGAAACAGTACTGACATAGAGGGTTTTGAAATAGACGAAAATACAACATCAAAAATTCAACTTTTGCAGATGATGTTCTAATTACATCAGCAGGATCTAATTCTTCTATGCAGTCTTTATTTGATAAAATGATGAATTTTAAAAGTATTTCTGGTTTAATATTCAATGAAGAAAAACTAAAATACTACCTATATATACACGAAAAAATATTCTCATTAGTGATTTTACTAAATATGTACCCAATTCAGGTCAGATAACTTATTTAGGTATAATACTATCTAAAGATATTAAATCTATTATATATAATAACTATAATACCTGTTTTCTTAATATACAAAATCTTTTTAATACCTGGAATAATATGTTTTTACTATGGTGGAGAGACTTACAATTATTAAAATGATAATATTCCCCAAGATTTTATACTTAATACAATCAATAATACTTTCACCTACAAAAATAATTATCAAGAAACTGAATACACTAATGTTAAATTTCTTATGGGCACCTAATAGACCTAGGATTGCATTAAAGAAACATACTAATAGCTGGTCTCAAGTGGGTATTTCTTCTCCAGACTTTAATTTATATATTATCTCTTCTATTATAAAAGTTATTACTTTATTAATAGATCAGTCATATATCGCAAAATGGAAAGATTATTGGGAGCTAATTAGTATGCACTTCATGAAAATCTCCTTAACACATAAAAATATGATTGTAAATAACTCCATGTTGTGGTTGCTAAAGGAATTTTGTACTTCACCTATTACACCTAAACATATGGTTTGTTACCCATTAAATATTATTATTAGTTATCGTAACTTTATATTCATGCACCCTAAGTATAGGGAATGGAATTTTATTGTGTTCCCTATAATGTATACTCAGGGTATGCTTATATCATCTACTTCTGAAGGAGCTCATTTAGCTATAGATAATGATCTAAAGTACTGGTATCAGCTGATATCTGATAATAAAGTTAAAAATCTAGATTTCTTAAAACAAGAATTTGATCTAAGAGAAACTTGCTGGTTAGAGGTTCAGATCTTTAGACAACATCTCATTGATAGAATAGATCTAATGTCTATAACAGTTAAAGAATCTATTCCAAAACTGATTGATTACTTGATATTAAATTTACAGCATAAAGTTTCTGATAAAGGTAAACTTTCATATATGCATAAAATTATCAGACAAGAAACTTTTACAGTGTAGATTCATACTGGAATTATTTCACCTCTATTAATGGGGACCCACCAACTCAACAAGATAAACAATATATATTGGAATCTGCTTATAGAACTACATCTTCCATTGTCTGGAGACTTTATACATGGAAATTTTTACATAGATCTTTTTATACACCTTTGATGATGAATAAAATAAATAATAAAGATAATCTATGTAAGAGATGTAATGTAGAAATTAATGCTGACTGGGCTCATATGTTTTATGACTGTATGAAGTTGAAAGAATACTGGAAGTCAATTAATTAATTTTGCAGGCTCTTTTTACAGATAATTTCATTATTTCTAAGTCTCTTATATTATTCAACACACCTGTACCTCAATGTGTTAAAAAGATTAATGCTTCCCTTGTTATGGTCTATCCTAGCAGTGGCCAGGAAAATAATAACTAGAAATTGGATTTCAGATACACCTCCTTCGTTCAATGAATTTAAAAATGTTATGAATATAATGTGCCATATGGAAATAAGCACAATTAGAATGAGAACAACTAGAAAAACATCATATTATATTGTATGGGATAATTTACAAAATTTGTTAAAAAAATTCTAATTTCAATAGCACGGTATTTTAGTTTAATTAATTGATCTAATTGTAGTGGATGTCTTTGTAAATACTTTAGTTGTTTTGTTGAATATTATAATAATACCTATTTTTAATTACTTGTATAAAATTGTTATGATATTTCTCTTATATGTTAAAACAATAAACCTGTTTTGAAAAAAAACAATATCCACCAGCTGGACTGAAGAGTACACACGAAACCAACCCCTGGACATGCCAGGATATTATCATGCCAAACTCTGTAGCCTGATCACAAAGGATCAGTAGGGTGTTAAGCATGTACAAGAGTATAACAGGGATTAGTGCTCATGTTTGTTGGTGTTTTGTAAAGAGTAGCTGAGAAGGAGTCCAGACTGAATCATGACACCTCCTTCAGTTATGTCATAAATAGCAATGTACACCCATTATGTCCTGAGTCAGTGCCAACTGTACCTGAGTGGCAATGCCGACATCATGACTGACAGGCCCATATGTACATACCCATCTCCCACTGACAATAGTCCACATCATCATACCAGGAGATATCACATGTAGAATGGATGAGCAGATACCCCCACTGCCAAAAGCATGGCAGCAAGTGGAATACATTGATTCCCAATATGTGTCATGCACAAACTACAGAACAAACAGATCATGCACTTGAACAGTCAGCTGAGCCTCACCCGCTACACAGGATGTGGAACTGTTGAATGTGTCACAGCTACATATGGCACTCCCCACAAGTGTTGGTGCACAACACACCATGGGAAGTCAAGTCCAGTACGCCTATGAAGTCTGATCTGCAAGGTCATGGAGTCCATCATGGTTGCAGTCATAAACAGAGCTATTGGAAGCTGACATACACACAACCCTACCAACCGTGGTATGTTCATGTGCGGATCATGGTTCCCAAACATGCTAGACTGTTTGCAAGGAAGCCACCCAGGACATACATCAATGAACACATCTACACATGTGTCACATAGACTTTGAATAGCCCTTTATCAACATCCCAGACACATGTAGTATCCACAAAACCAACAAGCTGTGCATAAATATGTGTTGACATATGAAGGAATGTCAATGTATCCACAGATCGATCACACAATGTAAGGATTCTGAGGTCTTGTGCAAGCTGTTGACACCTGCTGACCCACATGGACTATTCCTGGAATGGCATAAAACAAAGTGTACACACATCACCATGTCCAGTCTGATGATCTCACCATCCTACAAATACAGCCGGAGAAGGGAAACCAGCCAATAAAGCAAATAGCGTGCTGTGCTAATGTGTCTTTCTCTAGTATCATAACATAGTTAGGTAGGGGTTTGAATCCTGCAAACAGTGAGCGTGTGTGTGTGTGTGTGTGTGTGTGTGTGTGTGTGTGTGTGTGTGTGTGTGTGTGTGTGTGTGAGGGGGGTATGTATGTGTGCAGTTTCCTTTGAGAGGTGTCCCCTTTTTGGAGACTGTGAAAACTCACTAAAAGAGGTACATTCCTCTTTGGAATGACTGATGACGTCACCATCCTACAAATACAGCCGGAGAAGGGAACCCAGCCAGTAAAGCAAATAGCGCGCCATGTTAATGCGTTTCTCTCTAGTATCATAACATAATTAGGTAGGGGTTTGAATCCTGAAAATGCTGACTGTGTGTGTGTCACTGTTGGTCAATGCAGTGTGGGTCTTGCTTTTACTATGGTATGATATAGTATGATTACAACAGTAAGTGCATTGCACACATCAGGTATCTGTGTGGCAAATATATATGTGTACATGTCCCCTCAATCAGTACATAGGTGTGAAGCCTGCATACTACATGAATACATTTGTTTCCATTGACAGGCTGTGCCGCTGCTTCTCAGATCGTAGGTCACATATGTATGTATTTGACAAGACCGTCCACTGTCATGTTCTGTGGCACACACACCCATGACAGTTACTTAAGAGTAGTGTGAGTGAGGGTATATGCCTGGGGTATATGTCAGACATGGTCATACACAATAAAGTCTGCCAAGAATGGACAGTCTTTATAGGTGTATCTTCCCGGTCAACAAATGATAAATAAATAAATAAAGTGTACGACTGCCTTGTGGATATGCATTCAGGCCTCTAATGTCTTATCTGATACACCTTGGGACTCCACAATACCTATGTATATGTGGATAAAAAGGGACACATGACATAACATGGGTCTGTATGTACACAATGGTACTGCCACTACGGGAGCGGCTGTGAACTGTGGGCCATCTGCGACCACTGTCAGCTGTTGCTGTTGCTGGCATGTGTCCGCGTCGACGTCGCAACCATCCCGCACAGTCCTGGCTTAAGGAAGACATGTTGTGGAGGGCATCTATTGTCTCCCCCCAATGTCTATCAATGACCGTGGTGTAAGTCCGGATGGCACCAGCAAGGTCACGGATGCTGTCAATGATAGCGGTGTAATGTCCCTTCTGCACCCTAAGTCCCTTCCTGGTGTACCATTCCATACGTGCCTGAGCCTGCATTACAGCCCAGAACATACTGGTTGTCGTAAGACCTGTGAGGGCACGCCTGCAAGGGGCAATACAACAAGTGGTGTGCCCCCAAGAACTCCTGGACCTCTGCCTATGTGGTACAGTTCCGGGTCTATGGCTATGGCTGCTGTGAGGGGATGCAAGTGCCATGGGTACCACACTCTCCTGGTCAATGCCAACTGTATGCTGTACCTCGCCTATGGCCATTGGTGGTGAGGGATGTATTGACAGTATGAGTGTGCACATAGATGTGGTTGAATGCTGTGTACTGTCGATTGGCAGACCAATGACAGACACTGTCAAATCTCCCTGTGCCAAAATACATGTGTCATCATCACTACTATTCGTGGCAGTGGCTTCAGGTCGACTGCTGGTTTCGCCAACCCCTAACTCAGCACCTGTGATAGGAAGACAGGAAACACACTTTACGGTCTGCACATGCACACATGAACACATGCACACATGCACACAGGAACACATGCACACTCCTCACTACAGCAGATACACACACACAATAGCAATCCAAAACATACTCAATAGTGGTTGAACGTGGGTGACAGTATCACAAGGCAAACAGTCATGTCACACGTGTCAGCATGCAGAATATGTGTTGATCAAGTCCATGCAATGTGAGTGTAGACAGCCATAGTTAATGACAGTGTACATGGCTGTGGTGCATGTGTGTATATGTTCAGTGATTGCCTACACCCTGGAACACAATGTGTACAAGGACACAACATTTCTGTTCAAGTATTATAAGCTCTGCAATGTCCTGTGCACCATCGCTCACAGGTATACATACCATGGCTGCATGTGTTATCTGTGTATCACATGGATTTCCATGTCTGAATGCAGTGTGCAGTGTCTGTGTCTGTAGCAGATAATTGTGGACACAGGTGTAGCACATGCATGCTATGTACACACACGGGATGAGTGGTGCATGTATACGTGATGGAATGGGTCCCCTTCTAAAGACCAAACTGCCAATCCCCCGACACAGAAATCACCGACGCCAGATAACCGACAGGTATGTATACCGACAGGGTGATTTGCCGACAGCGGAAAGACCGACAAGGGTAATGTGTGATCGCGACCCGGTAAGTGTGCGACAGTGACGGAGGTAGGAGTGGTCAGGTAAGTGAGTTAGGGTTAGGGTGCAGGTAGGTGAAGTGTGCGTTAGTGTCGGAGCTTGGGCTAGGGGTGGGTAAGTGAGTTAGGGTTAGGGTGCAGGTAGGTGAAGTGTGCGTTAGTGTCGGAGCTTGGGCTAGGGGTGGGTAAGTGAGTTAAGGTTAGGGTGCAGGTAGGTGAAGTGTGCGATATCGGACCTTAGGGTTAGGGTTTGGGTCAGGGCTAGTGTGTATGCTAAATAGTGTAGTGTGTTGTTTACGTTCCGTGTGTCGGTGTTATGGTGTTCGGTGTTTCGCGTTGTCGGGTTTGTGTGTTGTCGGTTTTCTGGCGTCAGTGATTTCTGTGTCGGGGAATCGTCGGTTCGGTCTTTAGAAGTAGACCCGATGGAATACCAATCCTGGACATGGCCATTGTACAGTGGTTATGGTGAGTGTGGGTCATATTCCAGATATGCCAGTGCCAGCCATGACATTGCATGGTACATGACTGCAACATTCAATATCACACATACCCAATGTGTGTCATGTGACCTATATACCCAATTTCATTCCAGTACAAATATGTGTCACTTTGTACAGAATGCGACTGCTACACATATTGTGTATAGTTGCATATGTTTGCACACACACAACATGCTATGCATAATGTGTATAGGTGCATATGTGTGCACACATACAACATGGAGGTGCAAAGCAATGACAGCTATGTGTAGTACTGTGGTCACTGTAACTGTATGGGGGGTAGTACCATTAGCCATCATCATCATCATGCATCATGTGGTCACTCAAGGCCACTAAAGTGTGCTAGACCACCGCCTATCATGCTGTACCTGAACCGCAGTGCCGTGGCTAAGTTCACAATTACACAACCACATTGTTCAAGGGTGTGTGAGGTGTCCAATAGGGAGCATTGCCTAACATGACTGTGTTATGTGTTGAAGAGTGTTGCACAGCCCCATGCTAGGCCACTACCTCTCAGGTATATTATGGGTGGTGTGTGGATGACATGTGGGATACTGAAGTGTGACCTGGCAGTGGGTGTCCGGTTACACTATGTGTAGCATGTTGAGGTGTACTGCGTATGACAAACATGTTATGTTGTGTACATGCGTGTCAACTATGCCTATCCAATGTGCAGTACAGTGTCTGGTGCTCTGTGCATTGCATGTGATTGAGGCAGATACTGACTTTACTGAGATGTTTAACGTCTCACAGCAAACATGCACAGCATGCCTTATGCGTAGGTGTGTTATGTGTACATGGCCTACACCTCACCTATGACATGCACATTTCAATACCAATTTTAAAGTGTTAACACACTCACCAGCATGTATCGTCTGCCCTGCTGTCACACCAGAGGGACCTAAAAGAATATAACACAGTTTGTCAGTGGCCACAACTGTGGCATTGCTACTGTGAGTGTGCTAAACTACAGTAGAACAACAGGCATAGGTGTATTGATACTATTCAAAATATCAGTATTGCACACAGTAGGCAGCACAACTGCTAAACACAGTACACATCTCACATACACATAATCTAACAATACAGGTAACAGTAGTCTACAGCTAGGGCATGTTACCCGCACGCTCCATGTCACCATGCTGGGTGGCTCCAGCCTCCATGATGACACATGTATGATGTTGTTGCTGCTGTAGGCCAGGAGCCACCACACTTAGGAGCAGTTCCTCCACTCTGGTGAGGGGGGGATGTATGGCCACCCCACCACCTGTGGCAAGCTGTTGTCTACGGATATCAGATGCATGCCGCCGGACAAATCTAATTAAATCACTGCAGTGATGGCGTACGTGCTCATATATCTGGTTATGCATGCTTATGTCATTTGCCCGACGAACGAGTTCTTGCCACAGTGCAGTACGCTCATGCTGGTGCTGGCTCTCCCTGGAAAACAGCAGGGTATAGTGCTGAACCAGGCTGTGGTGGATTTCCTGTTCCTCTGCGGCTGTGTAGGAGGGATTCCTTTGATGAGCCATATGCCTGGAAGACAAGTAAACGATATCTGTGAGCAAGTCATGTGGCACACTTAACATTATACAGTACAGATATCAGTTAACTGCCATATATAGCATCTGTTCGTCTGTCAGAGGATACACACATTCAATACCACATATCAGTGTTCAGCCCACAACTAGCTGACAGTGCCTGCCACACTCCAGATAACAAACCAGTATACACCAGTACTCGGCACACTGTTTGGGATCCAGTGCACAGCCTCGCCACGGGGGTTCATATCAAGCTAATGCATGAAGAAATATGTCATCCATTGCAATGAATGTGAAGTACAGTTAAAGTATAACCAGTAACCCACCCTAGTCGTTGATGCCATACACCTACCTACCATATGTGCACAGTTGTTAATATAGCTGGCATAAAGTATACATGTTGCTAGGTACACATGCAAACCCTGCAACACACATGTGATTGCGGACATGGTACAGGCATCATTACACACACATCAGACATTCATACAACACACAAATGTATGCTGACACAGATGAGCATTTCCTGTGTACCTTACAGTACTGTGTGCCCCTACTTACAGATACCTATGCCTGAGGTATGTAATCTGTGCAGACTACAGGAAACACACAAGAGAGTGTTACCAGGGAATGCGAAAATACACCATACTGTGCTGTTTAGGCCTACAGCTTCAGGTAGTACAACAGTTCAAATGTCAGCTGGATTCACCAGCAGTACCACTTACTGAGCATACATGTATTGCTTCAGCCTACGATGGGACACCACAGTTGTACACAAGGAACTATGTCACAACATAAGCCATCCTCCTATGTCTGCATCCCAATAACTGACACATCTTTCTCTGGCCTCACACCTAGGACACAAACGACCATGACAGAAACAACCTCACACTAAGCTATCACACCATTACAGACCTTGCACACATTCACTGTCACACTCATTCCACCTCACATAGCAGGTATTGCACTGAGCACATGTGTGTGTGCATTGTGTCATAGGTAGGTAATACGCTATTGGCCCTAGGGCCTACAGCAGCCTAGCCATATGCTACCCTGGCCTTTGACACACATGTAATTTGATTTCACTTGCTCCTGTCAACCAGATACACAGAGCTGATTCCCAGGGCATGTTACCTATCCCCCAGACAATCATCAAGGGTATGTATGACATCTGCTACTGAGGAGCTTTGTTTGTTCATGCTGGGTGGTTTACTCCAGAGTATGGCATATTTGACAATAGGAGCCTATCCCTCCAGCATGTGCTGTTCAGTGAGGTGGTAGGGATTAGGGACCTAGGCCGTGTAGCCTGGTGGGATTGTGAGGTGTTGACATGGTGGTTGTCTGACGGCAATGGGTGTGACATACCTCTGTATGTTCGGCAGAGGTAACCTCTGGGTGGCCGGTATGCAACGCACTGTAGCTGTGGTTATGTCAGTCAGTCTGCATAGGGTATGTGTTTGAGGGCAGTATTACTCTTTGTGAGATATGTCTGTGGCCTTTCCACTTGCTGTAGTTGTCATGTGAGGTACATACCACATGGGGCATTGTGATGAGTACAGGAGAACACTGACCTATATTTCCGTACATGACACAACATTTGTGATGACACGTACCACGTAGACAGATTACAAAACTAGTGTGGCACTGTGAATATCAAAGGGGAGGCTACTGTCCATCTGTGTCCCATGTTCCCTTCTGACACCTTCAGTGTTAGGCAGGCAACCACCTATCTGGTAGTTAGTGGGTAAAGTGTTTTGGAATGGGGTATGGCACTGCAGTATCAACACTGATGTTCAGTCCATGCCTTGGTCACCAGGCACCTGTTGCAATACGTCTGACCCCATGTCTCCCTCTCTCACTATATATATATATATATATATATATATATATATATATATATATATATACATATCTATATATATTCATATATATCTGTATATATCTATCTATATATATATATATATATATATATATATATATCTATATATCTATATATCTACATATCTATATATCTATATATCTATATATATCCATATATGTATATATGTATATATGTATATATATATATATATATATATATATATATATATATATATATATATAGATATATAGATATATATATATATATATATATATATATATATATATATATATATATACATGTATATATATATATATATATATATATATATATATATATATATATACACATACTTGTAAACATCCATTGCTGTACATATACATGCACATATAAGCATATATACTGCCCACCTTTCATGGTGGGAATATCAATTATGAAACAGTTGTGAGACATACAATTATGTAATAATATTGCACAGTGTTGTGCAGAATGCATTCCACTGTCCTCAGGCCGTATAGCTGTAGCAGACCTCACTGGCTGTAACTCAGTCCCACAGCATTTAACCACCACATGGCATATACCTGCACTGCTTGCTGTTTTCAATGCCAAACACTACAACCTACATAGATATGTGCACATAGCAACCTTCAACTACATATATATGTCCAGCCTTCACTAACAGTTGCAGTATGTCCCTTGCCCTATGCACATCTGCATATACATATAGATATGGACTGCTACCACATATGGAGGTTTCACAGTATGTAGAGTACCCTTCCGACACATCATTTGGATGCCAGCAAATACATCTCTGTTACATACCTTACCTTTGTATTTCTCACCTCTGTCTGTTGTACCTGTTGACCTGTTTTTTTTTTTTTTTTTTTTTGGTTTGGTGTCTCCAACTGCCTCTGTTTGTTTGTCTGTCTGTCTGTCTGTCTTACTCTCTCTATCTCCAGTTGCTGCAATGATATGATTGTATGTGTGGACAGCAAGTACAGGCTGCTTTTGTAGGTATCTGCACATGTGCATGTGATGGCCACTGCACCAATTGGTGCCCACCATTTAGTAATTGCTTACAGCCTGCTGTGTGGTAATTGCAGTTCTCACTGTGATTTCAGGACACTGCTATAAAATGATAGGTTAGGTAGGCATAGGCCTTTCTGTTTTGTAAGGTGGGGGCCATGCTTGTTTGCTGTGGACACTGTTGTGTCAGTCAGAAGGTTGGTGTATGTCTCATATCTGAAGCTGGGTTGTAGCCAGTGAAATGCATGTTGTACTGAAACCTGATTGTTGCTTCTTCCAGTACACTCTTCTCAGTGTGTAAGTTTACTCACACCTCCTAATGCTAACACTGGATACATGAGAGTATGTACTTTCTTTTGGAATTATGGAATTAACTGGCATACTACAGTAGTTATTGCAATTTATTCCTATGGCTTTCCTATTTTCCTTTACATTCACTCCTTGTAATGCATGTTATATTTCTTTATTGCAATGCATTCCTATGGCTTTCCTATTTTCCCTTTACATTTAAACCAGCTTGGGATGTGCATGATGGGTGTAGGGAAGGTCCATAGCTGCCCATGTCTTTACCAGCAACAGATGTGCATATGTTTGTAATTTGGTGAGAAATTTGAAACCTTCCACCCCTGAGAGAGGGGTGAGGACAACAAAATATGTTGTACTGCCAATTAGAATTATCAGTTTACATGTCCAGCGGACATGTGTGTGAATTGGGCAGCTATGTATGGGGCGTAATTTTTTTGTGGGAACAGATTGCCCTTTTTTTATTTTTTTTTCAGGTGAGAGTGGAATGTGAGGTAGAGGATGTAGGTATATTTGGGGAGGTAGGTTGGGGAGGTAAACAGACAAGACAAACAAGACGCATACAGGGGCGGAGTTTGACACATGGGGTGGGTGAACACAATTGACAGGGAAGGTTGTTTGGAAATCGCAAGCCCATGAGCCCACAGATGGTAACAGTGGAACTGAGATTCCCACCCATGTGCAGTCACCACTGCACCTTCACAGCCCCGAGGGTGGCTGTGCTGGGGGCTGAGTAGGACGGGCAGGCTCTCCTGAGAGACACCCCACTCTCGCCTCAAGCTGGCGTAGGGGATCAGCGACTGAACGCTGGATCTCCCTACGCATCACAGCCCGGACCCTTCAAAGGGTGACAGGTGCCCCTTCTCCGCTCATGCTTGCACAGGGGGGGATGAGCCCCATCCCCTGCAGCGCTTCCACCTGAAGGTGGCACAGGACAAACGGAGGAGGGGAGCCCAGGCTGGGCACCAGAGCTGCTGGTGCCAGGTGCACTCGCCAACTGAGGAGGGACAGGTGGGTCCGCTGGGACCGGCCTTCACATACGTTCTGTGATTAGGTGTGTTTAATTACAACATAAACAACAGCATTCCATATTAGTTGTAACAGCATGCAGTAATATTCCCATTAACCGAACACACCAAGGTTCCAACAGTTGAACAGCAAGCATAACACATGCATATATTGAACGACAGTAGATATTCCAACAGCATGCAGGGATGTTTGGTAGCAACAGGCCACCATGAACATGGTGTTTGAACAGGGCACATGCATCAACATCAATGCAAATATTTATAAAACAATAGGACATATGTCCCAAAAATATTTAAGGTTACACATACCCATTGAGGTGTGGAATTGCATGGTTTATGCACATACTGTATGGTGTAGAAAAAACCTCGGTTAACATCTTATAATGACCTTTTAGTCTACACTACATTCCCAGTGACTGCAAGTGTATATCCCCTACCTGTATTATTACACTTGTCACCATACATTAGGTTGTGTCATGGGTTTGGCTAGTTCAATATGTGCCTGACCTATATCTGACATACTAACTGTCCAATATGCAGATGTTACTGCTACATATTTCTTGTTTGCATTTACATTTCTTTATCTACATATCTGGGATGTTTTCACATGACATTTTCACTTTGATTTGTACAGAACCCTGCATTTTTTGACACACTTTCACATTTCTGGTGAATAATTACATGCTACATGTGTGCCAGGTTTACTTATTCATGTCAGCCAGTAACTGACTATTGTGGACTGTATATATCTTTCACAGCTACTAGCACTTCCATCACCCACTTTATACGGGACTGCATAAGTCTGGGTTGCCAGCACATTTTCAAACAGTACTGTTTGTATAATGCAAAGGTACAACAACATTTCAGTCACTGTGACACAGACACACTCTGGGTTTTAGACCTTTATTAATGACATTGCACACTTTTCCACAGGCTCACTCCTTTATTTGTTTTAATGGTGTTTATGGCAGACATGTTCAAGACATATTATACCTTTATTAATAGGTTAGAACAATCTTTTTTCATGCTCACTCACTTATGTTATATGACAGTGCCTGCAGGGATATTATTCCAGACATATGTTACCTTTCTTAATGGGTTACTACACTCTTTTTCTGCCTCTCTGACATTTTTATCTGACAGTACATGCAGAGGACTTATTCAGGCAATTATATGGCTGTTTTATTGGACTACAACACTTTCTTTCATGCTCCCTCCCATATTTTATATAACAATACGTGCAGAATAATCACTAACCTGCCTGGTGGTGCAGCCTTAGCAGCCTATCAGCATAGGCTTGCTGATTTGCAGCACGGTCACCTGCAGCTGTAAAGTAATTGAAGGGATATTGAGACATACCTATCCATTATACATACTCCATTATCAATTCTTACATACTGCATTCCATGGCTACATACTCAGTTGTGGGGCATTCTACATCCCACGGGCCTCCTGTATCCACTAGTTCAGGCAGTCATGCTTTCATCTCTTCAGGTCTGCATGGTGGTGACGGACCTGCTCACCAGTCCGAGGAACGCCTGTGGCACTGGTGAGGTTACGAGCTAACCAGTTCCAAGCCTCTGCCTTGTACTCCGTCTCTTGGAACTGGCCCTGCAGGAGTCTTGTCTCGTGATTGTGGACAAGGAGCCAAACCATGTATTTGGACTCCTCGATGCCCCAATGTTGCGCTCGGAAGCGTGAACCCTCTCCTGCACCTGCCATTCTGACTGCAAATGTGAGCTACAATCAGTTATGGCAAGTATTCCCACCAATGAGGCTTAAATATGCCGCATTTCCCGCACTTTTTTGTGATTGGCCATTTTGTAAAATTCTCGGCTGACTGCAGACCTGCTTAGTAATGGTTAAACTAGCATTCATAAGTTTATGAATGTTAATAGTGACTGCTTCCCCTATGTTGTCATGGCTTAGTGGTGCTGTACTTTAATTACGATGCAAAGGGTCCTGGGTTCGAACCTTGTCATTCTTTTATTTTAATACTGTCTAGACAGGCAATGGGGTGTGGCTGCATTTAAGCAACTTAGCTCTATGTTGCTCCCCGGTGCTCTGGTTGGGGCGGTGCGCACGTCCGCGCAAACATATTGTGCTGGGTAAAGCGCTTTTAAACTTTGGGCAACTCTATTGCGCTGAGTAAAGCGCTATTACACTATGGGCAACTCTGTTTAGCTGGGTGAAGTGCTATTAAACTATGGGCAACTTTGTTTAGCTGGGTAAAGCGTTATTAAACTATGGGCACCTCTGTTTAGATGTGTAAAACGTTGCTTAACAGCAGGCTATTATATATCTGGGTCCTTTAACAATATATATTTTGTTCACTGATACATTGGCCACGTCACTGCTTTTAATAAAATTTTAATCATATATGTCTGGTATTATTTCAAATACTGATTTAAAACATAAATAAGAAGTGGAGTGGTGGGACTCAAACCGTGAATGCCTTCTCTTTGTGCAGACGCTCTACCATTACGCTATTGCGATTTGGACTAATTTGCATAAGCAGTTCTTATATGCTCTTCAATGTCACAATTGCTAACTGTGGTTAAGCAATGCACATCCGTGCAAACAAGTGCAAATACGGGCAGCTATATCGTGGATTTAAAAAAAATAAAATTAATATTTTATGTTTTATAACTGTGATGAGGGTTTACAGTGTCAGGGAGTGTGGTGTTGGGTGCAAGTACATTTGAGCGAATTCGCTCTTGTCTTTTGACATTATGCTTTTTATAACCTTGCAGGGGCATGGACATTTAGACTGCTCGACAGTCGGACACACCCCCTGCTTGCCTACTCAGCCCGTCTAAGAGTTACAGATGAGTCAGCGTGCCCTCATGAATATTCATGGCATGCTGACGTCATACCGTTCAACTGCAGCCTCCGAGTAAGACATATTAAGTCTTATACAGAGGTTTCGTGAATCCAGGGGGATATTTTTTTGTGCCACCCATTTCTGTACTCTTTTCTGTATTAAGCATCATATATATTTTCTTTAAACTTTCAACTAAGTAGATGGTAACTTTTCTCATTCATTCTTTATTTTTAGTTGTTATAATAACATTATCTGCATATGTCATCATAAATGGAATTTTAACTTCTGTTTGAATTTTATAGTTTGCATTCTTCATTTTCCGATTTCCATTTACTGTATTCACGACATAAACAAATAAAATACAGCTCATAGGACACCCTCTTCTTATACCATTATTTATACCTATTTCTTTACTTAACCATCCATTGACTAAAACTCTTACTTTATTCTTATAAGCTGTTCTGCACACTTACTTGATTTTATAATTAACATTATACATGTCCGTTATTTTCCACACTATATCATGCTGTATTGAATCAAGTGCTTTATTAATATCACCTACCCTAAGTTTTATATCTTCTTTCTTTCAATTTATAACATTTATAATTTCTCTCACTATAATTAACAGTTCTCTGCATCCTTTTCTGTTTATTCCATATACATTTTCTTCCATTATATATTGCATCTTATTCTTAAATCTCTTTTGTATTATTTTCATAACTATCTGATAGTCTGTATTACTTAGAACTACTGGT
Source organism: Protopterus annectens (assembly GCF_019279795.1). Lineage (NCBI taxonomy): Eukaryota > Metazoa > Chordata > Ceratodontiformes > Protopteridae > Protopterus > Protopterus annectens. The sequence continues at coordinate 1,201,167,984 of NC_056733.1, forward strand.
CTCCATTTGTTATATTTTCTTTTTCACCTTGTTTCTATATATGTTTTAATACTCCACTGTGCAATTCCTTATATTTTAATCATTTAACCATTTATTGAATGCACATATTACATATTATTTCTGCCATCTTTCTAGATTTTCATGCATTTCAAACCCAACACCACCTGCACCAGATGCTGAGTCAACATTTAACTGTTTATACAGTTTGATCTCTTTTTCAAATTTTTTTAATCTGTTCAGAAGTTATTTACTTCCCTTATCTTTCTACTATGTCTCCTCTTCTGCATATCTTAAAATGCTTTCCATAATTTGTTACTGACTTTTCCTTATATTACCTTCTCAGTCCTTCATTTCTCTCATTATGCTATTATCCGTCTTCACTATCTTACTTAAATAAGCCAACACTTTTTTCTTTACTTCCTTGTAAAAATACCTTTGTTTATATAATAATTCTGTAATGTTCTCATATTTTTTTCTTATAAATTTATTTTTCTTTTTCATAATAATCTCTATTATTATTTTCTAAATTATTCATCACATCTCTATGTATTTTAGCATATTCCTGCTTTTCTTTTTTTTTTTCTTTCTGCCAAAATCGATAACTATTTTTTATATATTTTTTAAAATAATTCACCATTCTAACCAATTAACATAAAATTCTTTCATATTAGTATGATCCTTTCATAACTGATTAATACCTTTATTTTCTTTTTCATTCTATTTATTTTAATTTATTCTTTTTCTACCTTTTATTATCTCTATATACCTTTTTATCATGATATATTTCCAACCATATTGCCAAATGATCTGAGAAACCTGTTGCAATAGTTTCTTCTCCCATTATGCATATTCCTTCTGATATCAAAAAATAATCTTTTTTCAGATTTTAAAGTACGTGTTCTTTACGTCCATGTTTTATTATTCCATAAAAACAATTTTTCATATTTTATTACTTCCATCATCTTTTTACATCTTTTCATGTTTTCTTTTTATTTCCCCTTAAGTCACAATAAAAATCTCCTGTAATTATTGTATACATGTTTACAAATGCATAATCCACACATATGCACATATAGCAATGATTCTATACATTTTTTCTTGCCATATTAAGTCTATAATTGTCACTCTTCCCATTTTGACAAATATCCAAAATGTTCACTACTCTTCTACATAAAACTGCCACTCCTGAACACAATTCTTTCCCTATGTCCCATATTGTTTCCAAATTCCATAATTTTTGTGTCTGTAATCTTTATGCATGTGTCAGAATTGTTATGTCCTCCATATCGATCCTATCAACATCCCATTTGTTGCATCATTCCAAAGTTGTTACCTTTCTAATAATATTTTTCAAATATTAACATTCCTTGAAAAAGATTCCTTAAATTACTCCAGTCCCTGTATCGTAACTTTAGAAGATACTGTCCTATACTAATAAATTTATATTAATATAAGAAATGATTTATACATTCCCTTTCTTCTTTTCCTTCATATTAATGGGTTTACATTTTCATTTTCTATATTTTATTGTTCTGCTAATGGAATTGTTTTTCCTCTTACCATTTTCCAACTTACATCTTCCTTATCATTAACTTCTGATCCTATCTCTAATTATTATCTTTATTGCTTTTTCAGTATCTCCCTTTCTTTTGAAGTGTCATCTATTTCTATTGCATCTTCAGTAATTTCTTGTTCTTTCTCTTTACTCTGATTTGTAAAACTTAACTCAGTCTCTGTTTCTTTATAGTCCACCCACAAATATCTCATCTTTTTACAATGATAACATTTGAGTTCACATTTTTGCTTCATGTCTTGTTTTACCACATATATAACATTTCTTTTTATCACAACTATCAACTAAATGTCCTTATTTTCCACAAAAATAACATCTTTGGTTGTCTCCAATATTTTACAACACCGTTGTTACCATCAACATTTATAATATTTTTTTCCATTCCCATTTTTAAAATGACATTGTAATCTCATGTCGCAGTCCATAAACTCCTATTGTCATAAACCTTCGAAATGTCTATTACTTCTTTGCATATATTTTCAAATGTTCTTTTAAAGTCTCTCTTTCCACTTTGGTTCAAAAACTGTATGTAAACTTTCTGTTTAGGTTCTCAAAAAGGTGCTTTGTATGGGTCTGTCATGTAGCTTAGAGAAGTAAGGAGCTGATAAGTTGTTGTTGTTGTGGTTCAGTGGTGCAGGGTTTGATTCCCTCAACTTCCATTATCTAACTCTGGCTTTGAGTAAATCACTTAACAAAACACCACTCCTGGGCTGCATCTGAAAAAGGTCTATGGAGATTGGCACTCCCCAGAAAACAAGCACAAATAGATATTCATTCCAAGGATTGCTGTTTTGTCCTTTTTCATATTCACACAAAAATCTCTCCATACTTTTTACAGTTTCAAAGAAAATGTCACAAAATGTCTCTGTTAATCAAAATAAATGCTCTTACATCTTGTGCTTTTACACCCAAAGGTAAAATTACATTGTCCATACCTTTTATATGTTCAGTTCCTGATCTGTTTTGCTTTGTATTCTTATCACAAATTTTCTTATTGCACTGTCCTCTTTTCTTTTTTCTGTCACTTCATCTCATGTACTTGCTGCTGTCTGTGTGTATGTTTTCTTTTTTTTCCCAGCTGCTTCCTTCTGGTATTGCTTCTCCATCTCCTTCATTTAATTTTTCCTTAATGCCCCCCTGCCCCCCCGCCACAAAGCCTCCTTCTTTGACTCACTTTGGCTTATCATTTATTGCAGTACATCATCCTGCAACCCTCCTAATTGGAGGGTTGTAACTATACACTCCTCTCTGACTGTCTCCTCAGTCTGATCAAACAGCATTTTTTAAAAAGCTTCCTATAAATCTTCTACTTCTACATCACTTGCTTTTTTCTCAGCAGGCATTCACCTCCACTCCCTTTTGTTGGTTTTCCATCTCATGCACCATCTTCCCAGCCACCTCTCTGCAAGGAACACGATGTGTGCATGTACTCACATACACTGATACCATGAGTGCTGATCACAAGCAGAAGAAATTCCCTGATGCCCTTGCCAGGTTTCCCCTAGTAGTACAGCTACCACCTTGGTAGGACTAAACAGGTCAACAAATGATTGAATAGATAAATAAATAAAAATAAGGAGTATACCTACATCAGTAGGTATTGCTTTGTGTTACAGCATATACAGAACACTGCCACCTCTCTGAAAACAGTCTTGGTATTGGCCTTGTATAATGATACAGCTTCTTGAGATTCTGTAATCTTGTGCATTATTACTAATATGTACTGATGTTAATTGTTAAATTCTACTACTGACCTACAATCATATCTCTCAACCTTATAGTGCAAAAAATCTCGACTAAAGCCTAAAATAATGGCGGATCAAACGCCACAAAATAGTGACTGGTTAGTACAAGTCTTTTGAGTGTGTACCTTTAACCCTTAGTGGGTGTGGCCTAAGCCTTTAAAAATGAAGTTATCACCTTACAATTCTAATAAATACTCATTGACAGAGGTCAAATATCAGTACAATTGTGTTTGCCAGCATATATGCTTCAAGATAAAATATTCTTCTACCTTTTATGTAGCGTGGTTTTGGAATTGTTAATGCAAATATGAACAAGTAATATTTGATGCCTAGAGGAGCAGTAGGGGGTAACTGCAGATACACCTGGAGGCGCCACTCGGATGTAATGAGTTAAATATTGAGCTTTTAAACTTAGAAAGTTGTTAGATTAACGGGATTTGTGTGAGCATGAATTTCATGAAAGATATTAAGTTTGAAGCTCAAATGTATGTAATTATTTAGTGACTTCAATCCATAGTAATTTGCCAGCAAACCACAAATTTTATGAGGAACACACCAAAAATATGACACAAAAATCTGGACATTCTGCTAAAATCTGTAGAGTTGAGAAATATGCCTGCAATGCCCAAGCAGTGTGCTCAAATGCTACTTCTGTAATAGGCATTGCTGTCAGTGGACACTAAAGATCAGAATGGGATGCAGTTTTCAATTTGCACAACAGGTATAGAAATTTTCAGTTTTTGTTGATGTTTGCTCTGAGAGTGTTGATGTAGAAGTACAGAGAAGGTCAGGAGGTGTTGTATTGTGTCTTTGTGGACTTAGAGAAAGTATATGACAGGGTGCCTAGAGAGGAGTTGTGGTATTGTATGAGGAAATCGGGAGTGGCAGAGAAGTATGTAAGAGTGGTACAGGATATGTACAAGGGTAGTATTACAATGGTGAGATCTGCAGTGGGAGTGACAGATGCATTTAGGGTGGAGGTGGGATTACATCAAGGATCGGCTCTGAGCCCTTTCTTATTTGCAGTGGTGATGGACAGGTTGACAGATGAGATCAGACAGGAGTCTCCGTGGACTATAATGTTTGCAGGTGACATTGTGATATATAGTGAGAGTAGGGAACAGGTTGAGGAGACCCTGGAGAGGTGGAGATATATTCTAGAGAGGAGAGTAATGAAGGTCAGTAGGACTAAGACAGAATATATGTGTGCTTGAATGAGAGGGAGGATAGAGGAATGGCGAAAATGCAGGGAGAAGAGTTGGCGAAGGTGGATGAGTTTAAATACTTGGGATCAACAGTTCAGAGTAATGGTGAGTGTGGAAGAGAGGAATGGGTGAAGAAGAGTGTCAGGAGTGATTTGTGACAGACGAGTACCAGTAAGAGTGAAAGGGAAGGTCCCGCTTTACCAGAAAGGCTCATCCAGACTCTGCTGCACTTTGCTGTGAAGGAAAAGTTAATTTGCTTTTATTTGTTGTATTTTGTATTACTTTATTGCCTTTTTATATTTTGAATACTGTTGTTTGTTTTCTTTACCTTGTGTTTTACTTCCATTCTGCATTAACTGCATATTAAAACTTTAAAAGAGACCACAGCTCTGTCTCTTCTGAGTCAGGCAGAAAATTTTCCCACCCTCCCACTCAGTTACAGTTGTCTTGTTAAATACCACTGTCTTTCTAGTTGCCTGCCTCTTATGTTAATCTGACCATATACGTCATTTCCTCTCTGCTTTCACTGGCTTGTGTGAGTAATCACAAAATCATCATTTTTGAAATCCCTCCCCTTCAACTATTTAAATTTATTGGCCATCCTACTGTATTCCATAGTACCAGAATACAAAGTGACCACCCCTTTCAATCCATCTTGCTGTTTTAAAAATAGTAACTCTCCACTAAACCTTAACTTTTTAAACAGGTAAAACTTAAGTTACCTACTTTCACATCTAATTTCTCTAGTGCACACTGCAGTGTGTATTTTTTTTATCTTACCTTTAAGCATCCCTGTGACTAGCACTTGCTCTAATACCTGCTGGAAAGCACTAGGAAGCCTCGAACTGATACAAGCACTCAACTCTCCTTGTTAATAAGATAAATTAATCATAGGCACTAAGCCTATAATTGCAAAGTACCTTGCTAAGGTAAGGGAAACAGCTCCTGTACTTTACAAAAAAAAAAGCACCAAACCAGGCATGTCCAAGGGTCAGCTTCCGGTTATTTCTCCTGTTCACCTTGTGAATCTGGGCATACAAATGTTAAATAAAAAAAAAAAAAAATACTGGGGCAATGCAGCAATTGCCTCATGTACACAGACAACCCTCTCCTCCTACCACCCAACACTACAACCTGTGAGAGATGCATTTACATAGCCAAAATGGAAGCAAAGCTCTCTCCACCCAAGATTATGCTAGACAGTCAAGAGGAGAAGGTTAACACCCACACTACACCTCAAGCCACACATAGCCCTTCTAAACCCACACCACCAACATCCATATATAGCAACACTAAATCTACATATGCAGAGGCCCTTAACTGTAACCTGCCCAAGCAACAAGGACCTCTGAAGCTGAAACGCAAACAAACACCAATCACAACCAAGGTGTCACATAGATCACAGCACCAGTGTGCCACCCAGCAACAGCCCCTAAGGCAAGACAACGTACTTAACACTTTAGTCATAGGTGACTCTATAGTCCGGCACAATGATGTCCCACGCACCAGGTTGAATAAGGAGAAAATTACAGTCATCTGTCTGTCGGGTGCCAATATGCGCCACATAACGCATGCACTCAAGTCACTCCACAACAAGTACAAATATGACTCTGTCATTGTCCATGTTGGAGTGAATGACTTGAGACATACCTCTCTGGACTACATGAAAAGAGACATGGAAGAGCTCTTGGATCATGTGGCCCAGGCAGGTATGACCCTAGCCCTGAGTAGCATCTTGCCTTTGCCCAGAATGATACCACAATATAAGGACAAAATGATTGACTTCAACAATTGGCTAAGCTTCTGGTGTCATTCAAAGGGGATCTAGTATCTGTCTGCCTGGGATGACATGATTGACAGACCACGATGCTTTGCCAGAGATGGTCTGCACCTGTCACCCCTGAGATTCAGGTTACTGGCTAAGGCTCTTGCCACCCCTATAGGGCCTTTTTTAGGCAACGTTCAAAGGACAAAACCACCATTGTAACAGGTACAAGCATGCAAAATCTGAAGGTAATGTTACTCAATGCTAGAAGTCTAAACCTCAAAATGGACTATCTTGAGGCACTCCTAAAAATGGAGAACATCGATATCTGTGCAGTAACTGAGACCTGGTTCAAGGCTCCAGAGAGCACCCCTGCAATACCAGGCTACAACTCTTACCACACTTTTCGGCCACCAAACCAAGACCAAAACACTAAAGGTGGAGGAGCGTCAATATTCACCAAGGATATTCACACTACCAGGCTAGTTGCCCACCACAATGTGTCTAAAATTCTCCAGGTGCAACTAACACTAGGTAAGACTGCAATCCAAATTGTAGCTTACTACAGCTCCCCCACCATGCTCCAAGATTCTCACTACACCTTTCTAAACATACTGGAAAATATTAAGATAGAACCAAACACCCTAATGCTGGGTGATTTTAACTACCCTGCCATTAACTGGGAAAACTAGTCGTGTATTAACACCTTTGCCCAACGGTTCTTGGAATTCATAAATTCCAACGCCCTGGATCAACTAAACCATAGTCCCACCAGGGGCTCCAATATCCTAGACCTGGTCATTACCAACATGGGAAATTGATGCTCCACACCTATGGTCCCCCTCGTTAGTCAGGTCTGACAATAAGCTAATCACCCTTAACATCTACATCCCACCCCCACCGCCCAGTAAGGAAACCTCCATAAAAAACTTCTCCAAAGCCAACTTTATGCTACTCAAGTCAGAAGTGACAAACTTCATGACACCCATACAGATGGGAACTGAAAGTTCAACTGTAGAGTCCTACGCTAAGGCACTGTACAAGCACATCCACTCATGCATGAATTGTGCCATCCCAAATAGAACCAAGATGCTCTCATCCAAAAAAGGAAGCCAATCTGGTGGTCCCCTGTCATAAACAAACTTTACAACAAAAGGAAGAAACTGTTGCAGAAAAGAGGAAAATCCCAGGATGCAAAAAAATCCCTTACCAGCCTTAGTAAGAAACTGAGATCCCTCATACAATCCTCCAAAGCTAGTTACGAAAATAAAATTGCCAAAGATTCCAAAGACAACCACAAGGCATTCTATAAATATGTCAAGAATCTAAATGGCAATGCTCAGATCTGCTCTGAGCTAAAACAGAATGGCATTAAATATACTGATCCCAAGGATATTGCCAATGTCCTGGCAGATCGATTCAGTGCCAACTTCACCCCCATCTCACCCCCTAAATGACCCATCTCTATACTGGAAGATTGCCAAATTATGATAATAACGGCCACACAGGTAAAAAACGCACTCTCCAAAGCTAAGAATACAGCATCCATGGGACCAGATGACATTCCGGGCTGTGTACTACTTGAACTACAAAATGAACTGGCACCTCACCTAAGTGTCATGTTTAATCATAGCCTCACCTCAGGTTTCATGCCCACTGAGTGGCACAGAGCTACAGTTATCCCACTCCACAAGGGGGATCCACCTTGGATCCCAGAAACTACCATTCCATCAGTCTGATGAGCCTTATCTGCAAGGCCATGGAGGATATTATCATGGAACTTATAAACAAAGACATCAGCAACCTTCAAACACTGGACCCCACCCAGTTTGGGTTTGTGAAGGGCCGATCTTGTCTTCTGAACCTGATTGACTTCTTTGAATCAGTCTCCAGAGCCATGGACAAGGGTAAGGTGGTTCACACAGCCTATCTAGACCTTGCCAAGGCCATTGTCACCACCCCCCACTCTGGAATCATAGATAAACTTACTAAGCTTGGCATTAAACCCTACATCACCCAATGGGTTGCTAACTGGCTTACTGATAGAACCCACACTGTAAAAGTAGCCAACTCCAAATCCAGCTTCAGACAAGTGACAAGTGGAGTACCTCAGGGTTCAGTCCTGGGACTGCTCTTGTTTGGCATCTACTTCTCTGAAGTACAGGCCAACACTAAGGGACTCTGGCTAACAAAGTTTGCAGATGACTGCAAACTGGGAGCCATTATTGAATCCCCAAATGATGTGAATACTCTACAAAAGGGCCTTACAGAAACATATGCTTGGTGCCAGAGCCATGGGCTCAAGCTCAATGCCAAGAAATGTATAGTTATCCCCTTTGGGAAAAAACATGTACCCATGAATTACCATATAAGTGGCAGTACACTAAACACCGAAAGTGTGATAAGAGACTTAGGGACATAAGTGGACAGTGGTCTCACCTTCGATAACCACATCACCACAACAGTCAGGAAATCCTTCTATGTGGCACACCTCATCACTAAGGGCTTTTCATCCAGAAAAAAGGAGGTCATTGTCCCGCTGTACTCAACCCTCATTAGATCCATTATAGAATACAATGCCCCGTTTGGTATGTACCTCTCAATATATCTGCAACAACTGGAATGGCTGCAGAAATACCTCACTAAAAGAATCATAGGCCTAAACAGATGCCCTATGCTGACCGCCTTAAAAAACTCCAGCTATACTCTGTCGCATATCGTCTACTCAGAGGTGATCTCTGCTTAACATACAAGGGCATGTCAAACCCAGAGCTGTTGGACATGCTACACTTAAAGAAATCACAATCCCTCAGAGCCACACGCTCCAGGGATCTAAACCTTGTCATCACATAAACAAAATATGCTGGAGGGATAGGTTCCTGACCCAGGGACTCCCCAGACTCTGGAGATTGCCCATACATGTCAAGCAGAGTGCCTCTTTGGCCCTCTTCAAAAGGAACCTTGATGATTGGATGGGAGAAAGGAAATTCATCCCGGGGATCACGTCAGTCGCCTTGCTAGACAGGGGTCCAGGGAAGTAAATAGAGTGGGAAGAAATAGCCAGGAAATTGTTATGGCTAGGCTTGTATAGGCCCTAGGGCTGATAGCCTAGTGCCAACCTATAAATCTACAAGAGGGTAGTGAGAACAGCTATGTCATATGGGTTGGGAGACAGTGGCACTGACAAAAAAGCAGGAGTCAGAGTTGGATGCGGCAGAGTTAAAGATGTTAAGATTTGCAATGGGTGTGATGAGGGTAGACAGAATTAGGAATAAGTATATTAGAGGGTCAGCCCAGGTTGGACGGTTTGGAGACAAAGCCAGAGAGGTGAGATTGCTCTGGTTTGGATATGTGCTGAGGAGGGATGCTGGGTTTATTGGGACAAGGATGCTAAGGATGAAGCTGCCAGGTAAGATTAAAAGGCTAAGCTAAGGTTTATGGATGTGGTGAGAAAGGACATGCAGATCATTGGTGTGACAGAACAAGATGCAGAGGACAGGAAGAAATGGAAACAGATGATCCGATGTGGTGACCCCCTAATGGGAACAGCTGAAAGAAGAAGAAGATCTGGCTGGCAAAATTAGGATAGCACCCTTGCTCTAATTTTGTCTATCCCTAGATGACCTCTAAATTGCTAGTATGGCTGAACATTATTACTGTTGTCAAATAAAATGTTAACATTAACAACAAGCATAAAAATTCTTCCCTTTCTTTTCTGACTCTGAGTTCATTTTCCCCCAAGAATGGGATAAGTAATGGGATTACCTTGTTCACTATCTTCCCCATAACTTTAGTTAAATTATTTCTTGCTGTACGTAAAGTATAATCTTTCCATTCTGTTCTTTTTTAATATATGTGGCTTACCTACGTATCTGTGAGTATACTTTCTTCACTAGATAATCTTGAGTTGGAAAGTATATTTTTTTCTCTGAAACATGCTGACATTATAGTTTCTCCCATGTCTTCCTTCACAAAGTATAGCTTCAGCAAATATCTCCTTTAGCTTTAGGTTCTCCACTATATGTACAAGCCTCTCAGGAGTCCTCATTTTCCTTTAGCCTAATTCTCTATTGTGAAATAGTATAATGTCCCCTTTGGCATTTATCATTCCAGACACATGCAACAACTGGTAAACTCACAAAAATACTTTACTAAAAAGCTAAAAGGTTTAAACAATATGTCCTACATAGACCAACTCAATGCCCTGTGACTATACTCAATATGCTACAGACCACTAAGAGGTGACCTGTTTCTGGCATACAAGGCATCCTCTGACCCAGTACTGATGGATTTACTGCACATCAACAAGTCAAACAGCATAAAAAAATACTTGGTCTAGGAAACTAGACCTCTTTTGCAACTTCACAGAATGGTTTGAAAGACTAAGTTTATCTTGAAGAGTATACTCCTGCTGAGGAACAGACCCCTCCCCCCATCCATGTTAAACAAAGCTCATCCCTCTCCATATTTAAGTACAAATGGGATCTATGGATGGAAACAGAAAATTTACTACAGAATGCCCCCTGTACTAGTATGATCAAAGGCAGCTCCACAATGCTTTTTCCCATGTATGGGTCCCCACAAAATATATATGGTATGATCCCTGTTATTCTAATAAGGGGCAATGTATAATTATTGACTATGGGATGGTTAAGGCCAAACTAACACCAAATGGGATAAGTTAATTCAAGCACCAAAAGGAAAACTGTCTAAGATTAAAATGTCACACAAGATCATCTAGTCTAGTACTTACTTATGAACCTATGAAAGTAATGGATTTAGAATTCTGCATCCTTTTATCTACCCCAACTTTACTAATCAATACTATTTCTGTGCTCAGAGGGCCATCGCTTAAGTGCCTTCATCTTCTTCTTCTTCCTCTTACTCTTCTTGCTCTTCTTTTTCCTCCTCCTCCCTCATTCTTTCCCTGTGTTTTAACACTAACAGTATTTGTAAGTCTGTGTGTGGACCTCTGCCATATGTTGATTGTGAGAGTTTTGTATCAGTTCACCTCTAGTTCCTATGCTGACATTTGTTAATTTGTCATTAAGCTAAGTTCCTGCTACACAAAGGATCACTTCTACCATCTAACAGGAATTAGTTATCCCTCTTGTAGCTTATTTGCTAATTCCCTTATTGTGATTTTGATTCTATATCCTCATGTAGTACTTTACAGTACCCCCCCAACATTCTTACAATGGGTGGGCAAATTAACTGCACTTCCCTTATTAGGAGTGTGAGACCTCACTCTGCCATACAAAGCCTATAAATGCATCCGCTTCTCACGTCTTCCATAGTACTTTAAAATGTGGAAAATATTTTCCCATTAAAATACTACAAGTAAATTAGGGGACCCCAGCTACAGGATACATAAACTTTTCTAAAGCCATTTAAATTGCTGTATTTGTGATTGGATATTCCCTCATATCACCACAAATGTTTATCAGCACCACATTTCATTTCTTGCTAAACTTTTACTGCCATATATTGGGATCTTTCACGAAGGGAATCATACCTCCAGATTCTAAAAGTATGACATTTTCTTCTTTCCAAAAATAAAGTACACTTCATTAGCTTGGTTGTTAGGCAGTAGACATAAACTCAATCATTTGTCACCTCAGTTTTATCAAACTCAGTAAGAATAGCATACATATCAGCTTTCACATTTCCCTCCCTCCACATCTGAAATAAGCTGATTCATTATTTGATACGTTTTTCAACCAAAAAAAAAAGACTCAGACAATTCAGATTTAAACTAAATGTGTTAGTAACTAATAACCATTTTACTAAAGTTACTAACTTGCCAGAGTTCATAAGATGCTTTGTTCAGTCCCATTTGCTTAATTTACCAGGTCTGTCTACATGTATAATTTCCAGCATTTTCATTTTAACATCATTCCAACAATTTACTGACAGTTTTATAATGAGTTTATAATTAGACATTTGAGATTCTAACAGTCTGTCAGTATTATAGCCCAGTAGTGAATCTTTGCATCTAATAATTCATTCTTAAGTTTCTGATAGTTTTTGAAATCAAATGTTTCAGTGATTCTCATCATACCTCAACTATCCAGATTTTCACAGAATGACAGCATTTTTTCTTCATATTTTTGGTCTACTCCTCATAAAATCTTTGGTTTTCTGGCAAATTACTGAGGATTGAAGCCATTAAATAATGATATACATATGAGTTTCACATTTAATATATTTAGGAAAATTTATGATTTCACAAATCGTATTATTCTAGCAACTTTCTAAGTTTCAGCTGATCTGCTGCATATAGTCGTAGTTCAAAAATAAGAAAAAATATCCACTCAGCATAGAGGTAGCACACCACTTTAATGTACAAAACAATAAAAAATGGTATGTAAACTAAGCCCTTTCACCCTCTGCAGGACTTCATCAGACTTAACGTAAACCTTGTAAACTCCATTTTTATAACAATAAAATGTACATGTTAATGACATCAATTCCTATTTTGCCCACCATATTAAACAAATTTAAAAATACTAACAGTTTAAAACCAACTGAACAGTCCAATATAATATACAACAGTATGTTGACATAGTAACTTGATAAAATTCAAAAAACATTATATGCAAATGAAAAAAATAATGTTAAAAGCCATGCCCACATAGACAACTTAAGTTCAATCAGTAAATGGTCATATACAAATAATGTTTTTACATCACAAGTCCTGCAAGTGTAACCTAACCAAAATATATATACATGTTTGCATATTTGAAGGTATAACTTCAAAGACACGGACATCAGCACCCTCTCAGTTTTCCAAAACATAACACATATGTTTCTAAAGTGCTTATATAACAGTAGCTCCCTTCTTCAAAATTTCTTTGCTGGAAATATAGTCGTTAATTCGAGGGGAGATATGGGCATTTAATCTAAACTGCCACTCTGTTTCTCTAATCTCCACATCTAACTTCAGCTCAACACCCCTCTCTCCAGTTTTTACCCTATCAATAATAAAAAACAATTTTTTTTTTAAATTCATGCATTTCATACTGTGCATATATTATGCACTACACACTTTCTTGTTTTTTTATATCCCGAATGTGCTCCAGAATTATCCTTCAGTTTCCTAACCTTTTTCCTGATGCAAAACACCTGGTATGCTGTGCAAGATGCAATGTAAACAACACAACTTGTCTCACAATTACAATTGCCTCGACACTCAAGATTTCTATAATAACCAGGGATAGTAATGTAGGGTCCATCATTTATATATTTACAACATCTGCAAAACCCACATTTGCCCATGTGAGATCTAAGAGTACTGGGCTTGGACTGTTGGCATGATTCTAATAACTCCCTAAGATTTTTTTCCTCTACCAAACAAATCCCCTATACCAATCTGCAGACCCTATGATCATCACATAAACTTCTTGTAGATATTTCAAAATCGAACAACAGAGCTGGGGACTCTCTTCTCTAATACTGTTGGAAAATTCTGGAACCTACTTCCCAGTGAACTTTCCTCTCTTCCCTCTATATCACTTTTCAAAAGTAAACTAAAACTCTTCCTCAGAACACACTGGTTGTGCCCCTGTACGAAGCCTGACTAAGCAACTAAATCTTCAATCTTTCCTCTGCCTATCCTCTTCTTCTTTTAATCAAGTACAACTCTCCTTAAATACAATTTACCCTTGTCCTACTATATACTCTTACTTGCATCTTCTGGAAACTTATGAGTGTGACAACCTTTTTTTTACTATATAATTATTGTTTAACCTGCTTTCTTTTTTATATTATGTATTAACCTGCAGTTTTTGTATTTACCTCCACTTCTCTGTACTATGGATTGTCTACCCTATTTGATAATCTCTGTAATATTCCTTCAAAGTACATTGTACATATTAATAGTTGTTTATGAATCTTGTGTTTATATGAAATGTTTTGATTTTGTTTTCTCGGAGCTTATCTCCCCGGGCCTCTACTGAAAATGGACATATATCCAGTTAGACTAGCCCAGTCAACAAATGTCAAATAAATAAATAAATGTTGGTTTTGGTCTCTCCCCCAGTTTTAATTTCAGATTGTTGTCAAATATACCTTCTCGGAACATATTAATCTGGAAATTATCTCTTGAGAGCATTTGTTGAACTCAATAATCATTATATCATGCCCAAATTCACCTGTCTCCTGCTGAAAAATATTCTGACCATTGTTTTCTACTTTCAAAATAGGGGTAAATATTCCATTTCTAGTTTTTTACAACTTCCCTCTTGATTTTAACCAAAAATTCAAGAGGGTACCCTCTGTCTGGTAACATATCAACCAACTTGTTCATCTCTAATGCAAAACACTCATCATCCTGGTCAGTCTAGACAGTCTGACCATCTGACCCTTTGCTATACTTTTCATATGTTGCAAAGAGTGACAACTATCAAATCTTAACAGGGAATTCGAATAAGTTTTTTCTAAAGATAGTAGATGATATAGTACATCTTATACTATCCTTCTTGATGAGTATGTCTTGGAAGTAATTTTCACTGTCATTAATTCTTGATATAAATATTAAAAACCTGGTTGTCATATTTAAGTATTCCACAAATTCCAAGCCTTCCTCAAAGGACCAGATTATCATCCAAAAACCGCAAGTAGCATTTAATTTGGATGCGGTAAACATAGTTAAGCACATATTGTGTTTCCCACTCCGCCATTACCATGTTTGCAAAAACCGGTGCACACTTGGCACCCATAGCCACTCATTTTTTTTGGTGAACAATTCCCCCTCAAAAAACACAAAATTATTGGTCACCACCAATTACATAACGTCAACCAAAAAAATTCACTTTTGATGGTTCAAACTTCCTTGAATCTGTCAACATTTGTCTATAGTATTCTAGTCCTAACTTGTAGGGAATGACACCAAACAAATTCACATCTACTGCCAGGAAAATTAAGCCTTCCTTCATATCAACCTCCCTTAGTGTTTCAAGACAATGCCATGAATCTTTAAGAATGTACTTCCTATCCTACACTACCTGTTTCGAGTGATAATCAATGTAAGCAGCCAATGGTTCTGTTTTAGATTTTCTAGCAAAAACAATGTGTTTAAAAGTGGGGTTACTAACACTTTTGTGAATTTTGGGTATTCCAAACATGACCAGAATAATAGAGGTATAACTCTGATGAAGCCCTATAGAGGGTGAAAGTGCTTAGTTTACATAACATTTTTTATTGTTTTGTACATTAAAGTGGTGTGCTATCTCTATGCCGTGCGGGTATTTTTTCTTATTTTTGAACTTTCTAAGTTTATAAGTGCAATATTTCAGATTTGACAATATTTTTAGGCCTTTTGTCCTCCCATTCTTTCAGGCATTGTGTAGATCTTTTGCACCAACATGATGAGAGATATGATCCCTTATCAGGTAGGATGTAAGAGTTTTGGTCCATTCTGAGTTGTCATACTTCTCTTAGGTGGTAGTCCTATCAAATGTTACTAAATATGACTCATCATGATGCTCTTTACTATGTTAAGGCAGGTGCAGATCCATGGGTTGAAATCACATTAACAAATCCCACTAATGGTTGAATATGCACTGTTTCTAACCAAGCTCCACCACAGATTCCACTGAAGCATTCATCAATTCATCCATTGTTGTGTGGTATAAAATAAACACAACAGGGAAATAAAACTCATGTCAGAACAGTGAACACACAACAGGCAACAGCAACATGGCTGTGACTTATAAATTCTGCAGGAAATCTGCTCATGCAATGCAAGCCAATAGCAGATGAGCAACATAGAGGAACAGTGTTTTGCATGTCCCTTGCCAAACTGCTCATTCACATTTTACCATGGTCAATTGTTTTAACTACACTGGAAGAAACACATACATGAAAATAAATTGTTAATGTCATGCAAATAGCCCATTTGTCTTTGTATGGTTAAATTTAAATAAATAAATATATATATATATATATATATATATATATATATATATATATATATATATATATATATATATATATATATATATATATATATATATATATATATATATATATATATTCTACTTGCATCTGTACAGCTGAGTTCAAAAGTGTGTGGTCAAAAACTCTGTCTCACACAGTTCTTCCATCAAGAGACTTTGTAGTTCAGGTCATGGCTTTGCCTTAGATATTTCTTCCACCCTGCTCCATAAAAATCTATTTACCTTATTGACTTTCATGCCACATCCACAGCAAGCATTTAATAGGCAACTACTTTCACATTATTCCCTCTAATAAAATCAACATACATTTAAAGCCATATTCCCCATTTTCACAGACTATGGGCCGGATTCACGAAGGCTTGCACGGAGTCTAAGAGTAGAGTAAGACTCCAGCAAGCCAACATGTCTGTCGAGCGTTCCAGGAACAGCCAGCAGGGGCATGCAACGGAGCTCTCTAAACTAGTCCTACACGAACAGGGCTGGGATATGCAAATTACCTCAATTGCAGGCGAAAGGCATGCAAATGATGTAAATTTGTGATCCAGGAAACCCGAACCTGTCCAAGTAGGAGTAGTGTTATTTGCAGAAATGTACTCAGTTGATAACTGAGTACGGTTCTGCAAATAGAAAAACGGAGGCGTGTCAGCAGTAAAAAAGCATGCATTCACAGGAGGAAGCATGCCAATGGCCAAAAATATGGCCATTGGCAATGGGAAGTGTTGCAAATTAAAAATAAAATAACTTTTTTTTAAATCCCAATTTCTGGGGTTTAACCATAGCACAGCGCCGCGCAAATACGCTGCACCCTAAAAAGCAGAAAATTAATAATTAAGATCCAGAAATGTGGATTTCATAGCTAAAATGAATTTACAATGCAAGGGAATGGCAGGCTGAAGACAACATGGCCACCGAGTAGAGGTTGCTAAGGGGGGAAGCTCAGTCTAAGAGATGTAACCAAGTGTTAGTAGGCAATACTATGCAAATGAGAGTTATGATAGTGAATCGCAAGTTCACATAGCAAATGAGCACAGTTAGTGGAGTGTAGGAATATTATAAGGGGAGTGACAGAGTAGAAGATAGGTGACATCACGAGGGGGTTATGTATGAAAGGAGTGCAGCTCATTGGAGCAGAGTGACATGTGTCACCTTACATTTACATAATAGTGAAAGAGGTGTGTCAACAGGTGGGCCAGGTAAAGTCAAGAAATCGAAGGTGTATGCTGTGGCTAACACCAAAGTTTCTTGCTGAGCATGCATGCGTGCGTGTGAGTGCCAGTAAACCCGAGTAAGGCAGTGTGCGCACGTGTAAGCGTGTATGCACGCGTGTAGGCTAGAGTAAGCATATGTAAGGCTGTGTAAACAGTTGTAAGCATGTTTGCGCCGGTGTGCACGCGTTTTAACAAGAATAAGCAAGTTTTAGTCCGTGTAAGCATGTGTGCGCACGTGTGAGCTGGTGTGTGCTTGTTTGCGCGGCGCTACCCCCCTGAGGAAATGGAAAGGGAAAAGGAAGTTCAACAAATAGTAGGATGTTAACCAGGGAGTACTAGCAGAGCTAGCAGGTGAAAACAATCGGAATCAGCCAATTACACAGGCATTACATTAGCCCAGCCCAGCCCAGCACTCAAAACCCAGCCAAAAAACATTCCAGTATGCATTTCTCAGACACACTGCAACACTGCAGTAAGCTAATAGAAGTGAAAACTGAAAAAGCTTCACTGAGACAAAGAAATGTTAGGGGCTGCCATTCCTGTCATAAGGCAACGTATGCAACATGCTGAGGGTGGTGATAATGCAAATGCTGCTGAGCAACCCACAGTGAGGAGACAGAGAAGAGTGTACAGGCCTAGGGTAACCTACCAGTGGCTACATGATCTGAAGATAGTGGAGCGCTATAGAGTGGACAAAGACCTCATGCAGCAGATTGTTGAGCTGTGCAGGCCACGCCTCATACACAGAACCAACAGAGGGGAACCCATCCCAGTGGAAATCAAGGTATGTGTTGGCCTAAGAATATTAGCAACAGGTACCTTCCAGAGACCAACTGGAGATATGATGGGGATTTCACAGGCATCAGCATCTAGGGTACTGCACCAGTTCCTGAATGCCATGGCAGCACATTTCAGTGATCATGTATATTTCCCCAATTCCCATGAGGTATTGGCCAGCAATATGTGTCTCTTCCAGCAAATAGCAGAATACCCTGAGGTAGTGAGTGCAATAGACTGCACTCACAAGAGCATCAAAGCACCAGCCGGTGAGCAGAGTAGGGTCTACTATAACCGCAAGGGTTACCCCTCCATCAACTGCCAGGTCGTGTGTGATGCCCAGGGCATAATAATGAATGTGTGTGCTGGCTGCCCTGGAAGCTACCAAGACTCCCATATCTGGCATCTGACACAGCTGTACCAGACATTTGCCAATGGGGACATCCCTCATGGTCACCTAGTGGGGGATGCTGGATATGCACTCGAGCCGTGGCTGATGACACCCATCAGAAATGCACACACACCTGAACAGGAATGCCATAATGAGGAACACACACAAACATGAAATGCAATCAAATGTGTGTTTGGGCTGCTCAAGTCACAGTTCCGGTGCCTGGACACATCTGGTGGAGCCTTGCAGTACTCACCAACTACATGTACCCAAAAAGTTATGGTATGTGCTATGCTGCACAATATGATCCTGCAAAAACAGCTGCAGCAGGAGCAGCATAGGGCCGGGCACAACAGCCCTCCACCATTGCCAAGGTCATCAGAGGCAGAGCGTGACTCAGAGGAGGAACAACCTGAGCCTGCCCCAGTAGGCAAAAGGAGGCATGCCCAGTATGCTTTGGCCTTGGCAAAGAGGCAACGCATAGCATATACACTGGCTCAGTAGGAACCCTGGAAATGATACCTCTCTCCGATTCACACATATAGTAAAAGCTATGCCTAAATTGACATTACCTGTTAACAAACATGTATAGGAAGTGTAAAATGTGCATCCGACATAGGCAGCCCTGCAGCACTACCTGAGGCATGATTGCTATGTGTTAAGCAATATAAAGCACTGCTAAACAGCTCTCACCACTCTTTAGTATATGTGAACAAAATTGCACACACTAAGTAGCACAACTATAGGCAATGTTCAGCATTATTGTGCACTGTCCAGCAATGTTGGGCAACATTGAGCAATGTTGTGCAAGTCTGGTCAAATGTGGGTATAGCTCATCAAAAGCAGGTTAACAAGTTCATATTTGCTTCACTTTTCTTGAAGCAATCTGTTCTGCCATGTATGAAAATGCGAAGCAGTGATAGTCCTCGAACCCAGAATACAGTGCATTATAGTCAGAGTACAGAACCACTAAACCATGACAGTATGTCAATGGTCAGCTTGCATGAAAAAATGCTGATAAGTCAATGCTAAGTATCTAATGGAAACTTTGCATGCATAGCATAATCCCTGTTGAGTCAAGACACAAAGGTGAGGCCTGCAGTAATAATAGAACCTGATATTCAACACACATATAGTATAAATGTTAATATTGGTAATGTTCACACACATCAACAAACGTAGTGGACCTCAGACAGCAACATACTGCAAGGTCACACTGGGCATGCTCACACACTTGAAACTATGAGACAAATGTCAGGCAACAAAACACTGAAAGTCTGAACTGGGCATGCTCACATACTTAGGTCAAGTTTGAGTACAGCAGTGGGGCACACATATCCCACAGTTGCAAGTGTCAACCCAGAAACCTCGCACTATTCACCAATCCACCATGTGCACACAGTGATATGACAACAGACACAATATACAATAGTGAAATACTGTCACAATCAAATATGTAATGCAGAAACCTAGGTTGTTCATAGGAAGTGGTAAAGCAAAGAAGAAACAAAACCTGCCATCAGTACCATCACTGAACAATGTGCACCCTGAACATTAGCATAGGTTCAGAGGTTGACACTAGGCTATCTGCCCTAGGGTATGTAGAAGCCTAGCCACAGTGTGTTTGTCGTTGGCAATCATGCTAGATCAGTACACTGTGCCTGTCAATAGTAGGTCACACAAGATTACTCATATATGTTCATTTCATTCTGCCTCTGTCTAGAAAGGATCCATAACATATCCCAGGGCTAAACATACGATCACCCATCCACCTGTGAAGATGTCACCTGTAGGTGTTCAGCGTGGCTCTGTGCATATGTGGTACTGTGATCACATTCCCAAGTGAGTGGAGCCTCTGTGATGGTAATATGCCCCTCCATCATGTCCTATTAACATCATTGCTCATGTACCTGTCCCTGGAGCATGTAGCTGTAAGGGACTTTGATATCCTCACGTGGAGCCTGTCCATCAATGCTGTGAATGACATGGCATCAAAGAAAAGGCACAGAATGCATCCAAGTAGGCAGTAAGCAACTGAGGAGAGCTAGGGTCACCATAGCCAAACTGTGCATACCATCTGTGTGAGTCCCTAGATCCACTTGGTATGTAAATCTGTGTACATTCCAGTTGCTGCAGGTGTTGGGTAAGGTACATCCAAAATGGGCTATTGTATCCAAGCATGTGCCAGATACCTACAGGGTCACAATGACCCCACCTGATCTGGATGTAAAACTGTATGGGATAAGGTTGCCTAAATAGAAGGTGTGTCCAACAACATTGGCAACATGAATGTCAAAGGCAAGAGTACTAAGTATTCATGTCCTCAAATCACAAACCACACACACTGTATGTGATGTATCATCACTTATGTGGTAATGTGTGTGCACAATGTTACTACCAAAGGTGATGACTATGCATCTAAAGTAAGGTAGCTGTAGGCCATGGCTCTGGCACCAGTCAGCCATCTCTGTGAGACCCTTTCTGACGATGCGTGTGAATATGGCATGCAGTTTGCAGCCATCTGCAAACATGGTCATCCATATTCCCCCTGTGTTAGCCAGTATGTATCAGAAATATATACAAAACAAGAGAGGTCCCAGGACTGAGCCCTGTGGGATGCCATGTGTAACTGGTGTATAGTCAGACATGGCGCCTGCAATACTGACCATGTGTGTGCTATCCGTGATCCAGTTAGCAATCTAGATTGTGACATATGTGTAGATATTGAATCCAGTGATCTAATGTGTAAGGGCCAAGTGGGGTATTGTGTAAAAGTGGTGTGCGAGCTCCAGGTAGGCTGTGTGGACAACCCTGTGTATGTCTATGGACCTGTTAACTGTTTAAAGACATCAAACATCTGCAAGAGGCAAGACATCCCCACAACAACACCAAATTGTGTAGGATCCAGTGTCTGTAGGTTCACAATGTGTATGTGTATGTGTTCCATGATGATACACTCCATAGCATAGCAGACCAGGATAGTTAGGCATATATTGTGATAATGTCCAGGGTCCCTTGTGGCACCAGCACTGTGTAGTGGGTACACTATAGCTGTACGCCATTCCATGGGTGCACATCCTGTAGTAACTGTGATATTGAACAGTGACATAATGTGAGTGTGAAGTTTGTCATGAATCTCGTGTATGCCACAGTCTGGGACACTATCTGGTCCCACTGATGCTGTGTTGTCTGCTATGGAGAGGGCAGCACACACATGTTCATCTGTGATGTCAGGGAGGCTACACTCTGTTGTGATGGACATGTGCACTGCAGGGGGGATGGTGGGGAAACATTCCCACTGAACCTGTTGGCCAGGATGTTCGCAATGTCAGTGGGTTCACTGTATCATTTGTAGTTATGCAGTAACTCACAGCATATCTGTGAGTTCCCACACAGGTCCCTGACATAACTAAATAAGACCTTGTGATTGTCCACAGTGTCTGTTGCAAGTGTCAGTTAGAAGTGGGCCTTAGATAAATCAACAACTGATCGTAGCTATACCATAGTACTGATCAGAGATGCCTTCCAGATTGTGATTGTGGTCCATAATGTAGTGGCCTCCTCCTGTCCATGTACAGCTTGGTAATGGCCATGGTCCAGTAGACAGGTCCCCTGCCTTTGGAGGAGTGAGTCTTGTAGTTATCTGGGATAGCATGATCCATGAATTCCAGTAGTTGTCCATAGAATGTGCTTGTAAAGTATGTAGTTGCCTGAGCCATAATTAACACTGTCCCAGGTTCATTGAGGGATACCACCTCAGTTTGTACAAGTGTGACGTTTGCTTATGAGAAGTATGTCACTGAGATCACATAGGATGTGTGTGTGTATGGGATATGTATGTCTAGTGAGATGAATGTATGTTCCGACCTTAACAATTACAATTGTTGTGGAACATAGAGTCCCCATGTGTGTGATGATCAGGTACCACATGTATAACCCCCTGTGGGTGTGGTGACAAGGTCTGCCCTAGCATTTGAGTGTAACAATCTTAGCAACTGTTGTGCGAGGGCGTCACTGCTTGAGTAGTATACTCAGTCAATGTTTGTGTATTTGAAGTCACACAATATAATGTTGTTTGGTGAGACCTTCACATTCCCCAGTGTTCCTAGGAATAATGACTGTTGTGCCCATGTTTGGGTGTGTGGTCTAACAGTCTACAAACTGAAATGCAGTTTTGACCACTCTCAGTTGCACATGTACATTCTCCAATGCTTTGTGTACTGCTACCAACCTGGAGGTGTGTATATGAATGATGTATATGGAATCCCCCCCTATTGTTGTTGTCCAGACCGAGTCCTGTGTCTGAAAACCATGGTATGACATAAAACATGTTAGTGCTGTTGTGCTTTTGTGAGCCTGAACCAGGTGTTTGTTACTGCACATATATCAACAGATTCCATACTGATGTGAATCCTGAGTGCATGCATTCTGAGGGTTAGACATCAGTTGTTGAGCACCATCACTCTCCGTTTCCTGTACCCTGTAATGTCTATGGCTGTGGTTATGTCATCTGACCCTCTTCAAACAGCCACTATGTGTGTGTCAAGAGCCCAAGGCAGTCTGTGAAAGCCTAGGGGTGACAGCTGCATGGCATCCATAGCAAATGTACATGGCATGTTGAGCATGTAATCCCAGGCTGAAAGACACTGGATCCCCTGTGAATGACAACAATATGATAGGCAACTATTAAAACTGATCATGTCATCTGTATACTGTGACATAGTATTTGGGCAGGGTAAAATGCTACACAAAGTCAGGGTCACACTGTCCCAGCCTACATGATCAGAGAGCCCCTCTATGTCTCTTGTCATGTAGTCCAGGGAGGAACGTCTGAGGGTCTACACACCGGAATGCTCAATGATGGAGCCATATTTGTACTTGCAGTGGACTGACAACAGTGCATGTGTCATATCCTGGCACCCGACACACAGCACAAAGTGACCTTCACCTTGTTCAGCCTGGTGAGTGGGATGTCAGTGTGACTGACAATTACACTCACCTAATACAGTTGTATGAAGTGTGTTGTGTAGGCCTAAGGGCAGTGACTGTGTGGCACAATGACTTTGTGAACTATGTGATGATATGTGTGTATGGTTGTCTGTTAGCAGTTGTTTGTGTGCCTGCTTTGAAT
This sequence comes from Protopterus annectens, assembly GCF_019279795.1. Taxonomy (NCBI): domain Eukaryota; kingdom Metazoa; phylum Chordata; order Ceratodontiformes; family Protopteridae; genus Protopterus; species Protopterus annectens. Next base: position 1,201,191,738 of record NC_056733.1, read on the forward strand.
GTCTCAGCTGCTTAGGCAGAGTACAATTAGATGCTCCAAGTATGTCATTGTGTGTCAATGTATACGATTTGATGTTGTCATAGGTGCATGTGTGACTGTATTTGTGGTGTGTGTGGTTACCTTCACCACCCGATAGACTGTGCCAGTCATGGCTTGGGAGAGCTCAGCCTCCTGTCCGTATACAGTTGCACCTCTCACAGATATCTGAGTTTGTTGGTAGGAGGACAGTGTTACCTGTGTACATAAGGCAGTTGTAACAATGTGTCAGAATTCCAATATGCACCAGCTGGACTGGAGAGTACACACAAAACTGACCTATGGACATGCCAGGATATGATGATGACATACACTGTCGACTAATCACAAAGGATCAGTAGTGTGTCAAGTGTGTAAAAGAGTACAACAGGGTTTTACTGTTCAGGTTTGTTGTTGCTGTGGAAAGATAATCTGCAAAAGAGTACAGACAGAAACATTACACCTCCTTTAGCTATGTGAGAAATATTGATGTACAGTAATATATGTCCTGAGTCAGGGTTAGCTGTACCTGACTGACAATGTCAACATCCTGTCAGACAGGCCCATGCATACATACCCACCTCCCAGTGACAAAAGGACCTAACATCATACCAGGAGATATCACATGTAGAATGTGTAAACTGGTCCCCACACTGCCAAATGAATCCCATCACGTGGATAACAATGTTTTCTCATATGTGTCATAAGTGAACGACAGGACAAACAGGCACTGCACCCGAACAGTCTATTGAGCCTCACACTCTCTACATGATCTTACACCGTTGAATGTGTTACAGCAACATGTGGCACACCCCACAAGTATTGGTGCACAACACACCATGGGAATTATATTCCTATAAGCCTACGAAGTCCAAAATGCTAGTCCATGGAGTCCGTCATGATTGCAGTCAGGAACAGAGATATTGTAAACCGACAAACAAACAACACAAACGTCTGTGGTATGTTAATGAGCACATCATGTTCCCCAAACCTACTAGATATCTTGCAAGGCAGCCACCCAGGACAAAACTCACTGACAGGAGCAACACAGGTCCCACATAGACCTTGAATAGCCCTTTACCAACATCACAGACACATGTGGTATCCACAAAACCTACAATCTGTGCATGAATATGTCTTGTCATATGAAGGAATGGTAATATGTCCACAGATAGATCACACCATATATGAATTGTGTATTTCTGTTCAAGATGTTCTCACCTGCTGACCGACAAGGTTCATTTGTGGGATTGTATAACACTACGTGCACACACATAACCATGTCCAGTCTGATGTTAGCAACTTACAAACATAGCATGTGAATAGAGACCACATAACAAAGCATGTAGCACGTTGTGTTGATGTGTATTGCACTAGTGTCGTAGCATAATTAAATAGGGGTTTGAATCCTGCAATTGCTGAGTGTGTGAGAGATTGGCTTTAAGAGGAGTGGCCTTTTTGGAGACTGTGGAAACATATTAGGAGTGGTGAATACCTGTTTGCCAAGTGTGATGACGTCAGCATCCTACAAATTGAGCTTTTGAAATCACTGCACTCAATAAAGCAAATAGCACATCGTGTTAATACGCATTTCACTAGTGTCATAGCATAATCAGGTAGGGGTTTGAATCCTGCAAATGCTAAGTGTGTGTGATTTCCTTTGAGAAGAGTGGTCTTTTTGGAGACTGTGGAAACACATTTTAAAAGAGGTACATCCCTCTTTGTAAAGTCTGATGATGTCAGCATCCTACAAATATTCAAGGAGCACAGAAGCCACCCAGTAATGCATATAACATGCCATGTTAATGTGTATCTCTCCAGTAGCATAACATAGTTAGGTAGGGGTTTGAAACCTGTGAATGTGTATGTATAAGACTGCGTTTGAGGGGCGCGGCCTTTTTGGAGACCGTAGAAACACAGTAGGAGTGATGAATACCTCTTTGTCAAGTGTGGTGATGTCAGTATCCTACAAATAGAGCATTTGAAATAAATGCACCCAGTAAAGAAAATAGCACATTGTGTTAATGCATATCGCACTAGTGTCATAACATAGTCAGGTAGGGGTTTGAATCCTGCAAACACCAAGCATGTGTGTGATTTCCTTTGAGAGGAATATCATTTTAGGAGACTGCGGAAACACATTTTAAAAGAGGTACATCCCTCTTTGTAAAGTCTGATGATGTCAGCATCCTACAAATATTCAAGGAGAACAGAAAGCACTCAATAAAGCATATAGCGTGGCGTGGTAATGTGTATCTCTCTCACAGCATAGCATAGTTAGGTAGGGGTTTTGAATCCTCTGAATGTGTGTGTGGAAGACTGCTTTTGAGAGGAGTTTCCTATTTGGAGACTGTGGAAACACATTAGGAGTGGTGAACACCTCTTTGCTAAGTGTGATGATGTCAGCATCCTACAAATAGAGGTTTTGAAATGAGTGCACTCAGTAAAGCAAATAGCACGTTGTGTTAATGTGTATCTCACTGGTGTCATAACATAGTCAGGTAGGGATTTGAGTCCTGCAAATGCCAAGTGTGTGTATGTGTGTGATTTCCTTTGAGAGGAGTGGCCTTTTTGAAGACTGTGGAAACACATTTTAAAAGAGGTACATCCCTCTTTGTAAAGTCTGATGATGTCAGCATCCTACAAATATTCAAGGAGAACAGAAGCCACCCAGTAATGCATATAGCATGCCGTGTTAATGTGTATCTCTCCAATAGCATAAGTAAGTAGGGGTTTGAATCATTCCAATGCTTAGTATGAATGTGTGTGCATATAAGACTGCCTTTGAGAGGAGTGGCCTTTTTGAAGACTGTGGAAACACATTAGGAGTGGTGAATACCTCTTTGCCAAGTGTGATGATGTCAGCATCCTACAAATAGAGCTTTTGAAACGAATACACCCGGTAAAGCAAATAGCGCATCATGGTAATGCATAGTTCACTAGTGTCATAACATAGTCAGGTAGGGGTTTGAGTCCTCCAAACACTGAGTGTGTGTGCCACAGGTGGTCAATGCCGTGTGGGTTTTGCTTTTACTATGGTATGACATATGTTTCAAACAGTATGTGCATTGCACACATCAGGTATCTGCATGTCAAATAAATCTGTGTACATGACCTCAATCAGTACATAGGTGTGAGGCCTGCATACTACATGAATACATTTGTAACCTTCGACAGATTGTGCCGCTGCTTCTCAGATCATAGGCCACATATGTATGTCTGCGTCAAGACCTGCCAATGTAGTGACCCATGGCCAAGGACATCCCTGCCACACACATCCATGACATGTACTGTAGAGTACTGTGAATGAGGGTAATTGCTGGGGTATATGTCAAAAGTTCATACACAACAATGACTGGCAATAATGGACAGTCATGATAAGTGTGCACCAGCCCTGTGGATATGCATGCAGGACCCTAATGTGTTATGTGAAGCACCGAAGGACCCCACAATACCTATGGATATGTGGATACCAAGGGGCAGATTACATAAGATGTGTCTGTCTGTACACATTGGTACCCAACATACGTGTTCAGGGCTACCACCTATGTGGTAGTGTCGGGATAGTATGTATAGTAAATGTGGATGACCATGCCATAGATGGCATACTGCTATACAGCATGTATTGGACAACAGGTATCTGTCTGTATGATACCCTTGTGTAGGATATGCGTCCCATCTGGGGAATGCAGTGTAGACCAATGCATGCATTACTAGATGTGGATGGACATATCCCTAGTATGTTTGTATGTACTGAAGAGGGCTTTATGCCACACAGGTGTGGTCCCAGGAACGTGTGGCGGTCAATACCACTGGTTACTGTCATAGTATAGTACTGGAAGGATCCAACTGTTACTGAGTTCCCTACAACTGTGAGTCATGTGTCAGGACATCATCTAATGATTGGTTATAGTCATGCTGTTGAGGTAGTATATACTGCCAGACTGCAGATCATTGACAGATATCAACGGTATCACCCACAGCATAGTGCCAACCCATGTCATACACACATGTGTACCCATGTTAGTACACATCTGTAGTAGAATGCATACTGGCCATCGAAAGATACCATGAGATGTTAACAATGTGTAGAACAGGGTATGTCACACATCCCACATGTCCACTATGCATGTACATGCAGACAGTGCGCGCACACCATGTTCACAGATGTACACCTGCTAATTTGTAATGCACACATCACACACGAACTGTCCACTCACTAACACATTCTGTCAACACTGTACACTTCATCCAAGTGGCACATGGGTGGGCAATACATACTCAGACCTAACACTGGTGTAAACAATGCTACAATGACTATCAGAGCTGTGATGTATAATGCCTGCTCAGACATACCTACAAGGATATCAGTACACCTTCCTGTTGGCAACTTGCTACTATTGTTACACTGCTATTACATCACCCTGTGCATCAGAACCATGTTAGCCTATTCTTGCATCAATGTGACAGATGACAGGAGGTGGCACAGATGTCATCATATGCACAGGGTGTGTTGCAGGTTTGCCAGAGCCTGACATTGACCCATCCAATCGGCATGTCTGTGTGTGTGTGTGTGTGTGTGTGTGTGTGTGTGTGTGTGTGTGTGTGTGTGTGTGTGTGTGTGTGTGTGTGTGTGTGTGTGTGTGTGTGTGTGTGTGAGGGACAACAGTACTGCATGGGCGAATGTTGATGTAATGTGTGCGTGTATGTGTGAGCCCTAGTTGTATGGTAAATGTGTGTGTGTCTGCATGCACACAGCTCCACCATGTGGCTGCCATATACGGGCGGTTGTGGGACAGCCACAGACTGTACCTGCTAGGCCATAAAGATCACTGTCTCCAGCCACGGACACTGTACCTGTGCCTAGCAGGGGTGCTACGAGCAGTATCGGGTACCAACCCTGACTGGGTGCTATCATCAGAGGCAGAGGAATGATGACTGGACCCATGTCCCTGCTGGGACTGGCCAGTGCCACGTGCATGTGGTCTAGTAGGATGGTCAATGTACAGGCCAGCCCCAGCATCCCCTACTGGAGCAGCTGTGATCTGTGTTCCATCCGCGACGAATGCCAGCTGATGCTGTTGCTGGCATGCGTCCGAGTCAGCCTCTCATCCTTCCCACATGGTCCTGGCTCATGGCTAACACATTGTGGAGGACATGTAATGTCTCCCTCCAATGGCTATCAATGACCTTGTTGTAATTCCGGATGGCACCGGCAAGGTCACGGACGGTGTCATTGATAGCAGTGTAATGGGCCTTCTGCGCCATTAGTCCCTGTTGGGTGTACCGTTCCATACGTGCCTGTGCCTGCATTACAGCCCAGAACATACTGGAGGTTGTAATACCTCTGGGGGCACATCTGCCAGGGGCAGTACGACCAGTGGTGCTCCCCCGAGAACCCCTGGACATCCGCCTGTATGGTACCATTCCGGTAATCTGGCTATGGCTGCTGTGAGGGGATGCATGTGCCATAGGTACCACACTCTCCTGGTCAATGCCAACTGTATGCTGTCCCTCAGCTACGGCCATTGGTGACGAGGGATGTATTGGCAGTATGAGTGTGCGCATAGGTGGGGTTGACCGCTGTGTACTGTCGATTGGTGAACCGATGACAGACTCTGTCAGACCTTCCTGTGCCACAATACATGTCTCATCATCTCCACTATTAGAGGCGGTGACATCAGGTTCCCTACTACACTCAGCCACACCTAACACAGCAGCTGTAGAAGGAAGAAAGAAAACGCACTTTACAATCTGTACATGATGTTAGCACACATGAACACATGCACACATGAACACGTGAACACATGAACATATGCACAGAAATACACTGCTCACCACAGCACATACACACACACACACACACACACACACACACACACACACACACACACACACACACACACACACACACACACACACCAGCAATCCAACACATACACAATAGTGGGTGAAGGTGGGTGACAGTATCTCAAGGCAAACAGTCACCACACACGTGTCAGCAGGCAGACCATGTGTTGCTCAACACCATGCAGTGCAAGTGTAGACAGCCCTTTCTACTGACATTATACATGGCTTTGATGCATGTGTGTAGTTGTGCAGTGATTGGCCACACCTTGGAACACAATGTGTACATGGACACTACATTACTGTGCAAGTATTATCTGCTCTGCAATGTCATGTGCACCATCACTCAATGGTATACATACCATGGCTGCATGTGTCATCTGTGTGACACATAGATTAACACGTGTGATGACAGTGTCTGTGTCCATATCACATAATAGTGGGCACAGGTTTAGCAAATGCATGCAGTGTACAGACATGGGATGAGTGGTGCATGTAGACATGAAGGAATCCCAATGCACGACATGGACATTGCACAGTGGTTATGGTGCGTGTGGGACATATTGCAGATATGTTGCTGCCAGCCATGACATGGCATGCTAGACAACTGCAACATTAAACACCACACATACCCAATGTGTGTCATGTGACCTATACACCCAATAGCATTCCAGGACATATATGTAACTCTTTGTACAGATGGCGGCTGTTGTGCAAAATGTGTATACTAGCATATGTAAGCACACACACAACATGCTATGCATGGTGTGTATAGGTGCATATGTTTGCACACACAGAACAATGAGGTGCACAGCAAAGACTGCTATGTGTAGTACTGTGGTCACTGTAACTGGATGGGGTGTAGTACCATGTGCCATCATCATCATCATGCATCTTGTGGTCACTCACGGCTACTACTGTGTGACAGACCACCGCCTAGCATGCTGTACCTGAACAGCAGTGCCATGGATACATTCACTATTACACAGCCACTTTGTACATGGGTGTATGAGGTGCCCAGTAGGGAGCATTGCCTAACACGACTGTGTTATGTGTTGAAGACTGTTGCACAGCCCCATGATAGGCCTCTACCCCTGAGGTGCGTCATGTGTGTGTGTATGACATGTGGAATACTGATGTGTGACCTTACAGCGGGTGTGTGGTTATGCCATATGTAGCCTGACTTTGTGTACTGCATGTGATAAATGTCTTATGTTGTGTACAGGTGTTGCAACTATGCCTATCCAATATGCAGTACGCGGTTGCCACAACTGTGTGTCATGCTCTGTGTATTGCATGTCATTGAGGAAGCTACTGACATTACTGAGCTGTGCAATGTCTCACAGCAAACATGCACGGCATGCATTATGCATAGGTGTGTTACGTGTACATGGCCTACACCTCACCTATGACATGCATATTTCATTACCAACATTGCAGGTATAACACACTCACCAGCATGGATTGGCTGCCCTGCTGTCACACCAGAGGGACCTACGAGAATATGAAAGGGTTCATCAGTGGCCACAACTGTGGCATTGCTACAGTGGGTATGCTAAACTGCAGTACAACAGTCAACTGTCACAGGTGTAGGGATATTATACAAACTATCCGTATTGCACAACAGTAGGCAGCGGAACTGCTAAACACACAGTACACATCTCATGTACACATATTCTAACAATACAGTTAACTGTAGTCTACAGATAGGGTGTATTACCTGCTTGCTCCAGGTGGATATGCTGGGTGGCTCCAGCCTCCATTACAACACATGTCAGAGGTTGCCATAGCTGTCGTCCAAGAGCCACCATGCTTAGGAGCAGCTCCTCCGCTCTGGTGAGGGGGGGATGTATGGCCACCCCACCACCTGTGGCAAGCTGCTGTCTTTGGATGTCAGACGCACGCCGCCGGACTTGTCTGATTAAATCACTGCTGTGATGGCATACCTGCTCATATGTCCGGTTATGCATGCCTATGTCATTTACCCGACTATCAAGATCCTGCCACAGTGCAGTACGCTCCTGCTGGTGCTGGCTGGTTCTGGAGAACAGCATGGTGTACTGCTGCAAAAGGCTGTTGACTATCACCTCTTCCTCTTCTGCAGTGTAAGCTGGATTACGTTGGTGGGCCATCTGGCTGAAAAAGATATGAACAATTTGTGTGAGAGTGTCCTGTGGCACACTTTACACCTTTACCCACATATATCACTTTACTGACATATATACCATCCTATTGTCTGTTACACAAGTTCACTAACACTTATTGGTTCTCAGGCCACAACTAACTAACACTGCCTGGTAGACTCTATATATCACACCACTATACAACAGCAACCAACACACTGTTTGTGACACATTGCACAACCTCAAGACAGGGGTGTATATCACACCAATGCACGAACAGAGATGTCATCCATTGCAATGGATGTAAAGTACAGGTACAGTAGTACCAATCAAACACCCTAGTCATTGATGCCATAGCCCTGCCTAACAGATGTGTCCAGTTGTTACTATAGGTGGCATACTGCTGTAACAGACTATAGATGTTGCTGGATATACACGTCAACCCTGTACCACACATATGTTTGCAGCCATTGTACAGGCGTAATCACACACACATCAGGCAAACATACAACGCACCACTGTATGCCAACACAGATGAGCATTACCTGTGTACCATACGGTGCTGTGTACCACTACTTACACACCCTTATGCCTGTAGTCTGTCCTCTGTGCAGACTACAGGAAACACACTTGACAGTGTTTCCAAGCAATGTGAACGCACACCATACTGTGCTGTTTAGCCCTACAGCTTCAGGTAGTACTACAGTTCATATTGGTGATGGATTCACCTGCAGTACCACTCACTAAGCATACATGTATTGCTTTAGCCTACAATGAGACACCACGTTCATCAACGGAGAACTATGTCACATCATATGCCGTACTAGTATGTCTGCCTAACAGTACATTACACATCAGTTGCTGTCCTCACAGCTAGGTTAGGCACTACCATGTCAGATACAACATCACACTAAGCTATCACAGATTTATAGACCTTGCACACATTCAGCATTACACTCATTCAACCTCACGTAGCAGCTATTGCATTAAATACATGTGTGAGTGCATAGTGTCATAGGTAGGTGTATGCTATTGGCCCTAGGGCCTACGGTAGCCTAGCCATATGCTACCCTGGCCTTTGACACACATGTACTTTGATTTCACTTGCCCCTGCCAACCTGAACCACAGAGGTGTTTCCTGGGGTGTATTAACAATCTCCCACACAATCATCATGGGTATTCATAACAACTGCTAAGGAGGAGCCTTGTTTGCTATTACTATGTGGTCTATTCCGGTGTATGGCATATGTCTGAGATGGGAACCTATCCCTCCAGCATGTGCTGTTTAGTGAGCTGACAAGGTTTAGGGCCCTAGAGCATGTAACCCCGAGGGGTTGTGATATGTTGCCATGGTGGTTGTCACCCAGCTATGGGTGTGACATACCTCTGTATGTCCGACAGAGGTCACCTCTGTGTGGCCAGTATGCAATACAGTGTAGTTGTGGTTTTGTGAGTCAGTCTGCATAGGGCATCTGTTTGCAGACAGTATTACCCTTTGGGAGGTCTGTCTGTGGCCTGTTCACCTGGTGTAGTTGTCATGTGAAGTACATACCACACAGGGCATTGTGATGAGTAGAGGGGAACCCCACCCTATACTACCATAGAGGACACACCTGTTGTCATGACACATACCACAGGGACAGATTACAGGTGTAGTGTGGCACTGTCTTCATCACAGTGGAGGCTACTGTCCACCTGTGTCCCATGTTCCCTTATCACACCTTCACTGTTAGATAGATCTCTGTATATGTGCTAGTTAATGGGTACACTGTTTTGGGAAGGTGGAATGGCACTGCAGTATCAACAGTTGTCTACAGTCAATGCCTTGTTCACCACACACCTGTTGCTGTACATATGACCCCGTGTCTCTGTGTCTCTCTCTCTCTCACTCTATATGTATATATATATATATATATCTGTATATCTATATATATATATATATATATATATATATATATATATATATATATATATATTATATATATGCCTATCTATACACATACATGTACACATCCATTGCTGTACACATGGATGTACATATAGGCACATGTACAGTCCACCTTTCATGGTGGGGATCTCACTTATGTGACAGTTGTGGGATGTACAGGTATGTGATTACATTGCACAGTGTTGTGCAGAATGCATGTGGGTGTCCTCAGCCCTTGTAGCATTAGCAGGCCTCACTGTCTGTAACACATCAGATCTGATAAATCTGTCCCACAGCATTTAACCACCACATGACATATATCAACACTACCATAGCTGGCCTTAGGCATAGGCCTACTGGGCAGCCACCTAGGGTGCCGCTGTAACAAGAGAGCTTTTCCACTATTTATGTGGGCACAAGGATGGGGGCACCAGGATGTGTGTTGGGGGGTGTCGTGGGGCCCTTTTGCCTAGGTCACCAGTTGACCTAAGGCCACTCCACCGCACTGCATGCTGTCTTCTAGGCCACACACTACAACCTACATGGATATATGCACATATCAACATTCACTGACAGATAGCTGTCCACCCTTCACTAACAGTTGCAGTATGTCCCTTGCCCTATGCACATGTGCAGATACAGATAGATAAAGACTGCTGCCACACATGGATGATTTGCAGTGTGTGGAGTACTCTTTGGGAACATCTACAACATGCCAACACATACATTTGAGTTACATACCTTACCTTTGTATTTACCTGCTCCGTGTGTTACGGTTTTGTATCTTTTTTTTTTTGGCTGGTTTGATTTGGGTATTTGACCTCTATTTCACCTTCTGTCCTTTTTTTTTTTTTTTGGCTTGTTTGATTTGGGGTTTTGACCTCTATTTCAGCTTCGGTCTCTGTTTCTGTCTCTCTCTCTCTCTCTCTCTCTCTCTCTGTCTCACAACACCTGCAATGATATAATTGCATGTCTGGACTGCAGGTACAGCCTGCTTTTCTAGGTATCTGCTCATGTGCATGTGACAGCCTCTGCACCAATAGCTGCCCACCATTCAGTAATTGCATGCAGCCTGCTCTTTGGTGATTGCATTACTCACTGTGATTACAGCCCACTGCTATAAAATGTTAGGTTAGGTAGGCGTAGCCCTTTCAGATTTCAAAGGTGGGGCCCATTCTTCTTTGCTCTGGACACCGCTGTGTCAGTCTGAAGGTTGGTATATGTCTCTTATCTGATGCTAGGGTTGTAGCCTATGTGCCTGTTATACTCATACCTGGATGTTGCTGCTCCCAGTACACACATCTCAGTATAGAAATGTATGCACCCCTCCAAATGCTAACACAGGATACATGGGAGTATGTACATTTTTCTCACTTACACAATTAACTGCCATACAAATGTGGTTATTGCACTGTATTCCTGTGGCCAGTGTTTATCCTGGTCTGATACTGTGTGGTGTTTGTAAGGTGCTACTGTAACATTATTCCCTGCTAGTATGTCTGTTTCCCCTTTCACAGTCATGCCATGCAATTCCACTGGTAAAGACACACAGAAAAGGGTTTGTGTTATACCATTCCTAATTTCCATTTAAATTCACTCATTGTAATGCATGATATATTTATTTCAGAACCAAGGTATTTGTATATCTGCTGTGGCTTAGTGGTAATTCATGCAGTCTATTGTGTCAATGGTCTGGGCTTTGAGACTGGCAGAGGTTTTTTATTTTGCTTCTCAGCAGAACAAGGGCCCTGCCATAGAGTGACTAAGGCACTTTTAAGCAGTAGTAAGCAGGTTTGCGCGGGTTTGCGTGATGCTTAGCTATGCTTAGCTAAGTGCACACATGCGCACACTCGCTTAATTCCACTTACTACTGCTTAACTCATTAACCCCGAGTACCTTCTCATGGCGCCTCTGTGCTTAACACCGAGCGCGCCATGAGAAGATACAAATTGGAAGCTGTTTCCCCCGAGTGCCTTCCACAAGTGCGAGAAACTGCAGTGCTGATTTGTAGTTGAGCTTAATGTAAAACATGCTGAAATTGTAACTGAACTTGTAATTTACCTTATGTAGTTACAATTCAGCGTGTTTTTACATTAAGGTCACATTAAACTTTTCGTAGAAAATATGCTTAAAAACTTATTGAGAAAGCAAGTGGAGGCAGCTAATCGGATTCTTGCAATCCAAGCCACCACTTGTGTAACACCTCCACCCCCAACGTAATTTCTCTCCTTTTCGTGAGCTGTCCATTTTTAATTTAGCATGAAAGTAAGCAAACCAAGCACCAGACTGTCAGTGCTTTACTGTGAACAAGATTGGTAAGTTAATGCAAAACCTGGTGTTAACTTTTTAAATTAATCAGAGTAACATGTATTTTTTAGTACTGGGTTTTGGAACTTTGTCCCTCCGTTATTTTGCCTTTGCCCATAATTACTGAGCAAAGAAGCTGAAAAGTTATGCAGCTGAACACTCGTTGTGTCAAAATGTTTTCATATTACTGATTTGTTATTTTAGCCACAAAGGAGGCTAAAAGTGTGCGCATCTGTACGCACGTTTAACTCGTATGTCAGTTTGGCAGAAAAAATATGCAGTTGCTTGTAAAATCTGTTGGCATAAAAAAAAAACATGGATCACCGATACAGGTAGGAATAAGGGGTACTGCAGGGTGACAATAATGCATATGTACTTTTTCGTAAACACATGATGTATTTAAGCAGTTGATTCAGTATGTCAATGAAGTGATTAGGGCAGGTTGGAATCTGGCTCTGCCGATGACTATACCCGATTCCCCCTCAAGTACTCTCCCTTTGCAGGCAGTGTGGTGGCTGCACTAAGATCCGCTGTTGCCTATTAGCCGTAGCCTTGACTTTGTCATCTTTCTCATTCTTATGGCCAGCCTTTACGACAGACTTGTTTAACTTAAGTACTATAAGCTAGTGTGGTCCGCTTTTATTCATGTTAATTAACAATGGTTTGGCCTGGAAGAAAAATACAGTTTTAAGTTTGTCTTGTCGTATGGGGAGCCAGCCTTTTTTTTTTTTTTATGAGCCATGTAGGTTTTCAGTTTGCAATTGGAACACGATCTGTTTAACTATACTGCCACTGCTGAGGTCACACAGCATTACCTGTGTTTTTGCTGGCATGCTCTTTCGGAGACCACAGGTTGTTTCTATGTCTACTTTGTTATGGAATTCCTGAAGTAAAAGCTTGTAAAGTGCTCTCACTTGTCACTTACTTTGACTTTTTTAGACAGTTATGTAGTCGCAAGTAAACGTCACGCAAATCTAAGTTCGAGTGCCGGTTTTGTTTTCAGAAGCATGCATTCCATATTTGGTGAGATTTGTAGTTTGTTCTCATCCCCATTGTGTAATTTAACTTTTGAAAGAACACACTATGTAATTTTGTTAAACTGAGGTTAGTTCAGAGTCCCATAGTTAATTGATGGCTGCTGTCAACATCCTGGATCTTGGCAGTCATGCGTCGGGCATGTTGGAAACTACTCCTTGACACAAGCAGTACACATTATTGTATTTGTGTGTTTTTGTTGACTTTCTGTTGTAGTTTTTCAGTATGCACAATACTGGGTGCACACTAATGTTGTATAAATTGAACTAGCTCGTAGTAAATGCCATGGTACATTACTAGTGCATGTTGTGGTTTTACTATTCTGTAGCGGCGTGGGCTGCCCTGTTTGGAATTGGGGTTACTTTTGATTATTCAAGTCTAGTAACCCACTTTATATGTACTTTTGTTTTTTTTTTTTTATTGGTTACCCTTTGCATAATGCTATATTCACTTTTTAGTGGGTGAATTTGTGTAAAGTGTTTTTTCATATACCATGATTTATCTCTTAATACTACTTGTAATGTTTATGGTATTGCACCAGTTTGAGAGTGTAGTAGTACTGACAAGCATCAGCATGTTGTAGCACATTCTTAAAGTTTCTTTGAGTATTGCTATTATTGCAACATGGTTGATACATGACCAGACTTGAGATGTTTGTGATGTGAACAATATCTGTGAATTGTCAGCATGTGTTTTAGATATTTCACTTGATCTTGCAGAATATAATTTGGGAAGGAAACTATATCCAAATCTAGTATTGTGAAAATTAGAATTGGGCAAAGTTCTGGGAGATTGGTATAATGGTTTAAAATGTTTTCATTATTCACACAAGATGCAGGGTTTGATTCTTACATGGGATAATTGGCTAGGCTTAAAATAGCCCACAAGGGCAGGTAGCCTAGTAATCTATAAACCTATTTGTAGTTACTACTGCTCATTTTTTGAGCTGTAGCAACTGGTCTTCATATTGCCGGTAGTAGACTCCATTCATGTAACTGAGTGTAGGGGTGAATTTTAACATATTCTTAACCCTCCTTGACCAAAATGTCTTTAAAAAGTTATATTATGCCTTTGTAAGGTAAATCTACAGTAGTAAGAATGGGTCTGAAGGATCTCTACAAGCCTTTGCAATCATATGAGAACCTGAAAGAGCTGTTAGATAAAAGGTTAAAATATACATTAGGAAAGACTTTGTTTGAGGCAAAAGGAACTTGTAAACTTCTATGGGAAGTCTATATTCATGTGTAGCATTGCTTGGTTTGAGACTTGATCAAATCCTATCTCTTTAGTGAAAAATAGAGTTGGCAGAATGACATGGTCAGCATAAACACTTTATGGTGAATCTGGGCATTTTTATAAGGATCTGTTTTCCTTATAATCAAATCTGCTTAAGCATAACACTGCTTGAACTGTAAAAATGTAACGCTGGCATCACAGTGCCAGGGACACTAGAAGAGTCGTAGCTCTATATATTCTTCTGAAGGAAATAATTCCTTTCACCTTTCAGAGCTTAGAGTATTATTTTCTCCATATCTGTTTATACATCAGTCTAGAACTTTATGTCTTATTCAGTGTGACAATGCAGCATTTTTTTAAATATGTTCTCTTACATTATACCTGTGAAATTCTGTGTCATAATTTATAACAATAATATTCTACATTTACTCCTAATGTAGTTTTGTAGGGAATGAATGACCTCACTTTCCTGGGAAAAGTTAAGTTTTCAATAATGTGTCAGAAATTTACAGTATAGACATTTGTTCAGAGTTTCTCGTGTGAATTTTACAGCTGTCATTTGCTAGTTCAAGGGTGCATGTTGTTTTGCAACCTGACGGCAGATTACACATTCAACATGTAGGTTCACCTTTGGAGCAATTCCATAGCTTCTAAAACTGTAAACAACTGTTCATGTAATGGGCTAATTTAGAGTCTATATTATAATATCGAAGTCTAAAAATTTTGAATGTTATAATATCGAACCCAGTAGAGAGATAAATTCCATACAGCAGCTAGAACCTCTGAATTGGTAGATACACATTGAAATATAAAGTTCTTTGCTAGCAGCAACCTCTTCAGTGGCTACAAATATCTTGAATGTGAAATTATTCAGATGACTTTTACCTATGCAGAGATTGTGCATGTTTGGAAACTAGTTTACATTGTAAATCAAGATAAGAGGTACACAGGGCTCCTGGTGGTATCTTCCTGATTAATGCTATGAACAAAGTTGGTTGTATAACTAATGAGAATGAGTCTTAGCAGTATATATATTTTTTTACTTTCCATCCTAGAGTTATAATTAAAGTGTTTAAAATTTGCTTATGGAGACCTCACTCTCAGTGTTTGCTATTTATTATTGTTGAAATGCAAAGTCAAATTCACTTTTCCTGAGTAATGTATGGAATGTATGGAAATGAGTATATTTTCTGGTTGGCTTTATTAGGTAAAATAATTTATAGGGGATCCACTTAAACTGTGTATACAGGATGGAACCGGGACCTTCAGGAGTCAGTGCAGAGTTCATATTTGTTATTACTGTTCTTGAGGACAATTTCTTACAGAAGTATTGGGACGTAACTCCATCATTGGATGTTATGCTTGATTACTTGGACATGATTTATGTGATAGTTCTGCAGAGGGACCACTATTAATATGACACTGACAGAATATGAGAATGTGAACTGTCATTATTTTCAAAAGTGTAACAAACCACTTTTTTTCCAAACTTAAAAGTTTTAGGAGGGATTAAGGACTGAGCTCAATTTGGTTAAATGAGGTACAGTTGAAAGGTATGGAAGGAAATATTGAAATGTTTACAGTTTGCTTGCTGAACTGTGACTGCTTTGTATTGTCACATACATTCACATTGCTAACCAAATTCCATACCTTGAACTGCTGGTTTATTTGCTTTCCATAGCATCTCTCATAAGCTTTATCTATCCAAGATCATAGAAGTGTATAGAGCAAAACATAACTTGTCTTTCTACAATCCAACCCTGTAACAGAACCTCGACTTCCTCTATGCATTTTGGAGAGAGGGCCTTGACCCTGACTGGAATAGATTTATTGTGATTATAACAAAAGGTTATAGTCTTGGACACCCATTTGGAAATTATCTGTTTTGACACAGGCTGTCCATTCTTACCATCACAAGAAATAAACAATTGCTCCAGATATTCTGAAAGATTTTGTTTTGCCTAGAAGTTACCCAGGTTATTACTTGCTGACTACTACCTGCATGGAGCTATGTTATATTTTGGGAATTTTTTAGGCCTTTGTCAGTAATGTGTGCAACTTAGGTGGGAGGAAGGGCTAAGTGTTATACTATTTTACTGAATTACTGTATTACATAACAGCTGCACAAGGTGATATGAGTACCTACTCAACAGGTTATGTGCAGCAATTATCACCTGTGTCTGAGCATGCATACCTTTGCAGTAATGAAAGGCAGGTCATTATCTCCTTAGCAATAAGTCAGTTACAATATAGCACGGAGTCATTATCACTTTTAAGGTAAAACTATCAGGAGCTGTCACTGTTATTTATATAAGTACAACTCGTTATCACATTGATGAATGCACAAGCCAGATTGTGTTTTTTTCTCTGCTTGTAGTCAATTGCAAGCCACTATGTTGGCAACATAAATAGCCTAGCCTCTGAAACCCCTTATTTTATATATATATATATATATATATATATATATATATATATATATATATATCGATAGATATTAGTGTGTGTAACCCACAAAGCAAGAAGGTGAGATAAAATGCTGTAACTGGTATGCAAAGAGAAATATCCTCATGCTCAAAATGGAAATAAAGATTTCTAGTATTAGCAGGGGATGTAGGACTGCCAAATCAAAAAACAGGACTTTATGACCATAAATCTGTTTAATTTACTTAACTGTAAAATATGTCCCCAAGCACCATCTTTCATGAATATTAGAAACCAATGCTACCCAAACCGGACTAATATATATATATATATATATATATATATATATATATATATATATATATATATATATATATATATAATCATTAGCAGACTGGAGTTCTGCTGTGGTGACCCCTAACCGGGAAAAGCCAAAAGACACAACAACAACATAACTCTACATATGTATAATATGTATACATATCTGTCTATCTGCATTTTCACGAGTAACATACAGATATAAGTACACATTTTATTAATGTAGTTCATATCTTTGTGAATTAATGTAACTGAAGCACATATGATGAAACAGCTGAATGTGTCAAACTATCACTACATACTGCATGTTGTGTTGCTTTGCAGCTGCCTCTGTGCAGGTGAGTAACGTTATATTGTTCTATACCATTGTGTTTTTCAGCTTTGCATTCACCCGACATCACACCCCTCAGTGAAGATGCCATCTGCTAAGAAGTCAACCGCTGTTTACTTGGGTGAGGTTACTGATTCTGACAGTAATACCAGTGGATCCGAAATGGAATTGCACCTTGATGCACAGCGTAAGGCAAACCAGAGTGAGGATGACGATTATGATGCCGATGATCATATTCCACTGGCACGTCTGCGTGAGAAAGCTATTACTGCTGATAAAGATGATGCCCCTGTCCCAGCGATTCCTGACAGACCCCTACCCTCTACCCCTGACCTCACCACTCTTGATGAAACTGACCATGACAATGAGGATGACATGCCACTAGCCACCCATGCTTTATTTCAGGTAAGGTAAGAACGCCTTCTGCTGTTCAGACGTTTACAGAATGCGTTCATTCATGGCTTGATGCACAGGGTCAGTGGATCTACAATCTGCCATAACGGCATCATCGCGGAAGATGTTCACCTGTTCAGAAGGGATGGCATTCACCTAACTGAGGAGGGCATTGCATTGTTCTTGACCAACCTCCACAATGACGTGAGGAGAGGCATGCCAGATTGCTAACATGCAGCTTGTGAGAAGAATGCAAAAACATCCATGACCAAGTCAGACAAGTATAGTAAGTAAAACACTATTATGAAATGTATTGTGTAAAATTCATTTCTTTGAGCTTGGCTAATAACTCTTATGGAAATTATGATTTTTTTTCATATTTTGGTAAATAACTTTGCAAGGGAGCATCTGAATGTGCCAAGTAATATCTCATTTTGAAGACAGTGTTGCTGGTTCTAACATGGTAAAAGAATTGTGCCTGTATGTTTGACACATTTGCAGATATCCAAGTTTGTTTGGGACCTAGGTTATGGAAATTATGATTTTTTTCATATTTTGGTAAATAACTTTGCAAGGGAGCATCTGTATGTCCCAAGTAATACCTCATTTTGAAAAGATTATTTATAGTTCTAACATGGTAAAAGAATTGTGCCTGTATGTTGTACTCATAGGCAGATATCAAAGTTTGTTTCAGATTTAGGTTATGGAAATTATGATTTTTTTCATATTTTGTTAAATAACTTTGCAAGGGAGCATTTCATTGTGTGAAGTAACACCTCATTTTGAAGACAGTGTTACTCCTTACAACATGGTAAAAGAACTGTGTCTGTGCATTGTACACACATGCAGATATCACAGTTTGTTTAGTCTTGTACAAATATGAAAATTATACATTTACAATACTTCTCATTATTATGCCCCTATCTTTGCGAGGGAGCATGGTAATCACACAAATGATGCGTCATTTTGAAGCTGACATTCAGATGCACAACTTCTACACTGATATGTCAGCTCTGTCTGTTACAGGTGATGAGATATTATGCTTTGTTTATTTATCAGTTATGAGAAATAATATATTAATCATATTTCTGTGAATATCTCATGAAAGGAGCGTCGCACAGTAATGGTTAAGGTATCATTTTAAAGCTGACTTTCACACTAACAAATTAAATTCAAATTGTATGGGTCTGCATGATACATAGACAAAGATATTGTGCTTTGCTTTTCCAAAAAGGTAAAAAATATGCACAATATCAGCATTCCTTGCCAAATATTTAATAATGACTTATATGCACTATCAACATTTACACTGTTGGAAAGGTCAGTGTCTGCTGAACAACTTTCGCGTTTACATTTTTAGTGTAGCTCTTATAGTTAAAGAGTTATGAACATTTATTTTCTGTATAGTATTACAAATGGATTTTCTGAAAATGAGCTCAGGCTGCACTGTTATTCCTATGGTGGAATTAAGCAGGCAGCAATTTCTGAGCTGCTCCGGAGTGAATGAGTTAAAAGAGCTAACTCCCACTATCCCCCGTGCTAATGTCTTTGAAAGAAAAGAAAATGGGGAGATAGGAAAGTGGTGAAAAAGGGGGCACAGAGAGGGAAAGATAGTAGGATAACAAGCTCGGGATGTGCAGGGCGGGTGTAGGGAAGGTCTATAGCTGCCCATTTCTTTGACAGCAACAGCTGTGCATATGTTGAAAATTTGGAGTGAAATTTGAAACCTTCCACCCCTGAGAGAGGGGTGAGGACAACATAGTTGGTTGTACTGCCAATTAGAATTATCAGTGTACATGTCCAATGGACATGTGTGTGAAATGGGAAGCTACGTATGGGGCGCAATTTTTTTTCCGGGTACAGATTGCCCTTTTTTTTTTCAGGGGAGAGTGGTAAGTGAGGTAGAGGAAGTAGGTATATTTGGGGAGGTAGGTTGGGTAGGTAAACAGACAAGACAAACAAGATGCATACAGGGGCGGAGTATGACACATGGGGTGGGTGAACCCAATTGACGGGGACGGATGTTTGGAAATCGCAAGCCCATGAGCCCACAGATGGTAACAGTGGGACTGATATCCCCACCCATGGGCAGTCACCACTGGACCTTCACAGACCCGAGGGTCACTGTGCTGGGGGCTGCATAGGAGGGGCAGGCTCACCCATGAGTTGCTCCACTCTCGCCTCGAGCTGGCGTAGGGGGTCAGCGACTAAACACTAGATCTCCCTACGCACCACAACCCAGACCCTTCGGTGTGTGAGAGGAGGCCCTTCTCCACCCACGCTTGCAGGGGGGGGTGAGCCCCATCCCCTGCAGCGCTTCCACCCGAAGGTGGCACAGGACCTACGGAGGAGGGTGGCCCAGGCTGGGCACCAGACCTGCTGGTGCCAGGTGCAACTGCCAACTGAGGTGGGACAGGTGGGTCCGCTGGGACCGATCTTCCCATACGTTCTGTGATTAGGTGTTTTTAATTACAACATAGACAACAGCATTCCAAGTTAGTTGTAACAGCATGCAGTAATATTCCCATTAACCCAACACACCAGGGTTACAACAGTTGAACAGCAAGCATAACACATGCATGTGTTAAACGACAGTGGACATTCCAGCAGCATGCAGAGATGATTGGTGGCAACAGGCCACCAAGATTGTGGTGTTTTAACAGGGGACATGCATCAAAGTAGGTGCAGATTTAAATAACAATAGGACATATGTCCCAACAAATGTTATGAGATTACACATACCCATTGAGGTGTGGAATTGCATTGTTTATGCACATGGAGTAGGGTGTAGAAAGAAACCTCCATTAACATCTTATTAGTACTTTAACTGTACACTACATTCCTATTGACTGCAGGTGTATATCACCTGCATGTATTCTTACACTAAGCAACATGCATTTGATTGCGTTATGGGTTTTGCTACTTCATGATATACCTGGCCTATATCTGACATGGTAACTGTCCAGGATGCAGATGTTACTGCTACATACTTGTATTAAATTGACTTGTTTATGTATGTGAACATCTGGATGTGTTCACATGGCTTTTCACTTGTTTTCTACACAAACCTACTTTTCAGGTAACACACTTACGTTTCTGGGGAACACCTTGACAGGCTACTTGTGTGCCAGATTTACCTACGCATGTCAGCCATTTCACAACTGTTTAGGACTGTTGCATACTTCACAGCTACTGGCACTTCCTTCCTCCACTTTATATGGGACTGCACTACTGGGGGTTGTCAGCA
>NC_056733.1:1201217937-1201310437 GCF_019279795.1 Protopterus annectens
CAGTTGCACACTGAACAGCATTGCTTTACTGATCAACCTCAGCCTACACAAAGTATAGGTCTCTTTTGTAGTCTCGGCACTACCAGCACAGTTTTGCTAAATTAACCAATTCCCTTTCCTAATAAAAGATACAATAAGAGCCTGCTATCATGGATGGGCAGTTTCCCATCATCTCTCTGGTCATCCTGATACACATGGACATCCTAAGGTAATGTAGCAATTGTCTCATCTATATTGACAACTAATTACTCCAGAAACAAATACTTTATGTGAGAAATATAGTTACACTATGAAATTGTAGGCAAGACTCTCACATAA
Source organism: Protopterus annectens (assembly GCF_019279795.1). Taxonomy (NCBI): domain Eukaryota; kingdom Metazoa; phylum Chordata; order Ceratodontiformes; family Protopteridae; genus Protopterus; species Protopterus annectens. The sequence goes on from NC_056733.1 coordinate 1,201,218,256, forward strand.
GGACAAATTGAATGCCAAACAGATTGTCAGCACAAATGTACACACTTTGCACACTAAATAAAGACACAACACATAAACCCACATATGTGGAGGTATTCACTATTAACTTACCAAAAGATCAGTGGCCTCCCAAATAAAAACAACTTACACACATAAAGCAAAAACAACCACAATAGATAATAATACACACACTGGTGTCTCAACAAATAAGCCAATAAGGTATAATACCATATAACCTAATGTACTGGTCATAGGTGACTCCATTCTGAGACACACAGATTTTCCCCTCACCAAGCTGGATATGTAAGAGCAGGTTATAGATAGCTGCCTGTCGAGAGCCAGGATCTTTGAAGTCAAGCAATCAAGTCACTTAACCACAAGTAGTGGTATGACTCTGTCATAGTCCATGTGTGGGTGAATGGCTTAAAGATATACTTCACAGGACTATATGAAGACAGACATGACTGAGATCTCAGATTATGTGTCATAGGCAGGTATAAACCTAACCTTCAGCAGCATTATACCTTCTCCAAGGATGATGACACAATATAAACAAAAAATTATTGACTTTAACAATTGGTTTAGCTTCTGGTGTCAAGTCCATGGGGAACCAATATCTGTCAGTTGGGGAAGACATGGTCGACAAGCCACACTACTTTGCCAGAGATGGTCTGCACCTGTCTCCTCTAGTATTTCAGATACTGACAAAGCCATTAGCCACCCCTATTGTGCCTTTTTAGGCAGTATCAAAATGACTAACCTCCCAGCATAACAAAATTCTGCCTAGATAAACTCAAGGTACAGCTGCTTAATGCTAGGAATCTAAACAAGAAACTGCACTACCTGGAAACACTCCTCACTTTGGAAGATGTTGACAACTGTGCAGTCACTAAGGCATGGTTCAAAGGTACAGATAGCATCCCAGCTATGCAGGGCTACAATGCCTTCCATACATTCAGACCACAAATTGAGCATGAAAGAACCAAAGGAAAAGGTGTGTCCATCTTCATTACGGATAAGTATACCTTTAGACTGGTCCAACAGTATGACTCTCTTGAGTTACTCTATGTCCAATTTTCTATAGGCAAAGCTTCCTACCACATCACATCTAGCTATAGGGCCCCCACCATGAAACAGGAAAAACATACCACATACCTGGACTTGCTGGAGTTACTTGCCATACAGCCCAAAACCTTATTCATGAGTGATTCTAACTATCCTACCATCAACTGGGAAGCAGACATGACCACAAACATGCTGGGTCAGAGGTTCTTGGACTTTGTCAATGCAAACGCTCTGGAACAGTTAATCAGAACACTCACAAGAGACTCAAATGTCCTAGACGTAATACTCACTGACATGTGAGAACATTGCACCCCCCTCCCCCCATGTGATGTCCTTGCTGGTAAGATCTGACCATAAATCAGCCTTGCTCGATATAATTTTAAGACCAGATACTCCATGAAGCTCTAAAATGTTAAAGAATTTTTCTTAGACAAATTACCTCCTATAAGTGACGGTATAAGAAGGCACAAAGCCCACTGAAACACAGATAACATGCACTCCTATGCAAAAGTGTACACCAATGCCCTGTATAATCACTTAAGCAGTTGTATAGAATTGGCTGTACCTGACAGGATTAAAAGCAGGTCTTGCTGAAAAATGACACCCTGGTAGGCCCCTAGTAAAAACAGGCTATACAACAAGACAAAGAAATTAATGTCCAAGAACAAGAGGGAACTGGCTCAGAAGAGGAAGAAATCCATATCTAGCTTCAACAAAGAAATTAGAGATCTTGTCATGTCCTACAAAGCTAATTATGAAGCAAAGATAGCCTCCCTAGTAAAAGATAATCACAAGACATTCTTTAACTGCATCTGAAATCTAAAAGGGAATACCTAGGTATGCGCTGAAATGGTTGTGGATGGCATCACCCCTACTCAACTGGAGGTAATATCCAACCTGGTAGCTCACAGATTTGGAGAAAACTTCACCCCCTCTCCCCTTCATTCGTCCCCCAAAGTACACCTGCCATCATTCCTCTGAGTATCTCAAGAGAGGAGGTCTTCTTGATGGTGTCTAAGGCCAAAACATGACATCAGTGGAACCAGACAACATCCCAGGTTGCCTTTTGAACAACTTAAAACATGACCTAGCAGACCCAATCGGATACCTGTTTAACCACAGCCTGAGAACTGGCTATGTTCAGGCGCAATGGAGGACAGTGACAGTAAGCCATCTGCACAAAGGGGACCAACAAATGACCTTGGGAATAATAAGGCCATAAGCTTGACTAGCCTCATCTGCAAGGCCATGGAAAAAAATATTATGGACCTTAGACTAACATTTGACAGTATCCTATATTCATGGATAAAAGAGAGCTTAAAAATGTAAAAGATCAATTACATTACAGCAACCATGAAAGACTGGCAAAGCACTCTGCAGTTAAGCCATGATAAAGGACAAATGATTATTCCAGGGATAAAAATTCAAAGAGGGATATTACAGGGTGATTCTCTTTCAGTGCTGCTCTTTCGTCTTGTCCTTAACCCATTAAGATGTTCACTTAACAGATTAGGTCATGGCTATAATTTGATTTCTAGAAAAAAGCGAAGTGTAAAGACTTCTCATATTCTTTTTGTAGATGATTTAAAACTATATTTCAGAAAGCACAACTGGAATTGGTCAAAACTTTTTCATATGAAATAAAAATGTCATTTGGCCTTGATAAATGTGCAAAAGGGACCTTTAAAGCAGGAAAGCTGCAGCACCAAGAAAACATCAGCTTGAGACAGGAATGTGATATAAACGAAATTGAGCAATGGAGTGCATAAATATTTGGGAATTGATGAGGGACCAACAATAAAACATGAAAAAATGTGAATAAAACTCAGTAAGGAATATTTTAGAAGGCTTAAATTAATACTAAAAACAGCATTGACATCTATGAACAAAGTCCAAGCTATAAACTAATTATTCTTCCTGTACTAACTTACAGTTTTGGAGTGATTGGCTGGCCCCAAAAGGTGTTGGATAGTTTGGACAGGAAAACAAGAATGATGCTTCATGCAAACCAAATGATTTATAAAAAATGTAGTGTATACCAAGATATTGTCCCTTCTGCAGGAGGTATGGGCCTCCTCAAAATTGATTACATATACAGATCTGTGATAGTGGGACTGTATGCATACAGTATCTGCTGACCTCACAAGACCCAAATGTAGTGAACATTTTGAAACATGAGGAGAACAAGTCTAAAGCGACTTCCCTGCTTAGTTTAGCAGAAGCATATTGGCATCAAGTATGAATGGAAATCAAACTAGAAGTATATAAACATCAGGTAGCAACTCAATGTGCCAAAAAAGAAAAGAAAGAATATAAGGTGAGTTCAGGTGGGAAGGCAAGAAATGAGAAAAATGCATAAATATAATTGCACAGAAAACTCTTGGAACATCATCCTGTTGATCAGGATCAAACACAAGAATGGTTAAGGAGAGGTGAATAAAACAAAAGATGAAAGGTTAATATTGGTGGGTCAAGATAGTAGGACTACATGCACGTTGGTTTACAAAGTCCATTGCACATGTGGCAGAAACAGACAAATATAGGTTTTGTAAAACAGAATTGGAAACAGTTGCACATCTTCTTGCAGGTTGTGATACACAAATGGCAGAGGGCCTATATGCTGAAAGGCATAATAATGTAGCAAGATTGTTGCACTGGGGATTGTGCAAACATTATAATACTGAAGCAGCTGAAAAACACTGGAAACATGAGCCACAAAGCATCTTAGAACATGATGAAGTTTATATCATATGGAATCATCTATTACCAATATTTGACAAAATAGATGCAATAAAACCAGATATACTAGTCCATGAAAATAAATAAACGTACATTGATAATAGAAATTGCTACACCCAGTAATTACAGTGTCTTACATACAGAGAGACACAGTTATAAAGTACTAGGATTTGCAGGCAGAAACGAGGGCAATGTGGAAGAAAGATATGCAGAAAGTTCTAGTAATAGTAGGAGCAATGGGTCTTATAAAAAATAATTTACAGTCATACTTAGATATGTTACAGATACATGAACACTGTACAAATTGCAGTGGGTGTCATTACTGGGCACATTGTGGGTGCTGCAAAGAGCACTTCTGGCTAACATCAAAGATTGCAACAATACTAATTTCATGAAGTTTAATTATACCTTGACTTAGGAATGTGATCCATTCCCATCATGGTATTAGAAACCAAAAAGACTTGGAGAACTTAAAAAAGAGAGAGACCTTATTAACAGAGGCATATGTAATCTCCTAACTCTGGACCCAACCCAGTTCAAATTCATTAAAGGTAGATCATGCCTTTTAAACATGGTTGAATTCTTAGAGAAAGTCATCAATGCCCTGGCTGAGGGAAAGACAGTGCATAATGCCTATCCTGAACTTTTCAAAGCATTTGACACAATGCCCCACTCACGTATTATAGAGAAACTCTCCCAATTGGGAATTAGCCCCTACATTACCAGATGAGTAGCCTACTGGCTCACCGACAGGACACATACTGTCAAAGTGGGTGATTTCACCTCTAGCAAAAGACCAGTCACCAGTGGGGTACCACAGGGTCCTGTGATGGGCCCCTTACTATTTGAAATTTATAATTCCAGGCAAACTTGGACAGCCTGTGGCTGACCAGTTTCACTGACATTTACAAATTGGGAGCAATCATTGAGTCCCCCAGTGATAATATACTGCAAACATGATTAACACAGATAAATCATTGGTACCAAAGCCATGGATTAAATCTAAATGCAAAAATGCATTCTATTTCCCTTTGAGAAAGCTGACATCCTAATAATTACATTATAGACAACATCCCCCTAAATATAGACCTAGTGGTATGTGATCTGGGTACTCAGGTTGATAGCAATCTGAACATTGACCACTACGTATTTACAGTAGTAAGGAAATCCTTCTATGTGGCTCATCTTATGAGTAAAAGAATCACATCTAGATCTAAGAATGTTATAATTCTATTATAGTTGAACCTCAGCAGACCAATAATGAAGTACAAGACTCAATTTTGCATGTACCTCACCAGACACCTGGAACAATTGGAGAGACTGCAGAGGTTTCTCTCCAAGAAATTACAGGGTACATAAAATAAGTCTTATGCAAAAAGACTGAAAGCCCTGTCACTGTATTCCATCTCCTACAGGTTGCTAAGGGCTGATCTGTGCCTGACTTACAGGGCAGTCTCTGACCCAGCCCTGATGGAAATGCTACACATTCATAAATCAAACTGCAGGATGGGTCACTCACTCCAGGGATCTTAAACAAGTCTTTGACATGAACAGGTAATGCTGGAGAGATAAATACATCTCCCAGAGACTGCTACTTCCCTGGAACAAGCTTCCAACTCACATGAAATAGAGCCCCTCCCTGACCCCCTTCAAAATCAACCTAGATCAATGATGGGTGACTGCAAATTCACTCCAGATGTGGTGCTCATATCCCTCCTGGACAGAGGAAGTTGGTATTAACTACCATAGACCCTTACCACTGCAAACTTTACTTACCTAACCATTGATAATTGGGGTAACTCGGGATAAACATGGTTAGACTTGTAAGGGTTCTAGGGCCATTAACCTATAAACCAATGAACCTATGAACTTGTGAATCTTATTCCCTAACCAACCTCAGACAACCTTAATACTATCATACAAACCTTCTTGTTTTTTTTTCTTTTTTACCTCATTCTCAACTTCCATTTCATCTTTTAGTACCATTCCTAACTACCTTTCTGTCCCCTATACTTCTTTGCACTATATCCATTCATACTCACACCCCTCCCTAACAGTACCTACATATTCTACATGGAATCTTCTACTTTTCCCAATTAAACCCTTACTTTTTCCTATTTTAACTACATCCTCATACTCTATCCTTTTAAATCCCTCTTTTCCTTACATTCCAGAGAAGATACAGGACAGCCTAACTCTCTTCCTTCATAGAACATATTTTTTCCTACCTATTCTCTACCAGTTTGTAGATCTACTACCATTAAATATCCTACTGCCATGCAGCTTCTTGTTTTCTTCTTGATTCCTACTTCTCCACTACCTGCCAACAATAACATACTGATTCCTTTACTTAATCATGCTGCTACTCAGCTTATCATCAATTCTTTTCATGCTACTGGGCCCTCTCTCATCCTACCATAACTCTATAATAGTTCTAAACATCTGTCCAGCTTTTTCCCAACCATCTAGTCATATGCCTTCCCTACACTCCCCACACATCACACCAAACCTATTTAATGATTCATACACCCTCCCTACACTCCCCACCCATCACACCGTCCTCCCTACACTCCCCACCCATTGTCCCAAAACAATTTAATGATGCCCCTCATCTTTACTTAAAATATAGACTGATTAACTCCATTTCAACTCAAAACAAAACAAAATTAAGCAGAAAAGTGCTCTCCAAATATTAAGTATCAATATTTCCACAATAAACTACAATCCTTCTAGGAGGAGATATTCACCGTAATCCTGACCCCACCTATCACAACGAACTTCAATACAATTCTGTTCAACACACTACTCTAATGCCACAGCAGTCAATCCCCCACCCTGGTAATCTAACTTTTGCTACTATAAATGTTAGAAGCATAAGAAAAAAACTCCTGCGCTACATGCCTGGATTACCCAAGAGCAGCCTGATATTCTTGCTGTACCTGAAACTTGACCTCCCAAGTGAGTACCTAAAAATAGCAGCCAATAGCATTGCCTATCCTGTCTCAGTCTTTATAAATAGGTCAGTCCAGGAATTCCACATTCCCTCTATATGGAACAAATCACACATTATCCCTCAGCACGTAGGGAAAATTCCACAGACATTATAGCTTTAGACCTATAGCAATCTTTATCCCCCTCTCCAAAATACTTGAAAAATGTATTTAAAAAATTGCTAAACTATCTCTTGCAGGAAGATTTATTTGTCTGATCTGGCACATTTCTTTCCTCTATGTGTCTTCCAGCACAAAGTTCTTTGTTAACATCCCTATCTTTCCTTCTTCTGTTATATAAATTTGGTACCAGTCCTGAAAAAAAAAAAAAAAAAAACTTCTAACCCAAGCCACCTCTCATTTCTTACATTTTCCTTTGTATCTGTGTCCCTCAGCTTGTCATTCATACGTTCTTACCTATTTCCTCTTTTCCATCCCATGTGTATAATAATTGTGAAAGCATATTGTTGTGCTACTAACTTTGGCCTGCTGACAGTGCTGGAGTTGCCACTATGAGGTAATTCATTTCACATGTGAACATGCATAGTTTCTGGCATACTACCTTTTTGTTTTAGTTATGTTAGTCACATGACCACTTAACCACTTATTTCATGCTGTCCCTCAGTACTGCTCTGCAGCATGAATGGTGCCAGTAAAATGGATGCTATAATTTACTATGTAGCCTTTTAATTGAAATAGTGGCACTTTGCTGGCCTTAATACATTTGATTCAACCCCACACCCAGCCATTGTCAACAAATTTATGGAACTATGTTTAAACCCTGTTTTAGCATACTGGATAGCTAGCTGCCTCATGGATAGGACCTAAGAGGTTAGAATTAATGTGGCCACTTCCACAAAGAGGCTGGTAAATAATGGAGTTCCTAAGGGCTCTGTGCTAATCCTGCTCCTCTGTGGCATCTTCTTCTTGGAAGTGAAAGCCAATATCAAAGGCCTTTTGCTGACCAAGTTCACAAATGATAGAGACTTTAGCATTGAATCCCTCCCAAGATGAAAACACCCTTCAGGAAGATCTAGCACAGACAAATGCTTGGTGCCAAAGCCATGGCTTAAAATGCAGTACGTTTTGGGAAGTCAGTCACCCCGGCTAACTATGTTATCAATGAAATATCTTAAAAGTTGATTCAATAGTCATGGATCTGGGAACTCATGTAGACAGTAACCTAGCCTTTGACTAATATCTACCCAAGGTACAAAGAAAATTAATCTGTGTTCCTCATCTTATAAGTGAGAGCTTGACATCAAGGTCCAGTGAGGTCATTTTGCACCTGTACCTGGCCCTCATCAAACCCATCATAGAGTATAATGCCCCTTTCAGTATGTACTTCACCAGACAACTGTAGCAACTGGAATGTCCACAAAGGTTCCTTACGAAAATAATACATGGAGTAAACACAATTCCTACACTGATTACCTCAAAGCCTAGCTTCTTTAATCAGTATCATGCTGACTTCTGAGATGTGATCTTTGTCTCATGTATAAGGTATTCCCTGTTTTGATGAACCTTTTACACATTTGTCAAACAAACAGCATCAGAACTACTTGCTCAAAATACCTACATTTTGCTTGTGACATAAATAGGACATACTGGAAATACAGATGTGCTTCTCAGAGAATTCTCATTGTCTGCAACAGGGTCCCCATCCTAACCCTATTTAAGTGCAACTTGACAAATGGATGGGCAATCAGAAATTCACCCCTCCTCTGGTGACTATGTTTCTGATGGACAGAGGTAATCAATAAATCACCCTCTATATAAATCAAATTTGTGGGCCACATTTGGGTTACATGGCTGGGCCCTAGTGGTCATTAGCATAGTATACACTTATGAACTTAACGAATAAATACCAAATCACCATCAGTGAAGGAGGTCCTGCTTTTACCTTTTTATGTCATTTTGATGCTGATAGCATTGTTCACCCATTCATGGGAAGCCAGTTGCACTGGTGACAGGCCTTTGCTAAGCTATTGCAAGCATCAGTCTTATACTGTAATCTGGTATTGCCACCCTGCAGAAGCCTTCAGCTGTAACAGTAAACAAGGAACCCAACTAATATCTTGAACTCCTCCTCACATCACCTCTGTGCTCTTAATAGAGCACTACCCTCACCACTGCCTGCCATGTCTTGTCCAAGATCTCTAGAAAAATTACATGGAACTGGCACCCAAATTAGATCTCACATTCACCATCCTCTGTTCAATGACATTCTCATTAGACTTTGTGGGAACATGGTGAAATTCTTGGCATGGCTTATAAGGGCCTCCAGGCCAAAAGCCTAGTATCGTCCTATGAACCTATGAACCTATGACAATCACATTACACAACAGAAAGCACACAAATGGAATAGAAGTTTATGCATGTATGTATGTATGTATGTATGTATTTATTTATTTACTGGAAAAGTCCGACTGGGACAGAAAGTGTCCATTTTCAGATGTCCAGGGAGAAAAGCTCTATAATCACAATATTTCAAAAATCAAGTACAGATATTTTCGATCACAAAGTATCGTGCTACACTACAAAACATATGAGTGAAAAAAAATGTAATGAGAAAAACATAGAACATTTATTTCATAGCAGAGTGCAATGAAAAACAATAACATGAGTTAAAGAGAATATGCGAGGAAAGATTCACTAGTCATATTATGTTACACATATTAGTATGTGGTAAATGAGACCTGAGACAATTCTAATAAGATATTTAAAGAGATATCAGACATTACATGATTTAGAGACAGTGAGATGAAATTTACTGATGTCTTAGTATGAGAGGGGTGTGCATATTATGGTTATAGAGGGAAGAAGGGTGGAGAGTGTAACAAGAGTTCAGGGTAGGGTATCTTCAGGTAGCTTAGGTGAGTAGGGAGGAAAACAGTAGAGGAAATGTCTACAGAGATGAATTTAATAAAGTAAGGTAGTGGGGAAAACAAATAGGAGTGGAGTAGGGGGCTGGGGAAAATTGTGAAATGTGAACTAGTTTGAAGGGGGTGAGAGAAGTATAATGAGTAAGTTCAGCCAGGTTGTCAACGGAGCAGGTCAAAGATTCTGTAAGGCATTTAAAGGTGGGTAGTCTGGAAATAGTTCTGATGGTTAGAGATAAGACGTTCCATTTTTTTTGCTACTAACTATGGGTATAGGTTGTGTCCAGGGGATTTATTAATTTATTTATGGTGAGAAGTTATTTATCTTCTAATCTAAGAGTTCTTTTTGGACAATACATGTTGATTAAAGGGGTTAGAGTTGGGCAGGCTAATGGTTTGTGTATGATCTTATGTATTGTTATAAGCTATACATAGCCAAGGAGAGGTGGAGGGGGAGTTCCAGCCAGCTAAGGGTATGCAGAGCTTTACAGTGATGAGTAAAGGAGGATGAATTAATACAAACATGGCAATTTTGTTGTAGCAGCTTTCAAGTTTGTTTTTATGGAGGATTGAAAATTAGTTAGAATCGGTACCCCACAGAGTAGGGCTGGCAGACGGCAGATTTTGGCTAGAGTAATTTTGTGGGTGTGCTCAGAAAATGTTTGTTTCTGTAAAGCAAGCCTAGTTTTTGGTGGGCTTTCTTGATATTATTTTGGATGTGGAAGTCAAATTTATGATTATCATCTGTTATGACCCCTTATGGGTGGCCACGGTGGTGCAGTGGTTAGCATTGCTGCCTCACAGCAAGAGGTTCTCCGGTTCGATCCTCGGCTGGGGTGCCTTCTGTGCGGAGTCTGCATGTCCTCCCTGTGGTCGCGTGGGTTTCCTCCGGTGCTCTGTTTCCTCCCACATCCCAAAGACATGCTGCAGGTGGATTGGACACTCTAAATTGGCCCTAGGTGTGCGTGTGAGTGTGCCTTCTGTGGAAGGTTGGGCGCCGGGCTGGCAACTCGACACCGTAAAACTCCACTGCCATTCAATGTGCGGACAAGGTGATCCGCTGTGGTGACCCCTAACCGGGAAAAAGCCGAAAGAAGAAGAATCTGTTATGACCCCTTATAGTTTGGTATGGTGAGCTAACTCAATTTCAGTGCCATTTGCTATAAGATTTTGAAAGATGCTTTGTTAAGGGTTTGAGATTTTGGGGTAAAGAGGAGGGGTTTTTTTTGCCAGTTGAGTAGGAAGTGTGCTGTTGTATGCCAGGTTTCAATGGAAATGACAGCTCATTGAGTGATTTCTTGGAGGTGAGTTAAGGTGTTTGAAGAGCAAATGATGGCAGAGTTATCTACATATTGAATCCAGGTGCCTTCACAAGATGATGAATACAGCTTATTCATAAAAATATTGAACAGTAGAGGACCAAGGATGGATCCTTGTGGGACTTCTGTCAAAGTGGGAAGGTATGCAGAGATGGATCCTTGCGATTTTACAGCTTGTTCCCTGTTGGCAATGTTGCTAGAGAACCATTGATTAGATGGAGATGCTAGACCCAGGGTGGAAAGTTGATTGAGGAGTTTACTGTGAGAGATCATGTCAAAGGCTTTTGATGGATCTAGAAATACTGCAGATACAAGTTTATTAAAGTTGTGAGGTTTATTGCCAGTGTCTGCAAATGACAGCAATGCAGTAAAGGTGCTTTGTCTGGCCAAAATCCATGGTGAGTATTAGTAAGTAACTTATTTTGTAAGAGAGAGTGGAGAAATTGTTGACTTTAGAAAGGGGAGACAGGATGGCTATGGGAATGAAATCTGTAATGTTAGTGGAATGGCCATCTTTATGTAAGGGGGTAATGTGTGCCATTTTCCACAAGTTACGAACACAGGATTCTGTTATTGATCTATTAATAAGAATGCTGATTGGGTATGCTAGTGCATCTGCAGCTAGATTTAGTTATTTTAGGGCAAGGCTGTTGGCTGAGGAGGAAAAACCTTTTAGTTTACATAAAAGCTTTTTTATGAGAGTTATATAAACTGTTTGAAAGGTAAAGTGGGAGAAGTTGTTTGCCTGTATATTGGAGAGGTTGCAGATAGGTGTGTTTTCTGAAGGAAAGTGATAAGTTCTAAGGTAGGGGAAGTTGGATGTGTGGAAGGGAGTGTGTTAGGTGAGTTTGAGGTTAAGTCGGCTATGAATTCTATGATGTATGTATTGAAATAGGTAGCCGTTTGAAGACAGAGGATGTCTGGGTAATGGCTGGGATCCTTTTTTGTACCTGGGCTGATGAGAGAGGATATGGAAGACCAGAATGTTTTAAGGTTGTTTTTATGACTGTGTAAATGGTTACCCTCTTTTTATTTCTATTAACTTGTTTCTTGACTTGGTTTCATAGCTGTCGAAATAGTTGCCAGTTTTTGTCATTTTTATACTTTTGCCAGATAATCCATATTTTGTCTCTGTCTTTCATAAGGAGTTTGCATTAGTTGTTGAGCCATGGGGTATGGCTATTTTTATCATTTAAGGGAAGTCTTTTTAGGCTGGACCAGTGAACTGTCCTCAGAGATTCATTGAAAGGTTATTTGTAGAATTAGCAGGGATTACGGATAATTTTGAGCTTATGTTCCTTTGTTAGTTGTGTAATACTCCTGTGGGTATAAATTGGCAGGTAATCACTTAGTGTGTCAGGCATGGTACCTGAGGAGGTAAAAGTAGATGGGTTGGTAACAAGAATACAATCCAGGATAGATTGCTGGGAGTTATTTTTGCCATATCTTGTTGGTGTATTAATACGCTGAGGGAATCCAAACAGGTTCATGCTGTTGATTGCTGAATTTGCAGATAAAGACTGCCAGCCAATGTTTACTTCACACAGGAGGATAATTTCATTTATGATTGTATCTGTTATCCATGATAGTATTTTTTCAAGTATTGAAATGTTCTGTCCTGGAGGATATAAAGCACAGCAATGCATATGCTCTTGGGTCTATTAAGTTTTAGGAATGAGATTAAAATTTCTACTTTTCCAAAAGTTGGCATTGTGCCTGTATAAGAAGTTACTGTTAGCATATTTGTTAAAATGATAGATATTCCACCTGCTTTTTTTTATGTCTATCGAGCCTATAATATTATAACAGAGGCTAGTATTTCATCATCTTTTATTTCGGGCTTTAGCCATGTACCAGTTGTGGCTAAGATGTCTGGGTTGTGTTGGGTCATCCAGACATGAAAATCTGTGATTTTGTTGCACATGTTTCTAATATTTAGAGTGACTATTTTTAACCTTTTACAGTATATTTTATGTTATGGAGATTGATAGGGGCTTTGGTTGTGGTAGATGTCACCACACTAATGTATGGTATAGAAAAAAGGTTGTTTATTATGACATTTTTAGCAGAGATGGGTAGACGTATTACTTTAACATTGGGACTGACTTTTTTTTAGTATTTTTGGGTGAGGACTGGGTAATGTTTGAGGTGTGCTTATTTATTACTACTACTGGGCTTGTAAGAATGAGAGAAGGAGGATGAATAAGGTGGAAGGAAATAACATGGTCAGTGTTGTAAAAAATCTTTCAGTATGGTTAGGTGAGGTAATGAGCAGTGATAATTGTGTGGAGAATAGGTAGCTTTAAATGGAGATCGAGCAGAGTAAGATTTGAGAAGGAATTTAGAACAGAAGAGGGTGCAGATGGTGTAAAGAAAACAGTCTGTGATTGGATAGGACATTAGGTAAAGGATAGGATGGTGAATAGAGGAGGAGGAGTAAGTGAGGTACAAGTGTAGATGCAGTGGGAGTGTGGGAATTGGGGGTAGGGCAGGGGAAAGGAGTGAAGCTTGTGCATAGAGAGAGAGATGAACGGAGCAGGCTGGCCCACTGTGGAGAAAGTACCAGGAAAAACTATCTGTAAAACTGCAGCAAAACTGGAAGTAAGAAAAATCTTGATAATTTTAAACACAGTAACACAAGCTGGTAAATTACTGTTAACATACACCTAAGTTCATTGCAAAAGACAGTATTGCAGTGACTTTGACTTGAAATAACACTATAGTAGCTGGAAAAACAACTGAGATGAGGGGAGGACCAATCAGATACTTCAATGGAATGCAGTTAAATCCCCCCCTACAGATGGTTTACCACCCGAAACAAATAATCAGTGAGGTTGCTGTGAGAACATCCTATGTTTGGAAATTAGCTAATCATTTTAAGGCACAATACTCCTTGTAGCAGCTAGCTATGAAATTTAAATAGCTGGAGTTAGATTTTTTCTGTATGCATTCTATCTATGTTTAATGTACTTTACTTTAATCTTCTTTGTGTGCCAACCTATGTGTATTTTATTTTGGAATTTGTACTTGGGTTCATATATTAGTATTAGGCTAATTGCCTTTGTGGGCTATTTTAAGCCTAGCCAATTACTCCACATGAGAATCAAACCCTGCACCTTCTGTCTGTCAGGTAAACACCTTAACCATTATTAAAACAGACACTGTGGCCAAGAGGAAAATTTTAACAATCAAAGACAAAAGTAATACCAAGTTAAAATCTTCAAACTTTTAATTTAAAAATTAGTTAAAATTTAGACCAAAAGTTAATCAAGTCCTCCTTCAGCCATAAATATGTTAAGTACTTTCATCCTGGAATATTCAAGACTTTAGGCAAAGTACCAAGGATATTGAAGGTTTAAGTATCACTCAAGAAATGTCATATGATTAAGGATAGCCAATCCTGTGAGAAATCCAACTCACATCTCCAAACCTTGTCCATAGACTAGTACTACGCTAACTGCCCTTATGGGCCATTTTAAGCCTAGCCAAACCCTATAACTTGGGTCTGCAAGGTGAACACCTTAACCATTAGGACAACCCCCCCACCCTCTTTGTTATTTAATTAAAATCCATTTTATCTTTAAGCTATTGTGACTGATATTTATTTATTACAAGAGTATTTCTGCACTGTTGCTTAATTAAAAAGAGGGTAACCATTTACACTGTACACACTGTAAACCCACATCTATGAGACTGCTTTGGCCAACTACTTGTAAAAGAGATATCAAGTGGCACAATCAGAGCATATCAGTAACTGGAAGTCTTTGACTTTCTTCAGAGTGTTAGCAGTACTACCAGGCCCAGGAAGAAAGCTATGTGGAACTGGAAGATTCAACATCCTTCCTTGGAAATAGTGTGCATGTGTGTGAATGTGAAAAATAATACTTTGAGTGAAAGCCAGTTATCATGGATAGAGGGGCACTGAGAGATATTGGTTCATGGAGAGAGTAGTGTGAATACATAAGTGAACAGTGTGCAGTCTAATTTGGGTGTGAAGATTGTAGACCCAGACCTAGGACAGTAGCATACAATCCCTGTATGCTCTTAGTGCCAAAATTGTGTTTTGTGGATTATTCACTGAAACAGACTGGGTAACAGCATCTACTTCACATTTAAGTCAAAGTCAAAACTCAAAGTGAACTTTATTGCCATTCAGACTGCATAAGAGTGCAAATGAACAAAATTGCGTTACCTTCAACTCAATGTGAATACAACTTATACTGATACAAATATTAATACAACAGTAACACATATATTAATGCTAACCTAACAGTAACAACAATAAGACATATATGCAGTGCAGCAACAGGTACAATGACAAGCACTAAGACTATTCCACATACATGTCTTCATCAGTACCCTAAATATTGCACAAATAATATACTGCACAGACCAAAATCAGACAGATTTCAAATTGCAAGGAATGCTAAGCTGGCATATTGCACAGACTGTTAACTTGGCATCATTAATATTGCATGTATGGTATAAGATTGTACTTTCATGCAGTTATTGTAAATGTCTGTGAATCACTTGTAACTCCAGATTTTAATGACCAGCATGGTGTATGTTATTACTGGAGTTCAGAAGCCTGATGGCTTGTGGAAAAAAGCTTGTATTAAATCTGGTGGTTTTGCAACACAAGCTACAGTATCTCTTGCCTGAAGACAAACATGAGAACAGACTATGGGCGGGATGAGTGCAGCTTTTGACTATTTTCACGGCTGTGCTGAGGCAACAAGCAGAGTGCAAGTCCTGGACAGAATGGAGCATGGATCTGATAATTCTCTCTGCCACTTTCACCACCCTCTGGAGAGATTTGCGACCAGAAGCTGTACACTTTCCATACAACACCAAGAGATTACTAGTCAGGTTGCTTTCGATGGTATCCCTGTAGAAGGTTATGAGAACCAAAAGTGGTAGTTTTGTTCTCCTCAACCTCCTTAGAAAGTGTAGACACTGTTGGGCCTTCTTGAAAATGTGATTAGTATTTATTGACCAAGACAAGTTAATGGCATTGATTGTCATGAGGTCATCACATTTAGATTTGGCCATGTGCTCTGATCAGTATCTTTCTATCTATATCATCATCATCTTCTTTTGGCTGTTCCCATTAGGGGTCGCCACAGCAGATCTTCTGTTTCCATTTCTTCCTGTCCTCTGCATCATGCTCATTCACACCAACTGCCTGCATGTCCTCTCTCACCACATCCATAAACCTTATCTTAGGCCTTCCTCTTTTCCTCTTACCTGGCAGCTCCATCCTTAGCATCCTTTTCCCAATATACCCAGCATCCCTCCTCAGCACATGTCTAAACCAACGCAATCTCGCCTCTCTTACTTTGTCTCCAAACTGTCTAACCTGAGCTGACCCTCTAATATATGATTCCTAATCCTGTCCATCCTAGTCACACCCAGTGCAAATCTTAACATCTTTAACTCTGTCACATCCAGCTCTGACTGCAGAGAACATTTCATCTTTCTATCTATATATCTATTTAAATAAAAAAAAAATATATATATACATCCTTCTGCTTAATTCCCGATATCTCCATTGCATTTCATAGTACATTTTGTGACTTCTGGATTTGTACTCTGAGATGGTTGATAGCAATCATAATTTGAATATTGTCACAAACAAATGTGAAATGAAAATCTGCATCATATTGTTATTCAGTGTTGTTATTATGTAAATTCTATTTGTGTACTACACAATGCCTTGGTGGCACATAAAAGTTAACACTGTGAGTTCATAGGTTCATAGGTGTGTACTAGGCTAATGGCCCTGGAGCCTTTACAAGCCTGGCCCATAGAAGTGTCCTGGCATTGTGCCACCTGACGTTAATTCCCAGTAACTCTATCAAGTAAAGCCACTGGATTGATCCCCGGGGTCAATTTTCTATTACCCATCCACTCATTAAGATTTCTCTTGAAGAGGGCCAGTGAGGTGCTCTGCTTGACATGTATGGGAAGTCTATTCCAAAGCATGGGCAGTCTCTGGGTTATGAACCTGTCTCTCCAGCATGTTCTGTTGATTGTGGTAATGAGGTTGAGGTCTCTGGAGCGTGTGGTACGGAGGGATTGGGATTTCTTTAGATGTGCCATTTCTAACTGAGCTGGGTCAGACATGGCTTTGTAAGTCAAGCAAAGATCGGCTCTTAGTAGACGATATGAGACAGACAATAGCTGGAGTTTTTTTTACTCTGCCCATGTAGGACAAGTGTTTAAGGCCTAGGATCCTCTTCGTGAGATACTTTTGTGGCTTTTCCAGCTGTTGCATGTGTCTAGTGAGGTACATGCCAAATGGGGCATTATACTCGATGATTGGCTTAATGAGTGAAGAATAGTGAGTGATGATGACCTCTTTCTTCCTGGATGCAAAACCCTTGGTAATGAGATGTGCCACATAGAAGGACTTTCTGACCACAGTGGCAATGTGGTGGTTGAAAGAGAGGTTGCTGTCAACCTGTGTCCCCGGATCTCTTATAATACCTTCAGTATTCAGTGGGCTCCCATCGATGTGGTAATTAGTGGGAACTGCATTTTTTGCAAAGGGGATGATGACACATTTTTTGGCATTAAACTTAAGGCCATGGTTTCGGCACCAGTCATTGGTCTCAGTGAGGCCTTTCTGTAGAATGTCTACATAAATTGGAGAGTTAATAATGGCTCCCAGCTTGCAGTCATCTGTGCACTTGGTCAGCCAGAGTCCCTCCGTGTTGGCCTGAACTTCTGAGAACTAGATGCCAAACAGGAGAGGACCCAGGACCAATCCCTGTGGGACTCCACTCATGACTGGTTAGCAATCTGACTTGGAGTCTGTTACTTTCTCACTGTGGGATCTATCTGTCAGCCAGTTTGCAACCCACCTAGTGATATAGGGGTTGATACCTAGTTTGGTGAGTTTATCAATAACTCCTGAGTGGGGAATGGTAACAAAGTCCTTGGCCAGATCAAGGTAGGCTGTATGAACTGCCTTGCCCTCATCCACAGCTCTGGTGACTGACTCAAAGAAGTCAACAGGTTGAGCAGGCATGATCTACCTTTCACAACACCAAATTGAGTGGGATCTAGAGTTTGGAGATTCTCTATATCCCTTGTTAATTAGGTCCAGGATGATGCACCCCATAGCCTTACATTATTATTATTATTTATTTAAAATTTGTTAACCGGGAAATTCCAACTTGGAACAAAGCCAATTTTCAGCAGACGCCCAGGGAGAAATGCTCCAGATGCATGTCTTTTTAACTATCAGACTCATCAGGCTAATGAGGTGATAATTCTCAGGGTCACTCCACTTTTATGGAGAGATATGACTGTAGCAGTGCACCATTCGGTAGGGACAAAGCCTGAGGTGAGGATGTGATTGAACAGGGCACACAGATGTGGTATCAGTTCACTTTGTAGTTCATGTAGAACACATTAAGGGATACTGTCAGGTCCCATGGAAGCTGTATTCTTGGCCTTGGACAATGCAGCTTTAACAAAATAAAATTCCCCTGCACGTAGGAAGTTGCACGGCAAATACCAGAAGCATAAAAATAAAAGTTAGCCAGCAACAAGTGAGCTGTGAGAAATAATAAGGTTTATTCAAACTTCATAAAGACTTAATAAACAGACCGGTTTCGGCCTAGGTTTAACCTGGCCTTCTTCAGTGTAAAGAGAAAAACACAATTATAAAAGTAGAAAGTCTTATATACTGAAAAGCAAATGGACCGATTATGATATCGAGGCACACAAGCAATTGGGTGATGCTAGATACTACACCAAAATGCCACTTGACCCCACCTTTATGTTTAAACAACAAATTGATAGTTTCTTGAACTCTGCGGTTGACAATGGTATTATAACATCTAAAACCCTTAGCCATTTAACTATTGCTGATCCTGTCAGACAGTATATTTATTTTCTACCAAAGATACATAAAGACCTTCTACATCCACCAGGCAGACCCATTGTATCAGGTATTGGATCATTGACTGAGCCCCTTTCTGAATTTTTGACTAGGTATTTCAAACCTTTGCTTTCCTGGGTTAGATCCAGGATTCAAGATACCACCCAATTTTTAAGCATTGTTAATGATATGCAAATTGAGGAAAGTTGGTTATGTACACTAGATGTAAGTTCATTATACACTAATATTCCCTATTGGGCTGGTCTTGATGCCATTGAATATTGGCTTTATAAATCAAATATCTATCAACCTGGTTTCAATACTTTTTTGATTAACCTTACTGAGCATGTGCTGACGAAAAATGTATTCTATTATGACAAGGAATGTTATCTACAGATCAAAGGGACTGCGATGGGGGCATCTTTTCCCCCCATCTATGCTGATCTATTCATGGCATATATTGAGGAGATCTTTATCTATGATGACACTCACAATTTGTTTTTGCCTGAAATTGACATCTGGCGGAGGTATTTGGATGATTGCTGGATGGTGTGGAGATCTGATATTGAGTATCTCAATGAATTCATGGAATATCTAAATGATAATAAATGGGGAATACAATTTACCATCACTTAAGACCGTGATTCCATCACATTCCTGGATGTTTTGGTTACCAGGAATAAGGACAATACCTTGAACACTGAGGTATATAGGAAGTTCCCAGAATATAATACCTGACTCCACGCCTCCAGCTATCATCCAAAACATATTGCCAGAAACATTCCGAAATCACAATTCATTAGAATTAGACGCAGTTGCTTGGATGATTACAGTTACAAACATCATTCTCAGGATTTATATAACAGATTTATCAATAGGGGCTACTGTCCAGGATATGTTACTATGGCTAAAAACCATGCATCGGGTCTCAACAGACAGGATCTATTGACATACAAGAATAAACCATTGTCCAAAAATACACTACGTTTCACTACAACATTTGGTAGGAATACCAATAGGTTTATGGATATTATCAAAGATAACTGGAACATATTGAAGGCGGATGCTACAATTAATACCATGATTCCCAATGTCTGTTCATTTTCTTTCCAAAAAGGAAAAAACTTAGCAACTTATTTCAACCACTACAAACACCATTCTGACTCTGTGTTACCTCATTTATATCAAACTACTATTATGGGGGACAAACTTATTGGTTGTTTTCCCTGCGGCCACTGTACTAATTGCAGATATATTTTGAAATCCAAAGAATTCAGCAGTAAAAATAGTAGCACAGTGTATGATATAAAATTTTTTGCCAACTGCAACACCGACTGGGCTATTTATATGGCTAGTTGTAGCTGCCAATCATTTTACATTGGTCAGACCACTCGACCATTTAGGTTACGTATGTCAGAGCACTTGAGTGACATCAAATGCAAAAGAACAACTAATGCATTATATAAACATACACTCAAACACCAGACAGCTAAATTTCATTTCATTATTATTGATAAACTCATTGGGGACCGAACCCATAAATCTGGTTGGCACCACAAACTTAATATTAAAGAAAAGAAATGGATTACCAAACTGGGTGCTCTGTTTAATCCAGGGCTTAATGAATATTTATGAGGCATGTTTTGTGATGTTTTATGTCAGCCTATCAAATTTCTTGTTTCATTTGCTTTTCAGCATATAAGACTTTCTACTTTTATAATTGTGTTTTTCTCTTTACACTGAAGAAGGCCAGGTTAAACCCAGGCCGACACCAGTCTGTTTATTAAGTCTTTATGAAGTTTGAATAAACCTTATTATTTCTCACAGCTCACTTTTTGCTGGCTAACTTTTATTTTCAATGCAGCTTTAACCCATGCTGCAGTAAAGCTGGGTGCCTGGCATTCCTCCGGTATTGTGATTGGTTGTTTGGGGGGTGAGAGAGGGGTAAAGTTGGCACTGAATCTGTTGGCCAGTATGTTGGCAATATCTTAGAAATAAAACAAAACTATACTGACCGGTAGTTTTTCCAGTCTTGGGAATTCACCTTTTTCTGAAACAGTTTCTTCCTTCTGTTGTAGAGTGGCAGGAGACCATCAGACTGGCTTCCTGTTTTTGGCGGAGAGTGTCTTGGTTCTGTTGGGTCTGGCTAGTTCCATGCATTTATGTACGTGCTCATTGGTGTATGACTTGGCAGTCATGCATCTATTTTCCATTGACAAGGGTCCCATGAAGTTAGCCACCTCTGTTTTTAGGAACCCAAAGTCAGTTTTGGAGAAGCTTTTCATGGTGGTTACCTTTGTGGGGTGTGTAGGTGAGGTGTGGGTTTCCATGGTGATTAGTTTGTGGTCGGATCTAACCAGGGAGGAATTGACTATTGGTGTAGAGCAATGGTTGCCCATGTTAGCAATAACCAGGTCAAGGATGTTGCTTCCTCTAGTGGGGGTAAGAATAAGCTGGTCCAAGGCATTGGAACTGATGAATTCCCGGAAGCAGTGGGCCAGTTTATTGGTGCATGAGTAGTTTTCCCAGTTGATGGAGGGGTATTTGAAGTCACCTAGTATGAGACTGTTGGGATGGACCCTAATACTTTCAAGGGTGCATAGGAATGTGGAGTGAGAGTCTGGGGACATGATTGGGGAACTATTGCAGGCTACAACCTGAATCACCATCAGGTTGACAACAAAGACAAATATCTACAACATATAAAAGAAACATCAGTCCCATAACTATATACATTATATACAATAGACGTGACTAGAGCAAGCTAACATTTTTATAGCTAATAGAAGAAAGAAAGATATTGGAAGGAGCATATTACATTGAGAAATATCAGTGAAGTATGTAAGCTCTTTAATATAACCAGGTATGTTACATAGATACTTAATTGTTGAGACGAGGAAAGGGATAGACTGATTCTTTTGCAACAAACTCATGTGCAAGTCTATGAATGTGGGTTAGCATATGATCTGAATTTAATTCTTGAGAATTAAGTAAAGCAAGTATCCCCAGTATTTATGATAGTATTGTTTATGATTTGTATTTGTATATGCTAACTTATGAGAGGAAATATATTTAATAGCTAGGTTACAAAAATCTTCCCATGAAATTGGGGATTTGACAGTCCAGTTTTTTGTGACGTAAAATTTAATAAGGGCACAAATTATGATAAGAATATGTTTTAAAATTTTAGGAAGTTTATTTGTGTTGATATGTAGGATAACCGTTTCCCATGATAGGGTAGATTTTTCATACCCCATCTTCTCTAATCTAACTCTTAGAGAAGACCATAAGTTGTGAACCCTATCACAGACCCAGAAAACATGTAAAATGTCTGCTGTTTGATTTGGGCAGTATGGGCAATTTGCTGAAAATTTGTGGTTAAACTTATTAAGATTTGATGGCGTATAGTAAGCGTTATTGTTGGTCATAATTAGAGTGTACAACAACCGCTTAAAGGGAATAAACTTAATCATATTTTCAATGGAGACTCTTTTACTTTCTTCTGTAATTAATTGGCTTTTCCCCTGCCAATAGGTTGAAAATAATAAGGAACTCTGAGATTTTATATTCGTTATAAATTTGTATGTCCTAGAGATTGTTTTTTCTTTAGTTGCTAGATTTTTAAATATTAGAATAGCTAAGTTAATGTCATGTTGGTTGATTGTAATTTGTGGTAATTTAGTTTTAATTAGATACAAGATCAGACTAAGAGTGGTAGCATATTTATTAGGGAGTTCGAGTTTCAGCCTTAGTTGTGATACATTAGTTTCTTGCCATTTGTATATTTCCTATATTGTAACTTCTTTTATTAGAGGCAATTTGTTAAGTTTATTGGTTGATTATTAATTAACAGGTTAGAATTTAGGTGAAGTGGTTGCATAAAAGTAAGGACATTGAAAAGTTGTATAGATTTTAATAGATTTTGGATAGTTAGAATCATATGTTTGATCAATGGGTATAAATTCTGGTGTAGGAGCCTTTTTATTTAAATTTAGAAAAGAGAGAGATTTGGGGTTAAAGTCAAGGAATTTAAGATGATCATACCAGATTTTAATACACTGGGGTGTCCAGCAACTCATGTTAGGATCATAGTTTACTATTTGGATCAGCCTACAAGAAGTAATTATACTATAGCAAAGTTTAAAGTCTGGTAATCCTAGGCCACCTTTATCTTTTGTAAGGGAAAGTTTATCATATTTAATTTTGACTGATTTGGGATGCCACAAGAATGGCTTTTTCTATATCCCTAAAAAAAATTTTTGAGGAATGATTGAGAAAGTAGAATATAGTTGGAAGAGAATTCTAGGTAAGACATTCATTTTGACCATGCTGGCTTTTGATAGTAGAGACATACTGATATTCTTCCATCTATCAATATCATTTTCTATGTTGTCCCATGTATGTAGTTAGTTGTTCTTAATGATATCCTTAAAATTGGAAGTGTAAATTACGCCTAGATATTTTATCTGATATTTGATTTTGATCTCACTATCAGGAAAGTAGAATTCCTTATGGCCTAGGAGACTCAAGGGAAATACATGAGATTTACTCTATTTTTATTTATAATTGGATATCGCGGAATACAAATCTATTGAGTTAAGTATTTTTGAGCGGTCAGTGTTAGGAAGTTGAAAACATAAGTTTAAGTCATCAGCAAAGGCCGAATAGAAAAGTTTTATGTTTGAGATTCTGGGTATATGGTGGAAGGTTTTTTGGAAAATATATAAAAGCAAGGGTTCTAAATAAAAATTAAAAAGGTAGGGGGAAGGGGGCAATCTTGCCTTGTGCCATTAAAGATGGGGATAGGGTTGGTTTTGAGTTTATTTATTTGAATAGTAGTGGAGGCCTTCTGATAAAGAACCTTAATTATTTTTATAAATTCTTGTGGAATTCCAAAAAAGGACAATGCATTAAATAAGAAGTTTAGATTTACGCTATCGAATGTTTTACTTGCATCAGCAGTAAGAATGTACCTAGGATGCCTATATTTGTCAAGAAGTCTAATAATGGTATCCAAGATAAGAGTGTTGTTATGTCTGCCTATTCTGCGAAACACCCATTTGTTCTTGGGAGATGATGGAAGGGAGTATATTCTTCAATCTATTAGAAATAATGTGGGCTAGGATATTAAGATCAGTATTGATAAGGGCAATTGGCCTATAGCTGGCTGGGTCTGATGGGTCAGAATTTGGTTTAAGAATTAGAATGGTTTTTGAGTTGTTAAAATATACATCCATTATGTCATACTGGATTACATAACTGAATACTTTTAATAAAATTTTAGAAACAAGTCCTAAGATTTTTTTGTAGAATGCCACAGTGTATCCATCAGGTCCAGGAGATTTACCTGGTTTAAGTTTGTTTATAGCAACTTTAATGTCTTCTAAACGCAAGGGTTATTTTAACATTTTTTTTGTGATCCATAATCTGTGGGAATTCTAGGTTATGTATAAACTCATGACATTTGTCTGTAGAGGGAGAGTTAGGTAGATTATATAAGTTTTTATATGGCCTCAAATGTATCTATAATGTCTTGGTCCTTATATTTCAAGAGTCCTTCATATTTTATTTCTTTGATCCTTGGTGGACCATTTTTAATACTAATGAATCTAGCAAGCATTTTTGAGGGAGCTTGCGCCCACTCTGAATATTGGTATATCAATCTTATCTCTACAAATGAGATATTTTTTAGGTAAAGATTATGCAATTGCTTTTGCAAATCGGTCATTGTATCTTCTCACTCCTTTGAGTATTTATGCTGGAGTTCCAATTCAGTATTCTTGACTTGGGTCTCGAGTTTGAGTTTAATATTATGTTTTAGGGGTGGTCACTTTTGTATTCTGGTACTATGAAATACAGAACTGTAAACCAAGCCAGATGGCTAAAAAGAAGAAACCACCAGAACTTTTTAAAGATTTATTTCTTTAGCACTTTCATTCACAAAATATCTGAACTTCTTCAGACATAGAATAATTATTTCATTAAAATTTAAATAAAACTAGTATGATGACATCACATCCTGTCCTCTGAGACTTCATAAGTTTTAAAGGTATATATGCCAATTTACAAATCCACACAAAGCCATGTATAAAAAACAGCCACAATAAACTGTAAAAAAACAAACTCTTGAAAGGGAGTCTATATTAATATATATATATATATATATATATATATATATATATATATATATATATATATATATGAACAATAGAAAACATACCTGCATATGTATGCAAGAAAAACAAACTGTATATGTATGTACATAAAATCAATTGTTTATGTACAAAAAAAAAAACACCTGTCAAGTGATTTTAGTTTTAAAATACATTTTAAATTACTGTGATCATTCAGACCAGGATAAACACAAACATTGAGTTTCAGCTGCCAGAAATATTCCCTTTCCTTTAACTTCAATGACCAAGGGCCACCCCTAACATACTTCTTTGCTTGTTCAATGACCAACAATAAAAAGGTATGCCCTGGGTTTGCGACAGTGTGCCTGGCCAGTGCATTGTTTAAGTTTGACTTCGCTATTTCATACTGGTGTTCATAAATGCACTGCCTCAAGTGACTCTCAGTTTTTCCTATGTAGAAACCACAACATAATTGGCACTTAGCCAAGTAAACAACACTAGTGGTGTCAAAATTATATTTCCCATGAATGGTGTATTTAGTGTTATTGATGTTCAACCTATTGGTGCTGTCAATAAATTTACAACTTGTGCACCTCCCACATTTATACATATCACCACTTGGAATATTCAAATCTTTAGGTCTTTCCAAAACTATCTCTAAGGTCTGACCTCTCTTGAAAACTACCTTGTAGAAGTTCTTAGTCTAAGCTTCGTAGTTGTGTCTTCACTGATCATTACTCAGTTTTCCGTAATAATGTCACATACGGCTTGACCATCAATGGAAAAAGAAGTAATAAAACTGGTAGTAAAGTCAGTTTTGTTAGAACTCTGTTCTACATTCAAGCTAGTAACCCCATTATCAGACTTTGCCATAGGTATTCTCTGTTGCCTGCATACAAAATAGGTTTAAACACCCCCGTATCTCTCTTAATAGTGACTTCTTCTATAACCTGGTCTACCAACTGAGTGGGATAGGCCCTCTTCAGAAACATATTCCTTAGTAAATTACATTCTTCATGAAAGATAATTTGCAAAGAGGACATCCTAGCTGCCCTTACAAGTTGTCCTTAAATAATTGTCTTCTTTTAATGGAAGGGGTGTGAGCTCTTGAAATGCAAAAACAACATTCGAGTATGGCCGACCCCCTCCCCTGCACCCCATAGTGGATTGATGATGGTCCATCACCTACCTGTGCTAAATTTGTTGACTTGAAGTTAAAGAAGTACTTGGTGAATGAGACACAAATTTGCCATGATTCATGGAATTTCTTAAAGACACTTAATTTCTTGCAATTTGATGAATCTTACAATTCTTTGACCATCAACATTAAGGATTTCTACACAGTTATTCCACAACATTTAGGCATAAGTTGGGTCAGGGAACATCTACACAGGAAAGATGCTGATAATGATGAGACATTATTTTGTCCAATAACTACATCTTGTTTAATAATGAATACTACCTACAAAAGACTGGAGTGGCCATGGGGTCACCCTGTGGAGGTAGTTTCTCCAACTGCATGCTGGCACATTGGGAGTCTGAATATCTATTCAAGCAAGACATGTTTAAAAGCAGAGTACATTGGTATACCCTTTACCTTGATGATATTTCTGTAATTTTTAAAGATGGGTATACAACAGCTCAGCAGTTTGTTAATCACATCTCTACCTTCACCACCTTTTTGAAATTCACCTTTAATTTTGCATCTGATTCAGTTCCCTTTTTGGATGTCCTGATATCTAAGGACATACCCAATAAGAGGTACGTAGCTAAGATATATAGAAAACCCATATATTTGAATGCTTTTTTGCATTTCGAGAGCTCACACCCCTTCCATCAAAAGAAGGCAATTATTAAAGGACAAC
Organism: Protopterus annectens; assembly: GCF_019279795.1. Classification (NCBI taxonomy): domain Eukaryota; kingdom Metazoa; phylum Chordata; order Ceratodontiformes; family Protopteridae; genus Protopterus; species Protopterus annectens. The sequence goes on from NC_056733.1 coordinate 1,201,245,141, forward strand.
TTGTAAGGGCAGTTAGGATATCATCTTTGGAAACTAACCTTCATGAAAAATGTAATTTACTAAGGAATAAGTTTCTGAAAAGGGCCTATCCCCCTCAGTTGGTAGACCAGGTTATAGATGAAGTCACTATTAAGAGAGAAATGTGGGTGTTTAAACCTATTTTCTATGCAGGCAACAGAGACTAACTATGACCATGTCTGATAACGGGGTTACTAGCTTGAATGTAGAACAGAGTTCTAACAAAACTGACTTTACTACTAGTTGTATTACTTCTTTTTCTATTGATGGTCAAGCTGTACGTGATATTATTATGAAAAACTGAGTAATGGTCAGTGAAGACACAACTACAGAGTATAGACTAGGAGACTTCCCCATGGTGGTTTATAAGAGAGGTCGGACCTTAAAGATGGTTTTGGAAAGACCTAAAGATCTGTATATTCCAAGGGGTGGTATGTATAAATGTGGGAGATGCACAAGTTGTAAATTTATTGACATCACCAATAGGTATAACATCAATAACACTAAATACACCATTCTTGGGAGATATAATTGTGACACCACTAGTGTTGTTTACTTAGCTAGGTGCTAATTATGTTGTGGTTTCTACATAGGAAAAACTGAGAGACACTTGAGGCAGTGATTTACGAACACTAGTATGAAATAGCAAAGTCAAATTTAAAAAATGCACTGGCCAGGCACACTGGTGCAAACCCATGACATATATTTTCATTTGTGGTCATTGAACAAGTAAAGAAGGATGTTAGGGGTGGCCCTTGGTCATTGAAGTTAGAGGAAAGGGAATGTTTCTGGCAGCTGAAACTCAATTCTTTTCCTCATCCTGGTCTAAATGATCACAGTAATTTAAAATGTATTTTAAAACTAAAATCACTTGACAGATGATTTTTTTGTGTACATAAACAATTTTATGTACATACATATACAGTTTGTTTTTCTTGCATACATATGCAGGCATGTTTTCTGTTGTTCATATATATATTTTTATATAGACTCCCTTTGAAGGGTTTGTTTTTTTACAGTTGATTGTGGCTGTTTTTTATACATGGCTTTGTGTGGATTTATAAATTGACATATATACCTTTAAAACTTATGAAGGCTCAGAGGAAAGGATGTGATATCATTGTACTAGTTTTATTTAAATTTTAATGAAATAAGTATTCTTTGTCTGAAGAAGTTTATATATTTTGTAAATGAAAGCACTAATGAAATAAATCTTTAAAAGTTTGGCTGGTTTCTTCTTTTTATCCATTTGGCTTGGATTACAGTTCTGCAGTTTGTTGTGCTTCTTAGTTAGGATGGCAAAAAAATTTAAACAGCTGAAGGGGAGTGATTTCACAAAATGATAATTTTGAGCTTACTCACACCAGCCAGTAAAACCAGAGAAGAAATGATATATATGGTCAAATTAACATAAGGGGCAGGCAACTAGAAAGACAGTGGTGTTCAGGAACACAACAGTAACCGGGTGAGGGTGGGAACAATTTCTGTCTAACTCAGAAAAGGCAGAGCTGTGGTCTCTTTTCAAGTTTTAATATGCAATTAAAAGCAGAATACAAATAAAGCACACCATAAATAAAACATATCACAGTACACAAAATAGAAAAAGGCAATAAGGTAATACAAAATACAACAAATAAAAAGCAAACTAACCTTTTCCTCACAGCAAACTGTAGCAGAGTCTGTGAGCCTTTCCAGTAAAGCTCTGGAATGTTTTATTTTACCCCTTAAATAGAAGGTTTAGTTCCTAACTCCACCCCCTCAGTTCACAGATGATTAACCTTAACTGACCTGTTGTAACTTCTGTGTGACTCTTTAATTGACATGTTCTAATTTCTATCTGACTCACAAGAGACAGAGCTGTGGTCTCTTTTCATGTTTTAATATGCAGTTAAAAGCAGAATACAAGTAAAACACAGTGTAAAGAAAACAAATCACAGTATACAAAATAGAAAAAGGCAATAAAGTAATACAAAATACAACAAATAAAAAGTAAACTAACCTTTTCGTTACAGCAAACTGTAGCAGAGTCTGGATGAGCCTTTCCAGGAAAGATTTGAAATGTTTTATTTTTACCCCTTAAATAGAGCATTTAGTTCCTAGCTCCACCCCCTCAGTTCACAGATGATTAACCTTAATTGACCTTTTATAACGTATGTGTGACTATTTAATTGACCTGTTCTCATTCCTGTCTGATTCACAAGAGACAGAGCTGTGGTCTCTTTTCAAATTTTAATATGCATTTAAAAACAGAATACAAGTAAAACACAATGTAAAGAAAACAAATTGCAGTATACAAAATAGAAAAAGGAAATAAAGTAATACAAAATACAACAAATAAAAAAACAAACTAACCTTTTCCTCACAACAAAATGTAGCAGTCTGAGTGAGCCTTTCAAGTAAAGCCAAGTGACATCACCTTGGAATCAAACCATTGACAAATAGGTAGATGAACATTTGAACTGTGTGTGTGTGTACTAACTGCTAACACACGCAAACTGAAATTCCAAGTCTAGAAGCTAAGATCTACAATTTTATAGATAAGTGTATACCTACTTATGTCAACCCTGTAAGTGCTGCAGTATACAGTGTTCCATTACTGGGGTGACGATTTTAAACAAATATTTTTTTGTCAGAATGTTGCAATGGAAATTATTTTTGCAATATCCTCAGTGCTAACTGATGGCTGCCAGAGTCAAGCTTATTTGCATGGTCAATGTCAGTCTTAGCACATGTAAAATTATTTTATGAGTTTTTGCCATAGGATGTGAATTGCCAGTTCTCTATAGTCATACCTGAATGTTGACAGTGCTTTGTGCCAACTGTCTCGCAAAGAATAAGTCACAATATAATTGTTGACTTTGCATGTGATGAGCTGTTGTTTTAAAAGATGGCATTATGTATTTATGGGATTACAAATATTTTGGAAAGGGACATACAGAGTTTACAGAAGGTCATGTCCTCCACATTATATACAGTACAATGTACACTTGGGATCAATTGAACCAACATGTTTTGAAATTTGTATTGCTGTGCTCTTCATGGTTCCCTTATTCATTATATTGTTAATTTTAGTACCTCATAGTATGGCACTTTTACTATTTATTTCACGGCATGCACACAGAAATGTGTTTTTACAACAATCATTGATATGAGCAATTAAGGTGACAAAGATCATATTGTCATGTTTAGCAGCCTAAGTGCACCAGTATATTGCAATGTTAACATTATAAATAGTATGTGTTGTTCAGTTTAAAATATAGATAAACAAAGATCACATATGTTGTATGCCACATAAAGGTAAACTACTATCCCTAATGAGGATTCAAACCCTGCACTGCTTGTGCTATTACTCAGGAAATACTTCAAAGGAGGTTACAAATAAATGTCTGCAAGAGAAAAGTTTCAGATTTCAGTTTTTGGGCATTACATCATTGCATTACCTTTGTAAAATGAATATGCTACATTTTGCCAGGATTATGAATCTTTCCTTCTAAGTTGTATACAAGCTATGAGTTACAGCTACTTTTTCATCACAGGCACCTTACACAATGTTAACCAAAGTGTATATCAAGGTTCTTCAGTAATTCAGGACACATAACCTAAACCTTCTCAGTAAGCCAGTTTTCTATGACGCACCCCTTGTCAGTGTACTTCTCATGAGAAAGGATGCTAAAGAAGTAATTGAACAAGCAACACTGCCAATGAGTCACACTTGCAAGGTATTACCTTGCCAAAACTCTTAATGCTCACTCTTGTACGGCTCAGGTGTGTGTGCATGTCATAATAGGTACTAACACCATAATTACCTGCCAGGCACATTGAGCAGATTGAGTGCTTTAGGACTAATAATGGGTTGAGACTTAATTAATATATTCAATGTGCACAGGTTGGTTAATCTTCATGATATAAGCAGGACCTGAGGCTATGGAATTTCCATTTGCTAGGGTAGATTACTTGGTTTCTCAAGTGCTGACAAACAAACTTACTGACATCAACTGTTGATTTTCAATACTTTTAAGATAACTGCCTGAAATCATTCAAGGTATATAATCTTTTTTACAGTGTCTGCTTCATAGCTGTATGTTGATCAGCTAGTTGTCTTTACATACTTTAAAATCTTGTCTGACAACTTTGTTACTAATATTATAAATGACAAGAAACTATCTTAACTTGCAACATTTACTGTATACACTGTTGATAATCAATATCTTGTTATTGTATTAAAGCCATCAACCTGTAATGTTGTTTACTATTGCTGCAACTTTGTATCTCTATAATGTACATGATGTGGAGCTTTTCTCCCCAGGCATCCGCTGAAAAAGGACATGCATCCAGTCAGAATTTCCCAGTAAACAAATGTAAATAAAATAAAATAAATAAATAATGTTGATAACTTATTTGCAATGACTGTTTTCTAACATTACAAACTTGTGTGCTGTTGAAACAACTTATAAATCTTTTTTTTACTGCTGTTATACACTTATAAATCTTTTTTACTGCTGTTATACTTTACTTGCGTGTTATGTGGATGGGAAAAAATCCTTAAGATGTTCAGAAATGTCTGAATTGTGGAAGGTTTTGTGGGGTAAATTATTACATTAAGAAACTGTCCCTTGCTTATGCTGTTATATCTGACTAGTAGTTGTATACATTATTTTATTTATATAGAATTAGTTTGTTCATTTCTATAATCACTGGTTTTATCTTTTGGGGGGATATTACAGGGCTTGCATTGACATTTGCAGATTTTGTAGAATGATAACCAATGCCTGACAAATGAATATTTCCTCCCCATAAGTATATCAGCCTGTAAAACACCCACCTTGATGTGCAGTATGGTCTGATAAAAACTTGTCTTTTCTTTCACAACAGCAATATGGCTCCAAAATCAATAAAAAGAGGTTGGGCAGGATTCACGATGGCTTGCACAGAGTCTAAGAGTCGTGTAAGACTCCATGCAGCCATTGTGATCCAGGAACAGCCCGAAATACCATGCAAGAGACCAGCTAAAATGTCTCTTACATGGGCAGGGTGTGGATATGCTAATTACCTCACTTGCAGACGAAAGGCATGCAAATGAGGTAGATTAGCGATCCACAAAGCTGAAACCAGCCCGTGTAAGAGTCGTGTTAGGTGCAGAAATGTACTCAGTTGACAACTGAGTAAGTTTCTGCAAATAACACAATGGAGCCATGACAGCTCCAAATAAAGGGTGCATATGTATCAGGCAGCATGCCAATGGCCAAATATGTGGCCATTGGCACGGTAACCCAATGCAAACATGAAATAAAATACTTTTTTTTTTTCGGCGACATAAAAATAAAGGTTTGAAACCCACAAATGTGGGTTTTATGCAATTCATGGATTTACAATGCAGGGACTAGCAGACCGAAAACAACATGGCCACCGTTTAGTGGTTGCTAAGGGGGGAAGCTGAGAGTAAGACACGTAACTAAGCATTAGTAGGCAATCCTATGTAAATGAGTGGTAGGATAATGAATCGCACTCTCACATAGCAAATGAGCACATCCCGTGTAGTGTAAGAGTTAGATAAGGGGGAGTAACAGAGTAGGAGATAGGTGACATCACAGGGGGGAATGTTAGAAAGAAATCAAGCTCATTGGAGCAAAGTGGTATGTGAAAGATGTCAGTCACACAGCATAGAAAGAGGAGTGTCAACAGATAAGCATGGGAAAGTCAAGAAATGGAAGGTGTACACTGTGGCTAACACCAAAGTTTCTTGCTGTGTGTGCATGCGCGCGTGTGCACGCTGGGAGGCGCGAGTAAGACAGAGTGCATGCGTGTAAGGCAGAGTAAGCATGTAGGAGCCTGTTTAAAGATCTGTAAACCTGTTTGCGCTGGTGTGCGCGTGTTTTAACCCAAATAAGCAGATTCTAGTCTGTGTAAGCATGTGTGCGCGTGTGGTAGCCACTGTGAGCGTGTTTTCACTGGTATGCGCGCTGCTCCCCCCTGAGGAAACAGAGAGGGAAAAGAAAGCAGAAGAAATAGTAGGAAGCTAGCAGGGAATACTGGTAGAGTTAGCAGGTGAAAACAATTAGAATCAGGCAATTACACAGGCAGAATACTAGCCCAGCCCAGCACTTAAAACACTGCAAACAGCATTGCAGTATGTTTCTCTCAAGAGACACTGCAAGACAGGAGTAAGCTATTAGAAGTGAAAACTGAAAAAGCTGCACTCAGACCAAACATGCTAGGGGCTGCCATAGCTGTTATAAGGAGACATAGGAGACCTGCTGAGGGTGGTGACAATGCAAATGCTGCCAGACAACCCACAGTGAGGAGACAAAGAAGAGTGTAGTGGCCCAGGGTCACCTACCAGGGGTTACATGAGCTGGAGATAGTGGAGCGCTATAGAGTGAACAGAGACCTCCTGCAGCAAATTGTTGAGCTGTGCAGGCCACGCCTCACACATAGAACTAACAGAGGGGAACCCATCCCAGTGGAAACCAAGGTATGTGTTGGCCTAAGAATACTAGCAACAGGTACTTTCCAGAGACCAACTGGTGATATGATGGGGATATCACAGGCATCAGCTTCCAGGGTACTGCACCATTTCCTGGATGCCATGTCAGCACATGTCGGTGAGCATGTATATTTCCCCAATTCCCGTGAGGTATTGGCCAGCAATATGCGTCTCTTCCAGCAAATAGCGGAATACCCTGAGGTAGTGGGTGCAATAGACTGCACGCACATACACATCAAAGCACCAGCCGGTGAGCAGGGTAGGGCCTACATAAACTGCAAGGGCTTCCCCTCCATCAACTACCAGGTCGTGTGTGATGCCCAGGGCATAATAATGAATGTGCGTGCTGGCTGCCCTGGAAGCTACCATGATTCCCATATCTGGCATTTGACGCAGCTGTACCAGACATTTGCCAATGGGGACATCCCACATGGTCACTTTGTGGGGGATGCTGGATATGCACTAGAGCCGTGGCTGATGACACCCATCAGAAACGCACACACACCTGAGCAAGAACGCCATAATGAGGCACATGCACAAACACGAAATGTAATAGAGCATGTGTTTGGGCTGCTCAAGTCATGGTTCTGGTGCCTGGACACATCTGGTGGAGCCTTGCAGTACTCACCAACTACATGTACCCAAATTGTCATGGTATGTGCTATGCTACATAATATGATTCTGCAAAAACAGCTGCAGCAGGACCAGCATAGGGCCGAGACAAACAGCCCCCCACCATTGCCAAGGCCATCACAGGCAGAGCATGACTCGGAGGAGGAACAACCTGAGCCTGCCCCAGTAGGCAGAAGGAGGTGTGCCCAGTATGCCCTGGCCTTGGCAAAGAGGCAACGCATACCACATACACTGGCTCAGTAGGAACCCTGGGAATGATACCCCTCTCTGACTCACTCATATAGTAGCAGGGATGCCTAACATGACACAACCTGCTTTCAAACATGTACAGGGAGTGTAGTATGTGCATCCGACATAGACAGCCCTGCAGCACAACCTGAGGCATGATTGCCATGTGTTAAGCAATGTAACACCATCTAGTATATGCAAACATGAAGACCCTGCCTAACATCTCACCCTCACCAAGCATGATGCCACACTATGAAGACAACAAGATCAAGTACAATAATTGGCTGAATTATTGCTGTTAGCAAAGGGGAACAAATGGCTGACAGCCTGGGATGACATGCTGAGCAAGACATGATGCTCCACCTGCTAGGGATGGCACGCATCCAGCACACCTGGCTGTGTGGATACTGGCAAAGGCTGTTGTCACCCTCACTGTGCCTTGAATAGGTAAGGCTGGAAAAACAAACCCACCACCACAGGTAGCACAAGGGATAACAACCTGGACATAATGCTACCCAATGCCAGAAGTCTAACCTGCAAGGTGCATGCAGACCAAACCCACCACAGCATGGAGAATGGTAATATCTGTTCTGTAACAGAAACCTGGGTCAAGGCCCAGAAGAGCACCCTAATACTACCAGGTTATGCCTTATACCATGCTCTACAGCTCCAAAACATGAAACACACTACAATAGGAGTGTGGCTATCAGTAATTGTCAAGGATAACCACACCCCCAGGTTGGTACCACAGCAAGAAGCAGCATGGACTATCCACGGGCAAGTAACAGTGGCTCAGACTGCGTCCCTGTTTGCAGCCTGCTACAGACCACCCTAACAAACCCAGGAACCCCAGCCAGCCTTCCTGAAGACACTGCAGAGTATGAATGTCTCAACAAATACCAAACAAGGCACACACAAAGTATGACATAGGTGGCAATCCATTATGTACAGAAGAAGTAATCAGGGACCTAGGGACACAAGTGGATGGTAACCCATCATGTGACACTCACATTGCCATGGTGGCCAGGAAGATCTGCTATATTGCCCACCTTAATATGAAAGGATGCACATGTAGATCAAGAGAGGTCACTGTGCCCCCATACTCTTCCCTTATCAGGCCCATACTTGAGAACAATGCCCCAGTTTAGATGTACCTTACCCGACACCTGCAGCAGTTAGAAAGACCCCAAATGTACCTCACCAAGAGGATAAAGGGTCCAAACATTTGTCGTCTGCTGCCTGGCTGATCAAACCACAGCCCAATTCACATGCATACTGCCCAGACAGAGGCAATGTATGCCTGATGTACAAGGCCATGTCCAATCCAGAATTAATGGACATGCTCCACTGCAGAAACTCCAAATCCAGCAGAGACACCACAGTGAGATATCTGAACCTCCACAAATAGATAAATAGGATGTGCTGGAGGGACAGGTCCATAACCCAGAGGCTCCTTACACTCAGGAACAGAATCCCAGTCCATGATAGGCTGAGCTCCACACTCATACACAACAAGAGAAATCCGGTCATGTGCATGGGAGATAGTAGGTGTACACAGGGGGCCATCCCTGTGTCACATCTAGTAAAGTAAACCCCAAATGGGCATAATATGCACATTGCAAGGGGTGTCGAAAGACACACACAGTCTGTCTATGCTCCAACATGGCCAGGGCAGATAGCCTAGTATGAACCTATGAACCTATGATGATACACATTGTGCAGGACACAAAGGATAATCACACAGCTGTCCTAACTGATGGTAGGAACCATGGTGATAATCCACACATATGCTCTGCAGTACTCAAATATCACAAACAATACAACAAACCCACACACATTGCCAACATCCAAACTAACAGATTCTTTGCAAACTCCCCACCAGCACCAAACTGCCAAATATCTATCCCAGCAGAGTGCTGGCCCCCTGACATTGCAGATGCTGAGGTAACAGCCAGCATCTACAAAGCAAACCACACAGCATCAATGGTACCAGATGGTGTCCTGGGTTGTGTCCAACAAGTACTGTAAGAAGAATGGAACACCAAATAGCACTACTGTGCACTCACAGTCTTACCACAGGATATGTACCCAAAGAGCAGTGTACAGCAACAGTGGTCCCTCACCACAAAGGTGGTACCTGAATGGATACTGCAAACTATCACCCCTCAACCCTGACTATCTTGGTTGGCAAAGTAATGGAGAGGATGATCATGGATCCCAGGAATAACGAGAATGGGTACCTACAGACATTGGACTCTACCCAGTGTGGCCTTCATAGGGCAGATCCTGCCCCTTAAACATGTCTGACTCATGTGAAACACACACCAAGGCCATTGATGAGGGGAATGTGGTTCACACAGCCTATCTGGACCTTGCTAAACCCTTCCATACAATACCCCAGTTGTTCAGTACAGATAAGCTCACCAGCCTAACTATAAACCCCTATCCAAGTAGATGGGTTGCAAACCAGCACAAGGACAGAACTGACCTGGTCAGACATGCTGCAGCCATGTCAGACTACAAACCAGGTACAACTGGCATCCCACAAGGCACGGTCCTGGGACCTCTCTTGTATGCTATATATGTCACATAGGTACAGGCCAACATGGAAGGACTCTGTCTGAACAGGTTTGCAGATGACTACAAACTGCCCACCATATCAGACCCTCCAGCTGACACAAGCATCCTACAAAAGGCACACATAGAAACAGACAAGTGGTGCCACAGCCATGTCAACAAGCTAAATGCAGAATAGTGTATAGTCATCCCCTGTGGAAACACAGTACGTGGCCACAAATTACCACATAGGTGTTAACCCATTAAGTACATCAGGAGCAATAAGAGACCTGGGGACACAAGGTGATAGATATCCTGCATGTGACAACCATGTGTCTGTAGTGGTAACAGAAACATAACATATACCCACCTAATCATGAAGGTAAGCACAGCTAGGTCAGGGTAGGTCATCGTGCCTCTCCAGTCATCCATCAGCAGCCTCACAATTGTGTACAATGGCCCTTGTGGGATGTACCTTAGCAGACACCTGCATCAACTGGAAAGACCCCACAAATACCCCACCAGGAGGATCTCAGAGCTGTAACAGATGCCATGTGTTGCCTGATTAAACAAACTGCAGCTCCACACAGTGCCATACCGCCTGGCTGGAGGTGATCTGTGCCTGATGTATAAAGCCATGACCAAGCTGGAATCAATGGACATCTGGCAACATGTAAAATCTGAATGCTGGTGACCTATACAGATGACAGGCCTGAACCCCAGCACAGACATAAACAGGACATGCTGTACCGATTGGTCCATAACCCAGAAGCTCACTCCACTCATGACTAAACCCCCAGTACAGGTTATCCAGGGAGTCCCTCATTGACCGTCATCCAGAGGAATCATGATGACTGGATGGGAGATGGTAGGTGTACCCTGGATACCACCTGTATGTCACGGATAGACAGAGGCACAGCACAATAACCTTGACATATGTCTTGTCAAACACCAGTAAATATGTGTGTTGAAGGACAAACACTCTCTGAGTAGCATTACAAATGGCCTAGGGCACATGGCCATTGTTTGTCACTGTCCACACAAGTTGTGGAATACATTAACAATGTCGGACAATCCTGTTCTATGTTGTCCATATCTGAACAAATTGCAACAAGGTCATATCTGCACAACTGGCCCTCAACCAGTCTGGTGTGCTCACTATAAATATTATAAGCAGTGATAGGACTGAAACCGATGATACTGTCCACCACAGTGAAAGTACTGAACCAGTACACTATACAACAATACACTGTTTGGTCAGTATGAAAGGATGTTGACAACTGTATGCATACTATCCCATGGCAACCCTGCAGGCACAGCATAATGCTTGTTAGGTTCAGACACAAATCAGTTGGGCAGTAAGAACACAACCTGACATCCAACTCTCAACTGTACATGTGAAATATAGATGAAGTCCACACACAAACACAAATGTGGTGGACCACAATTCCCAACATATGGAAAGTTCACACTGGGCATGCTCACACACTTAGATAAATGAGACGTGTCAGTCAAGAAGCCATAGAAACTGTGAACTGGGCATGCTCACACACTTAGGCCATGTCACAGTTCAGCAGTTGCACACACATATCTGGCATTTGTATGTGTTAACACAGGAACCTCCCACAATACAGAAATCTGCCCAATGCACACAGTGAAATTACAACAGAGACATAAGTAAAGTACTGGATCCTACTCATATGCAATCATCTGCCACAGTACACAAGTTGTTCATAGAGATAGGGATAGCTATGGCAATAAAGACCCACAAACAGTATATGAGCAACAGATACTTGCATCTGGCAGGTAAACATATGTCCGTAGAGTGCAATACTAGGCTGTTGTCCCTAGGGAATACAGAAGGCTATTCACAGTGTATTTGGTGTCTGCCTCCACAGTACAGTAGACCACTGTGCCTCAGCAAAGTTAATGCATATATATGCTCTCCCCCTTACTGATGGATAGTGACAGATGTACATACCTCTTCATAAATAATGATGTCAGCACACTATACATATGTCAGGAGCATGAATGATACCCAGTAATTTGAATAGCGAGCTTAGCTACTGCATCTCTCACAAGTATCATAATATAGTTAGGTAGGGGTTTGAATCCTGCAAGTGCTCAGTGACTGTGGGGGGGGTAGTGTGTGTGTAAGAGAAATGTCCCTTTTGGCAACTAGTACAACACACCACATGCTGCATATTCCACTGCCTAAACACTGATGATGTCAGCACCCTATAAGTACAGCAGGAGAAAACAAGTCTCCCAGTAATGCAAATAGCGCGCTCTGCTACTGCGTCTCTCACAAGTGTCATAACATAGTTAAGTAGGGGTTTGAATCTGGCAAGTGCTCATTGTGTGTGTGTTGTATGTGTGGGGGGGAGTAGTGTGTGTGCAATTCTATGTGTAAGAGAAATGTCCCTTTTGGCAACTAGTACAACACACCACATGCTGCATATTCCACTGTCTAAACACTGATGATGTCAGCACCCTATAAGTACAGCAGGGGAAAACAAGCCTCCCAGTAATGCAAATAGCGCGCTCTGCTACTGCGTCTCTTACAAGTATCACAACATAGTTAGGTAGGGGTTTGAATCCTGCAAGTGCTCTGTGTGTGTATATGTGGGGGGGGGGAGTAGTGTGTGTGCAATTCTATGTGTAAGAGAAATGTCCCTTTTGGCAACTAGTACAACACACCACATACTGCATATTCCACTGTCTAAACACTGATGATGTCAGCACCCTATAAGTACAGCAGGAGAAAGCAAGCCTCTCAGTAATGCAAACAGTATGCTCTGCTACTGCATCTCTCACAAGTGTCATAACACTGTTAGGTAGGGGTTTGTATCCTACAAATGCCATGTGTGCTTTTGTCACACAGTTTGTCCATGCATGTGGGATGTTGTTCCCAATATTGCACGACATAGATCATATCAGTAATGTCAATGCACACATGATGTATGTGTGTGCCACATACACATATGTACCTGTGACCTTCAATAGTTCCCATGTCTGAAGCCTGCCTCATGTGAATACATGGAATCTGCATTAGATGTCTGTATGACTGTGGTGTTCTGTGCAGGGGCTGCATGTGATATGTGCATATACATTGTGAGTCGTATATGGTGTCATCCTACCAGCGAGGGAAACACGACTGGTCTGGAGCATATAGTCCACATGTTGTTGATGAACAGGTGCAGCATGTGTCTACCTCTTGTGGGAGTGGTAACAAGTTGTTCCATAGCAATTCAGTGAATGAATGCTAGGAACCTTTCAGCTAGGGTCTTGGAGCTAGAGTAATGCTCACACTCTATGTTTGGGAAGTTGCAGTCCACCGATATAATGGCGTTTGTAGAGACCGTCATATTCCCAGTGTTGTCAGGAAGGCCAAGTGGGTTTCCTGGGTATGGGAGGGTGGTGTGTGCCAGGCTATGAACCTGAAGGCAGTCTAACCCACTGTTAGTTGCATATGGATAGGCTCTGATGCTTTGTGCTGTGCCACCAACCTGGAGGTGTGTGTATCTGTGGTGCCTTTGGATACATCCCCCCTGTTATGGTTTGGTGCATGTTTAGGGGACGACAAGCATGGTATGAGGTATGACCTGGCAGTGCTGGGGTGCACCTGGGAGCCTTGTACCAGGAGTCTGTTATTGCATGGATATTGCTGTTCTCCATGCTAAGGACAGTGTCCACTGCATGCATCCTGAGGTTTACACTGCTGGCGTTGAGTAGCATTACTATTAGTGTCCTATCCCGTGTGATACCTTTGTAGGTGGCTATGTAATTTGAGCCTTGCATAAAAAGGCACTATGTGTGTAGCAAGAGCCTCTGCCAATATACAATGGCCCATGGGTGACAGGTTCAAGCTGTCCCTAGCAAAGCAACGTGGCTTGTCTAGCATGAAATCCCACGCTGACAGGCATTGGATCCCCTTTGAATGTCACCGAAACATACGGCAATTGTAGAAATTGATCATCCTGTCTACATATTGTAGCAGCATTCTTGGTGAGGGTAAGATGCTACTCAAGGTCAGGGTCATACCAGCCTGTGCCACATGCTCAGAGAGCCCCTCTATGTCCCCTATCATGTAGTCCAGGGAGGTACGTCACAGGTCATTCACACTGGCACGGACAATGACTGAGCCATATTTGTACATGCCTTGGAGTGACCTGTATGCTTGTGTTATGTGGTGGATCATACTGCCCGACGGGGATCTCACCGTGACCTTCTCCTTGTTCAGCCTGGTGAGTGGGACTGCAGTGTACCTGACGATAGAGGTACCTATTACAACTGTAGCAGGTTTGTTGTTAAGCCGTATGGGCTGTGACTGTTTGGTACACAGGCTTTGTGAGCTATGTGTTGCACGTGCTCTGTTCTGGTGTAACGTTTGCTTGTGTGTCTGCTTCGCAGGTGTCTGCTGCTCAGGCAGGATGCTATTCTGAGACTCCAAGAATGTTACTGTGTGTTTCTGTGTTTGGATTGCTGTCGTGGCAGGTCTATGTGAGACTGGTATTGTATTCACTGCAGTATCCCACTCCACCTGACAGGGTATGCCAGTACTGAGTTAAGAGAGCTTAGCCCCCAGTTTGGCTATGTGGTTGCATCTCTCACATGTGTTGTACATTTATGGGAAGGGGAGAGGGTTGTCTGTGTACATGAGGCAGCTGTAACATTGCCACATGACTCACAGATTCACAAACTGGACAAGAGCTGAGATTGACAAGTGACCTTTGCACATGCTACCATAGTATTGTGAATCCCATAATAAGTAACAACACATAGGGCCAATGGGGAACAAGGTACTCAAGGTGAGTATGTGAGGGTGTAGTGCTCTTGATTTGTTAGTGCTGGCATATATAAATGCTTTCGTGAGCAAATGCCAGGTAAGTCATATGCAATGTGTTACAGGCAAGTTACATGCAAACAGGACAAACAGTGACGTTCTGTCAAGTGAGACATGGACATCAGTACAGTAAGCAATACAGATGTCACTAGGGATCCACAGAGGTGCTGTAAATCTGCATTGCAGGTGGAATCAGTGTTTCAGGGACATATCAAGCAAACATGCATACCAACAAAGCCACAGTCAGCAGACCTGGATCTAGACTATACTACAACAAACAAGGTGTATGACTTCCAGTAGGTAACAGTGCATATATGCAGGCACTATAAGCCTGTACCCAGAAAGTCATAGGTCAGACGGGCTGTGTCCAGCCCCACCTCCCACAAGTGTACAGACCATGTACCTTCGTAATGTAGAATAACTGGCCTGAAACCCAAGTGCTCATACCTGAACTAATACACATTTCGAATAACAGACACTGAGACCTCACTCAGCAGTTCCAAACTTTGTAGGATGTATGCTACCGGTCCTGGCACCACATTATCCTTGACATGTATGTAGACTCTCCCTCCAGTCATAGTTAGTTCTGTATTTTGGGGCTGTCATGCATGGTACGAGGTGTGACCTTGTAGTGCTAGGGTGCTCTTGTGAGTCTTGGACCTGGTGTGTATTACTGCACAGATATCAACATCCTCAAACATCCTCATTGCAGAGTCGAGTGTGGACAGCATGCAACTTGCAGTTGACATGTCCATCACTGAGTATCAATACTTACATTTTCATATCCACTGTGCTACCTATGTAGGTGGCCTTCTGTTGACAGCCTCACCACCAGTATGCAAAGATGTGCAGACATTACACTATGGTAATTATTATGGGTGTACAAAACAATACAATGACATTCATACTGTAACTGCATCAGGCATGCTGGGATATCCCACAATGATATCATTACACTGTACTGTTGACAACATGATACTATTACTACACTTCTATGTAGTCACCCTGTGCATCAGCACCATGTTGACCTGTTCCTGCACCGATGTTACAGAATGCAGGAGGTGGCACAGTTTGATCATATGCACAGGGTGTGCACTTGGTATGCCTGAGTCTGCCACTGATACAACCAATTGACATGTCTGTGTGTGTATGTTGGTGAGGGACAGCAGTACAAGATGGGGCAATGTTGATGCAGTGTGTGCATGTATGCAGTAGCCCTAGGTGTTATCAATTCGCATGTGTGTATGCATGAACACAGTTCCACCTTATGGCTGCCATATACAGGTGTTTGTGGACAGCCACAGACTGTACCTACCAGGTCATACAGATCACTGTCTCTGGCTACGGACACAGTACCTGTGCCTGGCAGGGGTGCTACAGACCATATCAGGTACTAGGCCAGACTGGGTACTGTCATCAGAAGCAGGTGGTTGGTGACTGGAGACAGGTCCCTGTTGGGACTGTCCAGAGCCACGTGCACGTGGTCTCCTGGGGCGGTCTGATGACAGCACAGACCCAGCATTGCTGGGGCTGCTGCTGGCACTATGGGAGCGGCCGTGGGCCTGTTGTCATCCATGACAGCTGCCAGCTGCTGCTGTTGCTGGCATATGCCAACATCGATGCCTCAAACGTCCACCATTGCCCTGGCTCATGGACATGTAGTTGTGGAACAGATGTAATGTGTCCCCCCAATGTCTGTCAATGACCTCGGTGAAATTACGGATAGCAGCCGCAACATCATGCATACTGTCACTCATAGCTATGCGGCATTCTCTCAGCTCCCTCAGACCCTGTCTGGTGTACCGTTCCATACGTGACTGTGCCTGCATTACAGCCCGAAACATAGCTGAGGTTGAAAGTCCTCTGTGGGCACGTCTGACAGGGGCAGTACACCCACGGATGCTCCCACGAGAACCCCTGGACATCTGCCTGTGTGGTACCATGTCAGGACCCTGGCCACGACTGCTGTGTGGGGATGCATGTGCCACCGATACCACATTACCCTGGTCAATGCCCTCTGTATCCTGTCCATCACCTAGGGACATTGGTGACAAAGGATGTATTGGCAGGATGACTGTGTGCATTGATGGGGTCGACAGCTGTGCACTGTCAATTGGCTGACCAACGACGGACCCTGGCACACCTCCCTGTGCCATTACACAGGTATCATCATTATCACTATCCATGGCAGCTGATTCAGGTTCCCTGCTGCACAACACCAGAGCAGCACCAGAACCTGTGGGAGTAAGACAGGAAACACAGTTTACAATGTGTACACAATGTCACCACTGATACACACATGCACACATGCACACATGCACACAGGGCACATGCACACATGCACACATGCACACATGGGCACATGCACACATGCACACATGCACACATGCACACATGGGCACATGCACACATGCACACATGTACACAGGGCACATGCACACACGCACAAATGCACACATGGACACATGCACACAGGGCACACATGCACACATGCACACTCCTCAGTATATGAGATATCAACACACAGACACACACACACCTGCAATCAAACACATAGCACTACTGCTTCAGCCTATTATTACTATTAGTATCAAGAGTATTGAAGGTATTGTTATTACTCACTCACCAGCATGGATAGGCTGCCTTGCTGTTACACCAGAGGGACCTGCAGAAATGAGACATTTATTGTCAGTGGGCACAACTGTGCCATTGATACTGTGAGTATGATACAGTTCAGTAGTGCAACAGTTGGCTTCCACAGGTCTAGTGCTGATATTGAGAATATCACTCTTGCACAATAATTACCAAGATAACAGCTACAAACCGTGGACACACCTCACACATGCATAAACTAACAGTGTACAGAACAGTCAACTATACACATGGCATGTTACCTGCATGCTCCATGTCCTGCTGCTGGGTGGCTCCAGCCTCCATCATTACGCATGTATGCTGCTGCTGTTGTTGCTGTTGGGCTGGAGCCACAACACTTAGGAGTAGTCCCTCCAGTCTGGTTAGGGGGGGGGATGTATAGCCACCCCACCACCTGTGGCAAGCTGTTGCCTGTGGATATCCGAAGCACGCTGATGGACATTTCTAATTAAATCACTGCAGTGATGGCGTACCTGCTCATATGTCCGGTTATGTGTGCCTATGTCATTTACCTGACGGACCAGGTCTTGCCACAGTGCAGCCCTCTCCTGCTGGTTCTGGCTGGTGCGGGAAAAGAGTATTGCGAAATCTCGCACCAGGCTCTGGTGTATCTCTTCCTCCTCTGCAGCGGAGTACACAGGGTTTCGCTGGTGAACCATAGCCCTGAAAAGGAGAAGAAAAATATGTCAGCAATATACGTCAGCAAAATATGGCACACATAATACACATAATACTCGACTGTAGTGATATAACTTAACCCCCATATATAGCATCTGTCTGTCTATTGGGGTATACACATGTAAATGACCATATACCAGTGCTCAGCCGACAACTGGGGGTTTGTATCAAGGTACTGTATGGGGAACATTATCAACCCATGCACTGCATGCAATGCACATTACATATTTCACTGGTAATGCACACTACTCCTACTTACCATAACCCTACCTACACCACAGTCACATACAGGGTAACACAGCACAACATATGGCAATGTAGTATGTTTTGATCGCAATACCTCACACATCTGTCTCTGGCCTCACACCAAGGACACACACTACCATGACAGACAGACAGTCATGGTGAGCAATCACACCTGTACATAACATGCACCCAGTCCCTGGCACACTCATTCCACCTCACATATTTGGTTTGCAATGGGTTTGTGGGTGTGCATTGTGTCTTAGGTAGGTAGTATGCTATTGGCCCTGGGCCTACAGCAGCATACTGTTATGCTACCCTGCCCCTTGTGACACATGTGATGTGATCATACCTGCTCCTGTCAAACAGTTACACAGGTTGACTCATATGGCATATTACCTATCTGCAGAACATTCAGCAGGGGTAAGTCTGACATCTACTCATGGGGAGCCTTGCTTCTTAATGCTGTGTGGTTTACTCCAGGGTATGTCTTATCTGTGGGTAGGGACCTGTTTCTCCACCATGTGCTCTTTACTGCAGTGACAAGGACGACAGACATAGGTAATTTGGGTTGTGGATGTTGGAGGTGTTACCATGGTTGTTGGACAACTGCCATGGGTGTGACCTAACTATGTATATCCAGCAGTGGTAACCTCTATGTAGGTAGTCTGGGTGCGCTCTGTGGTCTTGTCAGTCACTCTGCATAGGTAATGTGTTTGAGTGCATTGAAACAGTTACTTATGTATGT
The DNA here is from genome assembly GCF_019279795.1 of Protopterus annectens. Taxonomy (NCBI): domain Eukaryota; kingdom Metazoa; phylum Chordata; order Ceratodontiformes; family Protopteridae; genus Protopterus; species Protopterus annectens. Next base: position 1,201,264,227 of record NC_056733.1, read on the forward strand.
CTGTGTCCTTCTCCATATCTGTAGCTGTCATGGGAGGTACATACCGTGTAGGACATTGTAGGGTGTAGAGGGGTACAGTGACCTACATGTCCATAGCTAGCACACCATGTCTGCTGACACATTCCATGTACAGGTATTACAGGACTAGTGTGCCACTGTGTATATCAATGGGGAGCCTATTGTACACTTGTTGCCCCTGTTCCCCCCTGACACATGCAGTGGTGGGCAGGCAAGCACATATGTGGTGGTTACTGGTGTCAGTGTTTTGGAATGGGCTATGGTACTCCAGTATCCACACTGGTGTTCACTCCATGCCTTTGTCACAGGCACCTGTTGCAATACATCTGCACACATGTGCCTCACTCAGTATATATATATATATATATATATATATATATATATATAGAGAGAGAGAGATATATATATAGATATAGATATGGGGAGATAGAGAGAGAGAGAGGGAGAGAGAGTGAGAGGAGGTGGGACAGAGAGAGAGAGATAGTCATATACAGACATATCTGTTGACAGTCAGATCTGTCTGTATATGTATATGTATCTACATATATCTATATATGTATGTGTGTATTACATATATCTGTACTTACATATTCTATCAATCTCGATGTCTGTGCAGTAACTGAAACCTGGTTCAAGGCTCCTGAGAGCACCCCAGCGCTACCAGGGTATACCTCGTATCATGCTTTATGGCCCCAAAACTCGGGCCAAAACATAAAGGGAGGGGAAGTGTCCATATTCATCAAGGACACCCACACCTCCAGGTTAGTGGCAACACATGAAGCATCAGAGACCATCCAGGTGCAACTAACCATAGTCAAAACTGCTATACAACTGGTAGCATGTTACAGACCACACTCCCAATCTCAGGAACCCCATTCAGCCTTCCTGAAGACATTGGAGGATATGAATGTCTCGCCAAACACCATCCTATTGGGAGACTTCAACTACCCTAACATAGATTGGGTGCATTATTCTAGCCCAAACATCCTAGCCCAAAGGTTTCTGGAATTCATAAATTGAAATGCAATGGAACAGCTAGTCACCTCTCCCATAAGGGGAGATAATATACTAGACCTGATCATCACAAACATGGGGACAATGTGCTACACACCGGAAGTATACCCCTCACTAGTGACATCTGACCACAAACTAATCACCCTGGATATACATATCCCACCTCCACCCCCAACACAAAACACTGCAGTGAAGAACTTCTCAAAAGCCGACTTTACACTTCTTAAAACTGAGATGGTATCCCTTAAGCCCACTGGGCCGGTGGAAACCACATCCCACAATGCAGAATCCTTCACAAATGCTTTCTACGGACATCTCCAAGAATGCATGGATCATGCAATCCCAAATAAAACCAAGACCCTCTCCACCAAGGGCAGGCGTCCTGTCTGGTGGACCCCAGCCATGAACAAATTGTATAACAAACGAAGGAAGTTACTGCATGACAGAGCAAAATCCCATAAAGAGAAGCCATCTCTGATCAGCACTAGTAGAAAGCTACATTCTCTCATAAAAACATCCAAGGCCAACTTTGAGAGAAAGATTGCTATGGACACTAAAGATAACCACAAGGCCTTCTTCAGCTATATTAGAAACCTGGACGGAAACCCTCAGATATGTTCAGAGTTAGTTCACAATGACAAAAAATACACTGAACACACAGATATTGCCAACATTCTGGCAGACAGGTTCAGTGCAAATTTCTCCCCTCCCTCACCCCCAAAAGAAGAAATACTTATCCCAGCTGAATGTAACCTCCCTGTCATCTCAGATGCCCAGCTGAGAACCGCCCTCAGCAAATCTATAAATACAGCATCAATGGGACCTGACGGTATCCCAGGTTGCGTGCTACGTGAACTCCGAGAGGAGCTAAACCCGCACATAAAATGCTATTTAACCATTGCCTTACTACAAGATATGTACCTGAACACTGGCATACAACAACAGTAGTCCCACTCCACAAAGGTGGCACCTCTACAGACCCTGGTAACTACCGCCCCATAAGCTTAACCAGCCTGGTCTGCAAAGCTATGGAAAGACTAATTATGGAACTCATAAACAGAGACATTGGGGACTTACAGACACTTGATCCCACCCAGTTCGGCTTTGTAAAGGGCAGATCCTGCCTTTTGAACCTGGTTGACTTTTTCAAAACAGTCACTAGAGCCATTGACGAGGGCAAAGCAGTCCATACAGCCTACCTGGACTTGGCTAAAGCTTTCGACACAATACCTCACTCTGGCATCATAGACAAGCTCAACAGCTGAAATGTAAATCCAGATGACTGCATACTAGGCGCCATAGTCGATACACCAGCTGACACATACATCCTACAGAAAGGCCTCACTGCAACTGACAACTGGTGCCGGAGTCATGGCCTTAAACTGAATGCCAAATAATGTATAGTCATCCCCTTTGGGAAAAACAAAGTACCCACATATTATCACATAGACAGTAACCCACTGAGTATGGAATAGGTAATCAGAGACTTGGGGACACAAGTCGGTAGTGACCTCTCATTTGACACCCACGTTGCCAAAGTGGTTAGAAAGACTTCCTACCTTGCCCACCTTATCATGTAGGGATTCACATCCAGATCAAAGGAGGTCATTGTACCCCTATACTCCTCCCTTATTAGGCCCATGAATGAGTACTATGCCCCATTTGGTATGTACCTCACCCGGCACTTGCAACAGCTAGGGAGACCCCAAAAGTACCTCACCAAGAGGATCAAGGGTCTCCAACATATGGCATATGCTGCCAGATTGAAGAAACTCCAGCTCTATTCAGTAGCATACCGCCTACTTAGAGGTGATCTGTGCCTGACGTACAAGGCCATGTCCAATTAGGAATTGATGGACATGCTCCACCTCATAAAATCCAAATCCATCAGAAGCACAAGAGCTAATGATTTAAACCGCAGCACAAATATGAATAGGACATGCTGGAGGGACAGATTCGTAACTCAGAGGCTTCCCGTACTCTGGAACAGAATCCCAGTTCATGTTAGGCAGAGCCCCTCACTGGCTCTCTTCATGTGAAATCTTGATGAGTGGATGGGAGATCATAGGTTTACCCCAGGGGTCATCTCTGTGTCACTACTAGACAGAGGCACAGTAAACTAATTCTATTATGTAAGGGGGTCTTCACTGTGTCACTACTAGACAGAGGCACAGTATTCTAAATCTATTCTGTACACTTTTGTACCATTACATGGGGTGGCGTAAGCCACATCATTATGGCAAGGCTTATAAATGCCCCAGGGCAGATAGCCTAGTACTAAACTATGACACTGTGAATCTATATATGTCTATGTATTTCTACATCCCTCTCTATCTATGTATACATATATGCATATTACCCAAGCTGCGGAAGCCCTTACAAATGCCTTCTATGAACACCTCCAGGACTGCATGGATCAGGCAATCCCAAATAAAACCAAGACTCTTTCCACAAAGGGCAAACGTCCAGTCTGGTGGACCCCAGCCATTAACAAACTTTACAATAAGAGGAGAAAGCTATTACATGATAGAACAAAATCCATAAAAGGGAAGTCACCCCTGATCATTATTAGTAAAAAAATACGAGCACTCATAAAATCAACTAAGGCCAATTTTGAGAGAAAAATTGCCATGGATTCAAAGGACAATCATAAGGCCTTTTCAGCTATGTTAGGAACCTGGGTGGAAACTCCCAGATATGCTCAGAATTAGTCCAAAATGATACAAAATCACTGAACCCACAGACATTGCCAACATACTGGCAGACAGGTTCAGTGCAAACTTCACCCCTCTCCCCTAAAGGAGAGATAACTATCCCAGCCGAGTGTAGCCTCCTGGACATCTCAAATGCAGGTGAAAGCTGCTCTCTAAAGCTAAAACACAGCATCAATGGGACCGGATGGTGTCCCCGGCTATGTGCTACACGAGCTAAATGAGGAATTAACCCGCACATAAGGCAGCTGTTTAATCTCAGCCTTACCACAGGATCGTGCCCTAGGAGTGGCGTGACGGCAACTGTGGTCCCACTCCACAAAGGTGGCGCCTCTACGGACCCTGGTAATTACCCATAAGCTTAACAAGTCTAGTCTGCAAACCTATGGAGAGGATCATAATGGAGCTCATAAACAAAGATATAGGGGACTTGCAGACATTGGACCCGACACAGTTTGGCTTTGTCAAGGGAAGATCATGCCTTTTGAACTTGGTCGACTTCTTCGAAACAGTCACCAAGGCCATTGATGAGGGAAAGGCAGTCCATACAGCCTACCTTGACCTTGCAAAGGCTTACACAATACCCCACTCGAGTATTGTAGAAAAACTTACCAGCTTAAATGTAAACCCATATGTCACAAGATGGGTTGCAAACTGGTTTAAGGACAGAACCCACAGGGTTAGAGTTGCTGGCGCTGTGTCAGACTCCAAGCCGGTCACAAGTGGTGTCCCACAGGGCTCGGTCCTTGGCCCCTATTGTTTGGCATCTACTTCTCAGAAGTACAGGCTAGCATGGGAGGACTTTGGCTGACAAAGTTTGCAGACGACTGCAAACTGGGCGCCATAGTGGAAAGTGCATTGGACACGGATATCCTTCAGAAGGGACTCACGGAAACAGATAGCTGGTGCCAGAGCCATGGCCTGAAGTTAAACGCCAAAAATGTATAGTCATACCCTTCGGGAAAACAAGGTAACCCCAAGCTACCATATAGGTGGCAATCCACTAAGCACAGAAGAGGTTATCAGGGACCTGGGGACCCAGGTTGACAGTGGCCTTTCTTTTGACACTCACATTGCTAAAGTGGTTAGAAAGACCTTCTACATTGCCCACCTGATCATGAAGGGATTCACATCCAGATCTAGTGAGGTCATTGTTCCCCTGTACTCTTCACTTATCAGACCAATGATCGAGTACAATGCCCCATTCGGGATGTATCTCACCCGACATCTGCAGCAATTGGAGAGACCCCAAAAGTTCCTCACCAAAAGGATAAAGGGACTCCAAAATCTGTCATATGCTGCCAGATTGAAGAAACTCCAGCTCTATTCAGTCGCATACCATCTGCTCAGAGGTGACATGTGCCTGACATACAAGGCCATGTCCAACCCGGAATTAATGGACATGCTCCACCTCAAAAATCCAAATCCACCAAAACCACTAGAGCAAGCGACTTAAACCTTAGCACGGATATAAATAGGACGTGCTGGAGGGATAGATTTATCACTCAGAGACTCCCTATGCTGTGGAATAAAATCCCGTCCATGTGAGGCAGAGCACCTCGCTGACTCTGTTCAAGAGAAATCTGGACCTGTGGATGGGAGATCGTAGGTTTACCCCGGGAATCATCTCTGTGTCACTGCTGGACAGAGGCACAACAAACTAATGGGCACAGTATTTTTTCATATAAGGGGTGGCGTAAGCCACAAAAATTTGGGCTAGGCTTATAAATGCCTTAGGGCAGATAGCCTAGTATAAACCTATGAACCTATATATATATATCTACATACATGTCTTGATATACGTACGTATACACACGATAGATATATATATAATCCTTTTTAGTTCCACATATGTATACACACAGTAACGTACTGATGAACATCCATTACTGTACAACCTACATTGAACATTGCACTACAACCTACATTGCTATGTGCACATAGCTACCTTCACATACATATGTATGTACAGCCTTCAGTGACAGTTGCAGTATGTCCCCGGCCCTATGCACATCTTCATATACATAGATACAAACCAATAACACATATGGAGGGTTCACAGTATGTAGACTATTATATTAGTACTTTACATTACCTGTGTTTGTTGCAGCTGTTTATGAGCTTTCAGATACTTGGCCTGCTGTCAACTTGTTTGTTTTGTTGTTACTTTTTATTTTTATTTCTTTCTTTCTCTATCTCTTTCTCTTTCTCTCTCTCTCTCTCTCTCTCTCTCTCTGTCTCTACCTCCAGAGGGTGCAATGAAAGTATTGCATGTGTGGACTGGGAGTACAGGATGCTTTTGTAGGTATCTGCACATGTCCATGTGATGGCCTCTGCACCAATTGTTAGCCAGCATTTACTAATTGCATGCAGCCTGTGTAGTGATTGCAGTTCTCACTGTGATTTCAGGACAGTGCTATAAAAAGGTTTGTTAGGTAGGCGTAGCCCTTTCAGATTATCAGGGTGGGGACCATGCTGGTTTGCTGTGGACACTGTTCTGTGAGTGTAAGGGTTGGTATGTCTCTCATATTTCAGGCTGTGTTGTAGACACTGCAATGCATGTTGTACTGTAACCTAAGTATTCCTTCCTCCAGTTTCCTCTTCTCTGTGTGTATGTAAACTGACACCTACGACTAGTAATATTGTGTATATGGGTGTGTGTACTTTCCTGTTGGAAATGTGGTGTAACTTGTATATAGCAGTGGCTCTTGCAATCTGTTGCTATAGCTTCAATATTTGCCCTTTACATTCACCCCTTGTATGCCTGCTAGGTGTCTTTCCTGTAATGTGTTGCTATGGCTTTCCTATTTTCCATTTACATTCACAGCTTGTAATGCTTGCTATATTTGTTTGGGCAGCAATTCCCTATGTGTTTGTTGTGGTAGGGTGGTACTGCATGCAGTGTGGTCTGGCCATGGTGTGGGCTTTGACACTTACAAGGGTATTTGATCATGCTGCTGAGCAGGCCTCAGATACTCTCAGGTGCATCTTTTATCAGCCTCATGGAATGGTACATATCAATGGGATACTCCCATGAAATATTCTGATATTCTGCAGTTGTGACTGTGGGTTATTTTGAGCATATGTATTACTACACCATTTGTGACGTGCAAGTGGTGCATACTTTCAGTAATTCATAGTTACCATTGCATGTGTTGTAACACCTTTCTGCCTACTGTTAGTGCATTTCACAGGGAGTCATTGGGGCACAGTTGACATTTGTTTTCACATCAGGGACATCCCTGTAACTCAGTCACAGTTGCTATGTCTGGGCTCTTAACTATTCAACTATGGCAGTGTTTATCCTGCTCTGAGTATGTGTGTGGCTTGCCAGGTGCTACTGTGACATTATTACCTACTAGCTACAAACTAGCATGGCTGTTTCTCTTCACACAGTACTATTTTACAAATCCACTAGATTTGACAGTAAATATGCATGACATGCTTTGTGTACTAGACTTGCTATATTCCCTTTACATTAATTCCTACTATTTCATGATATATTTATTTCAGCACAATGTTCTTGTATAGCAGTCATGGCTTAGTGGTAAGTCATGCAGACTAGTGTTTCTAAGGTCCTGGGTTCGATAGTGACAGAGGTATTTTATTTTGCTGCTGAGCAAACTACAGGCCTTGTCATTCAGAGTGACTAAGGCACTTTTAAGCAATTGTAAGAAGGTTAGCACTGGTTTGCGCGGAGCTCACGCATGCGCACTGCCGCTTAGCTTCGCGCACACATGCTTTAGCTAAGCGCACAGAAGCGCACACCCGCTTACTACTGCTTAAAAGTGCTTACTCTCGTGCACACCCGCGCTAATTTCTTTTAAAGAAAAGAAAATGGGGAGATAGGAAAGTGGTGAAAAAGGGGGCACAAAGAGAGTAGGAAAACAAGCTCGGGTTTTGCAGGAGGGATGTAGGAAAGGCCCATAGCTGCCCATTTCTTCATCAGCAACAGCTGTGCATATGTTTGTAATTTGGTGTGAAATTTAAAACCTTCCACCCCTGAGAGAGGTGTGAGGACAACAATATTTGTTGTACAGCCAATTGTAATTGCCAGTTTACATGTCCAGCAGACATGTGTGCAAAATGGGCAGCTATGTATGGGGCGTAATTTTTTTGTGGGTACAGAGTGCCCTTTTTTTTTCAGGTGAGAGTGGTATGTCAGGTACAGGAAGTAGGTATAGCTGGGGAGGTAGGTAGGGGAGGTTGACAGACAAGACAAACAAGACACATACAGGGGTGGTGTATGACACATGTGGGGGGATACACAATTGATGGGGACGGATGTTTGGATATCTCGAGCCCATGAGCCCACAGATGGCAACAGTGGAACTGAGATCCCCACCCTCGAGCAGTTGCCACTGTGCCTTCATTGCCCAGGACGGGGCTGAGCTGGGGGCTGTGTAGGATGGGCAGCAGGCATGCCCATGAGTTGTGCCACCTGTGCATCAAGCTGGTGTAGGGGCCCAAGCACAGCATGCCTGATCTCCTTACGCACCACAGTCCAGACACTACTGAGGGTGAGTGGATGTTCTCCTCTGGCCACGCTTGCAGAGGGGGGACGAGCCCCATCCCCTGCAGTGCTTCCACCTGCAGGTGGCACAGGGCCACCGGAGGAGGGTCCAGCCTGGTCACTAGTGCCAGGTGCACTCGCCAGCTGAGGTGGGAGAGGTGGGTCCACTGGAACCCGCCTTCCCTGTCGTCCTATGTTTTGCATTATTTTATGACAGTTTGGGTTAGTAACGTACAATACCATTCACAATTAGTTGTAACAGCATGCATTAGTATTCCCATTAACCAAACACCCATAAATTCAAGCCATTGAACAGCAAGCATAACACATGCATAATTTGAACAACAATACACAATCCAACAACATGCAGGGTTGATTGATGGCAACAGGCCATCAGGTTTGGATGTATGAACAGGGCACATGCATCAACGTACATGCAAATATGTATGAACCAACAGGACAAATGTCCAGGGGAGTTCATTGTGACGACACATACCCATTTCATGTGGAATGGATTATTTGTGGTTAGAGGGTAGGGTGAAGAAATATTTCATTAACAACTTCAAATACCTATACATATGCTGTACATTTCTACTAGCTGCAGATATATACACACTACAGGTCTGACTACAGTTTCCTATGTGTAAACTTATGCATGTTGGTGATGGTAATGTTACTGCTACATTAATATACATTGCATTTTTATTTATACACATTCATATCTGGCTCTGTTCAGCTACAGCATCCTACTACATTTGCTTTATATGGCTCTAGACAACTGTGGATGTTTGGTATTTCATACAACCATACTATCTGCATATTGCAAACGTACAGCAACATATCCAAATTGTGGGACACACATTCCAGCTTCAGTACTTTATTCCACACATTTGACTGTTTGGTTGTGCCTGTCACATTCATTTCATTCTGTACTGACTGCAGTATACTTTATTCAGGAGTTATTACAACTTTATTGGTGGATTCATACCTCTCTCACACTCTCACTTGTTTTATTTTTACAATTCAGGATGGTACTTAATTCTAGGCTTTATTGACATGTTTTACTTGGTTACAACAATCCTTTCCAACAGTCTCACTTGTGTAATGTTTCAGATTTTAAACGGGGATATATTTCACACATGCATTTTACTCAGCTTGTGTAGCTGTAATTTACAGCCTGCTGCAGGTTATGTACTATTATATTACAGGTGGAAAATCTTTATTTCAGACTTGTTTCATTTTTATTTTTCAATTACAGGCTGCATCACACTTAGATAATCACACACTACTAGCAGAATCTCTCTTACACTGTTACTTGCACTTTTTATTAATAAGTGACTACACTGCACTCTTTTGCAAGCTGTCATACTTATATTTTCTAACAGTTACAGGGAGAGAATTACTAACCTGCCTGGTGGCACAACTGCACAAGCCTATCGGCATGGGCTCGATGGTTCATGGAATGGACACCTGCAGCTGTAATATAAATGAAGTAATATTGGAATACACATCTCCATAATATCAGCTAGGTTAACTTCTTACATAAATAATTACATGTAACTTACTCAGTAGTGGGGCGTTGGGCATTTGCCAGGCTTCCTGGATCCAACTGTTCAGTTGGTCCTGCTTCCATCTCTTCAGGTCTGCATGGTGGTGACGGACCTGTTCACCAGTCCTTGGTATTCCTGTGGCACTGGTGAGATCATGTGCCAACCGGTCCCATGCCTCAGCCTTGTATGCTCCCCACAGGACCTGGCCCTGCATGAGTTGGGCCTCATGATCATGGACGAGGAGCCAAACCATATATTTGGACTCCTCAACACCCCACCTCTGTGCTCGGAAGCAACTACCCTCTCCTACACCTGCCATCCTGACTGCAAATCAATTCCACAATCAGTTATGCTGTGTATTCCCGCCTATGGGGCTTATATATGCCGTTGTTCCCGCACTTATCTCTGATTGGCCATTTTGGAAATGTATCAGCTTCACAAAACCTGCTTTGTCATGCTTCTCTTTCCATTCATTCCTATATATATGCTATTACTGCATTTCTAAGAGCAACTGTCATGGCTTAGTGGTTCAGTACTTTGACTATGGTGCTTGGTATCCTGAGATCGAGCATGGTCATTGCTTTTTTTATTTTATGACTGTCTACACAGGCTAGGAGGTGTGTCTGTGTAAAGGCAGTTTTGATACAGCTTGCTCAACGTTGCCCACCGGTTAGCTAGTTGGCACAGTACGCAGCTCCGCGCAAACGGGTTACGCTGGTTTATGCATCATTTGGCTGTCAGCATGCATATTGCGCTCAGCTCAGCTACGGGCACACAGTTTCAGCATGTTAAAATGCTGCTCAACCCCGGGCACTCATTTTGCACCTGTTAAACCACTGCTCACCTACGGGCAGATATACTCAGCTTGTTGGAGTGTAGCTCAGCTATAGGCACTTCTGAAATTTTTTTTTTTTTATTATCACACATTTCTTCAAAATACAATGCCCATTTCATTACATTTTACATAAAATATAATTTTATATATGTACATATATGTCAGGGAATTGTTTCATGCTTATTTCACTAAAAATAAAAATTGATGTTGTGGGGGCTCGAACCATGATTGCCTCCTCTTCAGCCGATGTCTCTACCGCTACGCTATTGCTTCTTGGCTTACTTTGCATATTTAGATCTTATATGCTTTTCCACTGACTGCTAACTGTGACTAAGCGAAGGGCACGTCTGCGCAAACAAGCGCAATCACGGGCAAACATCTTTAAAACTTATAAAAAAAATATAACATGTTCATTTTTACATTTTATGTTTATAGTCTGTGGGGGCATGTGTTGTGTTTGTTGACATTTACGCGGACTCTGTCATGGGGGTTTACTTTCGGGACTGTTACACTTCTGGGGGCGTGTCCGTTTGCAGGACTCACCCTGCGGACACGCCCACTACTTTCTTACACGGACCGTGTTAGCCTTGGGTGTGAGTCAGCATGCCCTCATGAATATGCATGGCATGCTGACGTCACACCGTTTAACTGCAGCCTCCGTGTAAGACTTGTAACTCTTACATGGAGGCTTCATGAATCCTGCCCGTTATCTACACAGAAACCTCCCTTCTCAGATGGTGAGAATAAAGTCATAGCATGGGCCATTCATCTGCAAGGGCCACGGCTCCTAAATCCTTGTTCAGCAGACAAGCCCATCTATCACCATGTCTGGTGGCAGGTGGGAAGTGATGTCAGTGCTGTGCATGGCCAGGGTCATGTAATGTGATATGATTAAAAAAGCAACTGACAGAGCAAAGGCTGTTGCAGAGGAGCAAAGTGCTACTGGGGGGGGGGCAGCCTTCTGTTGAACAGCCACTCACTGAGATGGAGGAGTCCTGTTACCTGCAAGGGATCAAGGCAGCTCAAAAGAGTTCCACAGTGTTATTTTGCTGGATGTGAGAGCAGAGGTGGAGATCAACTGGAACATGTCCACTAGTGATGCTTCACTTATGCCATTCAAATATACAGATTTGTTTGTTCTATTAACTTGTGTTAAATGTTATGGTTATAATGCCACTATTAACTGAAATTTGTGTGCCTAGAGACATCTGGCATAGAGGTACAGCAACCACTTGCACATGGTATGAGCATATATTTTTATTATTCTTTTTAAGTACTATTCTTGAAGATTATTTGCATTTGCATGTGTGGTATGGCTGACTTATTTATTTATTAAATGTATGTATTTAAATGTATGTATTGTATTGCATTGTATTATATTGTATTCATCTTTCTGTTTCTTTTATTTTTCTGTTTTCTTTTTTAACACCTTTATTGAATCATCACTTGTGACATATGTAAATTTACATTTATACAAAAATAATCAAATTATATTAAATTAACATTAACAAACATTATACTTCACATATATTGCTATATATCATATAGCCTAAGCAACATTACATAAATAATTCAATTCCAGTCCTTTTTTCTAAACAATAAACATCTTTATTAAACCATCACTTACGACATAAGCAAACATATATTTATATAAATGAAAATAAACCACACCGACACAATCCTAGTTGCAAGTGTTTTATATCACAAACCATACTGACACACTCCCTGTTATAAATATTATACATCTCTTTTAATCTACCCAATTATTTTCAGTCAAACATTACATAGTTAATTGAAGTACTGCCTTCTTTTAAACCCCATTCCCCCCAGTTTTCCCACAATTCTCATTTTTCCTATGTAGTTTGCTCCTACTCTTTTCCAAAGATCTCAGTTCCGGTTGTTTCATCTCTGTTACTATAGTCACTACTTCTGGTATGGTTGGTTTAGATTTTGATTTCCATTTTCTAGTAATTGCTTTTTTGGCAGCCACCATAATTAGAGGCAGCAAGGCTTTGCCATGTCTAGGCAATTCCAATTCTGTATCATAGCTCAGTAAAATCATCTCCCTCATCACACCAATGTGCCCACCCAGTATCTCCAGCAGTGCATCCTACAGGAAATCATTAATGTCCATCAACTCAGCATACTCCCAGAAAATATGTTCTCAAGTACCTCTTTCTTCCCTGTCACATCTCCAACATTTACTGTCTACTTAAGGAAAAATTATCTTATGTCTACTTGAAGTATAAAAATATCTATGCAAACATTTCCAAGCAAAAATCCTAAATATTCTAGATTTTGTTGCATATTTGGGAGACATATATATATCCTCCCATTGTTTCTTTGTGAATTCCTTATCCAGTCTATCTTCCTAATCCTTTCTGACTTCCTCTGATTAATTCTCATAGTTATCATGCAATATTTTATATGCTCTACTTATTATTTCTGTTTTAACGGGAGCTTCTGTTCTAGAGTCTTTTGTTTATGACCCACCCCATTTGTTTCTCATTGCCTAAACACTGATATTAATCATTGATAGGGAAGGCAATCTCTAACCTGCAGTCCAAATAAATTCTTGGCCTCTTTCCATTCTATTATCTTTCCTTCTCTAGTCATTTGCTCCCACTACCTTGATTCCTTTGACAGTTTCTCCAGTACATTCCAGCTGCCTCTTGCCTATTGTCTATATCCTCAATTGTAGGCATAATCCCCTTTCTCCACCCCCCTGTTGGCTTAGTTCTAAGAATACTTCCTGCTACTTTATGGATATAATATTCTGCATGATTATTGTTCTTCTCCTTAAAGGCCTGCATCCAAAATCCCAGTCTCTCCTGCTTAAACATAATCCCTTTCCACTTTGAATTATAGTTTTCTGCTTGTGCTATGTACAGGAGCCTTAACTGTGTAGCTTTGAAATACCCCCTTCAAATTGGGTAATCCCATCCCACCCTGTTCTACAGGAAGAATCAGCTTATCGCATTTGACTGTTGCTGTTTCCCCCTCACAGATAAACTCCTTCGGTTCTTTATTAATTGCTATCCACAACTTCTCCTCTGGTTGATAAAAATATGCATAACCTGTGTATAACACTAAAGGGTCTAAAAAGATTTTGACTGTTTGCATCTTACAATCCATATCTATATAACAAAGCTTCCATTTTCTCAGTTTTTGTATTATCTTTTGTTTAGTCTCTTCCCACATATCCTTAGCTACCACACAAGAAATGTTTGTATTTCATACTCCTGTTCCCATAAATATGGATATTGCTGAACCATTTTGTGTTTGGGTACATAATTATTTTTCTGTTTTCTTAGTATATTCACATGTGAGACTGCCACTAGCAGTATGGACTTCCCTCCACCTGATGTTAGAACATCAGAAGCCTCTAACAAGGATGGTGGTGTTGAACAGGCACCATGTGCGGTTGCAGAGGGTATGTCTAACACTGAGACTGTGGCTCCCTCATCCTATCCCCACAGTAAGGATGCAGTCATTATGCCTATGCATACCCAAAATGCTGAACTATCTGAGAGTGGACAGCTTGATAGCGACATGGTTAGCCATGTAAGTATGGTTACCTCAGCTGCTCAACTAGTGACATTTCTTCCTAGCCTTTGCAATTATAAATTACCACACAGGAGTGTTGGTAGAGGTGCTCAGAGAAGGTATGCTTACTGCCCACCCCTGATGTTTGTTTGACAGTATCTGCCACCCAATGTATGCTAAGGGCCATAGTGGAGGCACAGTTAACTTCAACCAGGGCCATGGAAAAGACAGGCAGACTACTGCATGACATGCATTATGATGTATGGGACTGCATGGACCATTTGTGCCTTCTTGGAAAGGAAAGGATGAATGACACACTGGTCTGAATGGAGAGATGATAAGTCAGCAAGCAAAGGAGAGTCCCCAAGGCAGGGTAGCCTAATGGTTAAGGTGTTTGCCTTACAAACACAAGGTGTAGGGTTTGAGTCTCACAAGGGATAATTGGCTAGGCTTAAAATGGCTCGTAAGGGCAGTTACTTAGTACTCATCTGTGAACCTATCTATGAACCTATGAGTAGTATTGCTGAAAGTGAATTCATCCTCAAGTATGGGTGAGTACCTTCATGAGGTAGGCTCTATTTTTCATAAAATCTCAACCAAAACAACATTCATATGTAGACTGCATTTTATATAGTATATATCATGGAGAGAAGTAGGTTAAAAAATAAAAAAAGATATCTGGGTGCACAAGACCCAGGATAAAAAAGTGCCCAATTCTGGTAGGCACACTGGTGCCAGGACTGGGAAAAATGACAGTGTAGAATCCTCTAGACACAGAAACATTCCTACAATGGGGCTAGGCTAGGCCAGGCCGGGGGAGGGGGGGCACCTGTTGTTGAAGAAAGAAAGTAGTAGTCCCCAAAAATCACAAAAACTGATAGGCCAAAAATTATCCATAAACATGACAGAGTGGGCTATAGAAGATAAGAAAGAAATCATGTATGTTTGCTATTATGCAAGAAGCTAACATTTTCAGATAGAAGATATACAAAAAGATTAAGAGAGAAATTGCAGAAAAAAATTATTCACACAAGTGAAATTGTCAGAAGCTTCAAATAAAAAATTGTTCATAGGTTCATAGGTGTTTACTAGGCTAATGACCACAAGAGCTTTTTTAAGCCTAGCCATGCATCCCAAATCTCTGATGAGTTCTGATACCCTTGATAAGTGTAAGCATGGGCAAGGGAGATGAACCATTTACAGGTCACCTGTTTGCATCAGGGACATAGGTGCCAAACCAAGGATGAATTTCCGGTTTCCCATCCGGTAGTCCAAGTTGCACTTGAATTGTATTATGGAGGAACTCTGCTTCACATGGATGGGGAGCCTGTTCCACGGAGTAGTCTCTGTGATACATATCTATCTCCCCAGCAGGTCCTATTTATATCACAGACAAGGTTTAAGTCTTTAGAACAGGTAATTCTGGTACTGTTTGTTTTGTGGATATGCAGGAGGTCCATCAGAGTGGGGTCTGACAATGTCTTGTATGCCAGTTATAGATCCCCCTTAAAAAGCCTGTAGGTGACAGAATACAGGGATAGGGCCTTGAGACAGTCTGCATAGGAAATATTACTTATGCCCTGTATTCTTTTATTGAGGAACCTCTGTGGACATTCCAGTTGTTGGATATGCCTGGATAGGTACATACCAAAGAGGGCATTGTACTCAATGATAGGTCTGATGAATGCTGAATACAGTGGAACAATGACTTTCTTGGACTTAGATGCCATACCTTTGTTTATCATTTGCACAACATAGAATGATTTCCTCACCACTGTAGGCACATGATGATCAAAGGCTAGATTACTATTTATGTGTTTCTCTAAGTCCCTGACTACTGGGTCAACTCTAAGGGGTATATTGTCAATATGATAGTTACCAGGGATGGATGACTTCCCAAAGGATACTATTATACATTTTTTGGCATTTAGTTTTAGTCCATGAGTCTGACACCAGTTGTTTGTCTGTGTCAGCCCCTCCTGGAGAACATTTGTGTTAGTGCGAGATTCAATGACAGCTCCTAATTTGCAATCATCTGCAAATTTAGGAAGCAAGAGACCACTGACATTGGCCTTGACTTCTGAGAAGTAAATGCCAAAAAGGAGTGGTCCAAGCATGATCCTTGAGGGACTCCACTTGTGACTGGCTTCTTTGTAGATGTGGACTCCCCAATTCTAACTTCATGGGTCCTGTCTGTGAGCCAGCTGGCGATCCACTGGGTGAAATACAGGTTTGTACCTAACCTCTTGAGTTTGTCAACAATGCCTGAGTGGGTATTGTGTCAAATGCTTTGGCCAGGTCAAGGTAGGCAGTGTGAACAATTTTGCCCTCATCCACTGCTTTGGTGACCTTCTCAAAGAAGTCCGCTAGGTTGAGTAGGCATAATCTGCCCTTTATGAAACCAAACTGGGTTGAGTCCAGTGTCTGGAGGTTTACTATATGTCTATTGATCATCTCCATGATAATTCTTTCCATGGCTTTACATATAAGACTAGTGAGACTTATGGGTTGGATTGCCAACTTTTCACAATTAAAATCCAGGATGCCTCTTTTCCTGCCCCTTGCCCCCCATGACTGGTTCCCTCATCTCCCTTCCCTCCACTCCCCCTTCTCTCCCCTTCTCTTTCCCTTCCCCTCCCAGGCTCCCCCTTGGGGTCCGGGAGTGCTGAGTACCCGGAAAAATGTTTTAAACAACAAATGCGCATAGCTGAGTTTTAGTGCATTTTGAGCCCAAAAAAAACAACACTTGAATGCAAGAATTTTTAGCTCAAAACTGTTATGTTCAAGTAACCATCCCACACAGACAGTTAGGCTAACTGCTAAATTGCTAATAGTCATTCACGTTGGAAAACAGCAAAAAAAAAATAAAGCAATAACATTGAGGTGTAAGCAAAAGATATAGTTAATACAATAAAAACATTATTCAATGTCAGTTGAAAGAACTAATTACTTTGTTTGAAGTTGAATATCTACCTCACATGAATCCAGAGCAGGCTGACCCTGAGCTGTTAAAGTACTTGTGGAAGAAGCAGACTGCTCAGTCTGAGCAATCCGTTTCCATTTGTACTTTTCACTGCCAGCTGCTGATGAAATCAATTTGTCATCTTTCAAAACAAACTGATAGAAATTACTGCAGCTCATGTTGTAGTTAAGGAAAACTTGCAGTTCTGTTTTGATTAGTGCTAGAGTGGCCCTGGTTGTGTCTACATGCCACATTGCATTCATTAAAGAAAACACCCTCTCAGGGAAGGTATTGCTGCCTGGTAATAACAATGCGGCTGATACAATCTTAAACATGTTCATTGGAAAAGCTGCACTATCACGGGCACCTGCAAAAAATTCCTGCCATTTCGTGCATGCAGTAGCAGTTGAATTAGCAACAATATTGGATAAAGCATGCCTTGCTGCACAAAACTTATCATAAAGCATGTGTAAATTGATGTCCTTTGTTGTCAAGCCCATGACAGTGCTTGCATTTCGAAAGGACTGAAATGCTACTTCTGTATTTAAAGATAATTAATGCATCACACACGCAATGCTGCCATCTGAGAAATTAAACCATTTGTTGAGGTATGCTAAAGACTTTTCTGGAGCTGCCAAAAGATTTTGTTGCAGACACACTGTATGAAGTTCCATGTCGTCATTCTCAAGCATAGTTTGTGCTTTGTGTCCAAAAAATGTATCAGTTATGCGTTACTCAATTTTAGTTTTCAGTTGCTGCATTACAGGCAAGAGCTCAAGCAATATAAAATCTTCCCTCTTCACTTTCTGGACCGACACCTCAAACACATTGCAAATGTTCCGGACAAAACATAAGAATGCTTTTTTAATGTTTGTCTCTACTGCCTCACAATTTATGCATATTATTTTCTATTCCCAGATGCATACAAACTTTCTTTGGGCAGTCTTCACCGAGAGATGCAAAGTAGGACACAATGGCAGGCCATGAATCAAGTAATCTGTCAATTGCTGTACCCAGAGACAACCATCTCGTTGGTACATGCCTCAGCAACTCGTGATATTCTAAGTATATAAAGTCAAAAAAATTTTGCAACTGGGCTTTCCTATTAGTAGATGCACTGAAATGACTGTAAATGCTGGTAACCATTGTTTCACCATCACAATCAGGTTCATTAATTAGTTTTTTTCAAGGCATTGTGTATCACATGAGCACTGCAGTTTGTTTTCAGAATACTACTACTTCTTTTCAACAGCTCAGTAAACACAGACTTCTTTGCACCATAGTTCACACTTGCGTTATCAGCTGAATAAGAAGACATGCATACAATATGAAGGCCATTATCTGAAAGAACTTTAACTAACATGTCTGTGATAGAGGTAGAATGCTCGTCATTAAGCTCAACAAAGTCTAAAAGCTTTTTACTTAAACCAGTTTCAACAGTAAAATGTTGTATGCAGACAGGGAACATTTTTCTGTTCTTGAGATTAGATGCATCAGTTGACACAGAATATCGAATAGAATTGCCACCAGTAATGTCTTTCATAATGGACTCCACTGACTTTGGGCCAAGGACATCAGTCACCAGTGCTTCTGCTTTCGTGTGACTACATGCTGTTGTTTAGGTGTAGCCAATTCTTGATATAACAAGTGGTCCAGTTTAGCGCCACAGTCAGCAGCGTTGTAGGAGATGTGGTGATGTACAGTGTGGTAAACACTCATGAGTTCTGCAACCGTTGCCTGCTTGTCAATTCCTGTTACTGTCGTTGACTTCTTCTTGAAAAAAATGTCAATGGCAGCAGTGTTTGCAGCAATCTGAGCTTTCTGATGACTTTTCGAATGGCTATGATTTACTATGTCACCTTTGCCACCATAAGCAACCAAAACCTCCTTCTTACACAATGTGCATCGAGCTGTGAAGACATTGCCGTGAACTTTTTCACACCAGGAAAATTCTGTCTGCCATTCTTGATGATACCGTGACAATCTCTTTGCTTTCTTTTTAGGTGGAGGAGTGTTTGGCAAATCATTACATTCTCTGTCAGTTTCTGTGCTACTCACGCTACCTTCAGTTGCA
Organism: Protopterus annectens; assembly: GCF_019279795.1. Lineage (NCBI taxonomy): Eukaryota > Metazoa > Chordata > Ceratodontiformes > Protopteridae > Protopterus > Protopterus annectens. The sequence goes on from NC_056733.1 coordinate 1,201,283,450, forward strand.
TAATAACTTGTATCCATTTCCAGTGAACCCCCAAGTACATCAGCTAACAATATCAGATTGTGTGACTGCTATGCAAAAACATTGCTTCAGACTACATCAGTTTTTAGTAAGAGTGAAGCATCCATTCAGCAAAGGGGAAGTTGTGGAAAGTCTCGCACTTCATGCAAACTCTTTGGTAAGACCCTGTAGCCTCAGGATCTTACTCGCGTGGTTCTACTTTCTAGCCAGTGAGCTTTCCCAGGGCTGTCTTTCCCCAACTACTGTAAGCTTATTTGTGGCATCAATGGAATGCCTGCTCAGCCAAACACAACATTACATTGTCACCCTGTTATAATGTGTTTAACACAAGCATGCATTTGTGTGCCTGAGAGAACATTCGGGTTTTTACAAAGCAGTCTGGTCCAGATCTTATTTTCAGTGCACAATTGACTCTGCTTCTGCTATCCCCATTGTGAATACCAATACTGTATAGGCATTGATAATGCGCCCTTTTAGAGTACATCTGGACAAACGGTACGTTTTTCAGTCAGCCTTGTTATAACAATTCACAGACAGTCACCTGATGACCCAATATATCCTAATAAAATATCTAATTTTAGAAGATAATAATGTAATACACACACATACACACACACACACACACACACACACACACACACACACACACACAAGCGTAATACTGTGAACACATTTTGAAAAAAAAAACAGCAAAACTGTGCACAAAACTGAATCACCTAGTAGATTAGTACTGATTTGGAGACAAAGAACAAAGTTCACTCATGGTAGCTCTGTACCCCTCGCAATAGCGATTACAAAGACAATTTTTTCTAACTTAAAAATTTATGATGCAGTCAGTTAGTTAGCAGTAAGAACTTAGCCTTGACAATGGTGCAGATGTGCTACTGCATCTCAGATTATTACGGCTCGGCTGGCTGCCTTTAGTCTTTTGCTGGTTTTACATTTTTCTCAAGTAAACAGCATTATAAGTGGATAATCTAATGTGTCAATTATCGCACTGTTATTCTTTTCATTGGTTCAATTTAGCAATGCTGCTGACAGGGTGTTGCACTGGCGAGTAGGAACACTGGCCAGCAGGCCGGGATCCTCCATGATAGGGTCAGCTGTAATTTTGTAAAGAAACAGCGTGCATGCGTGACAAATGGGCCTGTAGGGTTGTATGCAAATTGCTGTGGGCATTGAGGTCTAAGGATTTGGGCAAGATGATATGGGCAGGCACGCACAGTTCTAATATTGATACCACTTGACTTACCACACATTACTTAAACAGTGATTATGAGAAAACTTAATAAGTTATAGTAACTTGTGCTAAGCTGTGCCAAAAATAGGACATATGGCATCCTGGGAAGGTCCTTCCCAGGGAACAGGACACAGGACACAGATAGCCAAATCCAGGACATCCTGGGAAAAACAGGATAGTTGGCAACCCTACTTATGGGTCTGTAGTTTCCATGGTCTGTAGATGGCCCAACTTTGTGCAAATGGATGACTGTTGCCTTCCTCCATTTATGAGGCATGAAGCCTGTTTGGAAGCTACAGGGAAATAGTAAATCCAGAGGTCCTGATAGGACATGTTTCATGCTATTTAGAAGGCATCCTGGGATATTGTCTGTGCCCATTGATGCAGTGTTCTTGGTCCAAAAGAGAGCATTAAGGACCTGTTCCCAAGTGATACTAGGGGCAGTTATATTTGATGATATTTCCTGAAGGATGGTTGAGGGGGAGAGGGGAGTAAAGTTGGAGCTGAATTTATCAGCCAGGAGGTTTGCTATATGTTTGGCTCAGTATAGGTGGCTCAATTTACAACAAGCTCTGCATACAATTGTGTATTGCTGTTGAGGTTGCAGACATAGCTAAAGAATGCTTTGTGATTGTCCTTGGCCTGGAAAGTGAAACTTACCTCAAATTTGGCCTTGTTAGACTTTATTTATCCTCTGAGTTGTTTGTTTAGTTGAATGTTGTGTTCATTAATACAACAGATTTATAAAAAACATTATATAGACCAAGAAACTTTGATCTGTTTGGAAAAAGAAGCATCTGAGAAAGTGTGAGAATATAAAGAACAAAGTCTGGAGCCGTTTGAAAGGTATGAAAAAGAAATAAGGACATGGGAAAGAAAGAGATCTGATATAGTGCAATATTTATGCAAAGGATAAAGCCAAATTAATCAACACAAAAAAGCAGCCCCAAAAATATCCAAAGAGAAATATAGGCAAAGGCATCCGGATATGGGAAATTTCACAATAAAAAAATAAGATCACAAAGAGGAAACATAGAAGAAAAGATTAGTAAAGTAGAAGTTAAAAAAAAAAATAGAAGCTGAAGTTATGGAATACTTGTGAAGTGAAGGATTTAGTGCTGAAAGTCTAACACAGGTTACATCACAGCATGATGGAAAGAGTCCCCTAAGTAAAGAGAAACATGAAGACAGGCGATATCTGAAGAAGAAATGTGGACATGGGAAAAAAAAAGAGATTTAATATGATGTAATATTTATGCAAAATAGAAAGCAAAACTAATCAGTACAAAAAGAGCAGCACCAAAGATATTTGAAGAGAAATATGGGCAAAGGCATCCAGACATGGAACATTTTACAATACAAAAAAAAAAATAAATAAGAAAACAAAGAAGAAAAGTAGATGAGAGGTTTTGTAATGGAGAAGCTAAAGAAATAGAAACTGAGGTTATGGAGTACTTGCAAAGTTAAGGAGTTGGTGTAGAAAATCTAACTCAGAAAACAGAAAGTCAGGATAAAGCAATGGATCCTCAAATTAAGGAGAAACCAGTGGAGCAAGAGACATTTGATCAGTTTCCATATGAAGATATTTTGGAGCCTTTCACAGGAACTTTTCATAGGAAACCAGTACAAATGTTCAGTTGGAGTTGCACAACAAGAGGAGGAACAGGAAACTGTGACAACTCTGATGCAGTCAATGTTTTGGAGTGCTAGGCCAGTGAGTTCCCATATGAAAGAGCAATGGATGACACAGGACGAAACTGAAGAGAATATGGCAGAGTAAGATACAGTATCCCCACATTCATGTTTAAAAGAATTCTTAAAAATTCATAAGATATACACTACACTAATCAAGTACATTACAGTGATCATGAAACAGTGGCAAACCACACTGCAGTTAATCTATGATAAAGGACAAATTATTATTCCAGGGATAAAAATTCAAAGGGAGGTATTTCAGGGTGACGCTCTGTGACTGCTGCTCTTTCATCTTTCCCTTAACCCTTTAAGTTGTCTACTTAAGAGATTAGATCATGGCTACAATTTGGCTCCCAGAAAACAACAAAAGGTAAAGGCTTCTCATCTTCTTTTTGTAGATGATTTAAAACTGCATAGTTCATCAGTTGAGGAACTGAAAGCATAACTGCAAGTTGTCAAAACTTTTTCAGATGATATAAGAGTGTCATTTGGTCTTCATAAATGTGTAAAAAGCAATCTTTAATGCAGGAAAGCTGCAGCACCAAGAAAACATCAGTTTGGGACAGGAATGTGATATAAAAGAACTTGAGCAAGAGGGAGTGTATAAATATTTGGGAATTGATGAACGATCAACAATAAAACATGAACTAATGTGAATAAAACTGTAAGCTATATTTTAGAAGGCTAAAATTAATGCTGAAAACAGCATTGACATCTAGGAACAAAGTCCAAGCTATAAAACAATTTGCTCTTCCTGTTCTAACTTACAGTTTTGGAGTGATTGACTGGCCTCAAAAGGTGTTGGGTAGATTAGACAGGAAAACAAGAAGGATCTTCATGCTCATCAAATGATTTATAAAAATCAGTGCATACCAAGATTAGATATTCCCCATTCTGAAGGGAGTATGGGCCTCCTTGAAATTGATTACATGTATAGATCTGCAATCATGGGACTGCATATGTATTTGCTGACCTCAAAAGACCCAAATGTAGTGAAAGTTTTGAAACATGAGGAGAATAAGTCAAAGATGACATCCCTGCTTAGTTTAGTAGAAGCATATTGGTGTCAAGCGGGAATGAAAATCAGACCAGAAGTAGATAAAATTCAGGCAGCAACTGAATGTGCCTGTCGAAAGATTTTACTCTTCTAACATATTCTGGAAGAATCACACCAAGTTCTTGTAAGCAAGTAAAACAGCTTTATTCTACATGCATGGAGACCTGCTACATGATAGTAGTATGCCAGCAGTCGAGTTCTGCTTATATAGACCCTCTCCTGCGCATCATACACGTAGCACAGAGGACATTCATTAGAAGTAATAGTTTGATTACTTGTTTTTACCAGCCAGTACCACAGTTATTCTTGCACCATTAACTTTCTTATCAGCAGTTTAAGATTAAATTCTGCATTCCTCAGTGATCAACATTTTCCAGAACATTTCAGTGAACATTTTTCTGCTTAACCCTTTATATACAGAATACAAAATATGTTGAACTTCAGTATTTTTCCACATTTACAACATTTTGTATACTGTTTATTTTACACAATCCCAGATACGTTGTATACCTTCTCATAATCAGAGAAATATGCTTTGTAGCATTGGCAGAGATAACCCATTTTGATACATGGTATGCAACAGCAGCCAAGCAGCAAAAATATGACTGCACCAACACATACAGCAATTAAAATGTTCATCAACACAGAACCCCAGTTTTCAAACAGGTTTTGGAAAAAGTCAGTCCAGGGGTTTGGACCAGGTTTAGTCAGTTCAGAAACTTGTTGAATTATTTCAAGATGGCTCTGAATCGCATGCTCGTTATCAGGAATGAATGAGCAGCACTCTCACCGTGCATACCTTTCAAGGGCTAGGGCGAAAGCACCAGCATCGTCTGGGTACGGTACTGCTTCTGTACATCATAACTAATTATCGTCGTCACCAATTCTAGCTGAAAATGTCATTACTCAGAGTCTCTAACAGTTTTGACAGTTTTCTCAGTTCCCAGATGGATTTTGCAATTACATCATCGCCTAGGTCCATATGAAGTCATGGTGATAAATCCATGATGCATCAATGTTACCTACGGATTAATAGGTTTATTAAGAGAATGTGCATTTATTTTTACCTCGAGGTAATGCATTTACGTGTCTGATAGCTGGTATCAGATATCCCAAAAAACAACTTCCTGACCAGCCATACGGTAATCATTTATATGCTTTCCTACCACAAATAAAATAACAATCATTCATTTTGATGGTGATATTGGTTGCAAATTCATAACTCCCATTTGGCTTTAAATAACAGGCCATATACATACAGCATTTTTCAACAAAACTAGTATCATTTACATTGATGTCTTTTTTTATAGCTCCAAACTAGGTCTCACTCTGCCCTTCTAGGGTACAATTATGAACTATTGTCAAATTACATTGGCTCAGCCCCACCTTAACTTTTCCAATCTTTTGAAAACACACTGTTCTGTTTAGAAGAGGCAGCGCCACCTTGTCTCTCAGTGGTACTTCTGTGGTTTCAAACAACAAATTATTCCAAGTATCATTTGTTCCCAGAGGGGCTGTCCCTAACATTAAGCCACTATGTACAGTAGGTATTGCAGTATATACCCAACAATTTGAGACATTTATTGAGGATGCATATGCATATTTAATTGCTTGATATGTATTAAAGTTTGGATGCCAGCTGGTGTGTTTGTCTCTTTTTGAATGGCTAGCTTCATTAAAAAACAGAAATGGCAAAAACAGAAATATTACAATCACAATAGTTATAAACAATAAAATATTGCAATAGAACCATTTTCTCTTATTCACATTATTGTCATTCATGGTTACTGCTGTCTGTTTGTTCCTCAGGGGAATTCAATTTTTCATCTAACTTAAAATATTTAACAATTTTACAATGCGTTAGGTGGATCCATGAGGACCTTTCTTTAATCCGAACTGCTGTTGGAGTTGCGATCAACACCTGGTAGGGGCCCTCCCATTTGGGGGATGCCCAATTTTTTCTTTTAACGATCTTGACCCAGATCCAGTCGCCGGGTCTAATTTCTGTGATTTTGTCGCCTCTTGAACCTGAAAAACAATCATTCATTAAACAACTGTTAGTATTGGTCAGCATTTTCCTCATGTACTCTGCTATCTCCTCACCTCCCTCATGTTCCACAGGCAACAAGTTTTGCCACTGCGGGACGTAATAAGGTCTCCGGTACAATAACTCAAATGGGGTGACTCCTTTTGAGGTGGGAGTTGTCCGCATGGAAAGGAGGGCTAGAGGTAGACAGGTAATCCAAGACTGATGTGTCTCAGCCATGAGTTTTCTTAACTTGCCTTTTAGAATGCCGTTGTGGTGTTCCACCAACCCTGCTGACTGTGGGTGTTAGGCACAATGGTGTTTCAGTTCAATTTGGAAAACTGTAGACAGTTTCTGAATGATCTGATTGACAAAATGCGTGCCGTTGTCAGAGTAGATGCGTGTAGGAAGTCCAAAGTGCGGGACAATGTGATTGACCAAAATTTTAGCCACTGTTTGAGCATCCAGATGTGTCACCGGAAAAGCCTCAACCCACTTAGTAAATGCATCTACTATCACTAACACAAACTTCTTTAGTTGTGCCGGGGTCAATTCGATGAAGTCCATACATATTGTATGAAATGGATAGGGGGGAGTTGGAAATGATGCCGGAGCAAATCTGACCCTTCCCCCGTGGTATTTAGCACATACTATGCAGGATAGACAAAAACGTTTTGCATATGCAATGAAAACCTTGGGCTAAAAGGTAAGGTGGATAATTCTAACCATAGCTGCAGGGCCCAGATGGGAAGGGCCATGCACGACTAGGGTTGCCACCTTTCTACTGTGCAATTTCCTGACAAACAAGCCCCGCCCCATGCACAATCAAGCCACACCCATTCATTTTAATAGCCACACCCCTTTACTCTAGCACCCTTCAGCATAAGTCTTTAATATCACATACAGTTACCAATAAGTAGAAAAATGTGCGAGTCAAAAGTAAATAAAAAAAACTTTATTTAGCAATACTTCAAAAGGTTCACTACATACAACAGTACATCACACATAAGCATGGGAAAACTAAGCCCAAGTCTCATATCACAGGTAGTACTAAAATGGAAATACAATTAGATATTAAAAACACCAGTTCATTCAAAGCAGTACATTAAGGGTTCACCACACACAATAGTAAAAGAAAAGCAACTGTTTAAAGTATCTTCAGTTTTGCTAGAAATCATTGCTTATACTTGAAGCTATATTTGGCATTTGATCTAGCAGCCTCAAGTAATGGCTGGTTATTTCTCACAAATGAATACAATTGCGAACAACTCATGTTAAAGTTTAGCTTGACCTGCAACTCTGCCTTTCATAAGTGACACAAGCATTCTATTTCTTGCATCAGTCCACGCATTCCCCATAAGTGAAAAAACCCTTTCCACAAAGCTATTGCTGGGGGGGATTGAAAGAGCAAACTGCACCAGTCTGTAAAGTGGCTTGCAGTCTGGAGCTTTACTAAAAAAAGTCACCCAGTGATCACTTACAGATGCCTCTGTCATCTGTAACAGGGCTGGCAATGCAGCAGTTAAAGTACAGTAGTCTGAGTAAAGTGCTTCAATGTCCACATCCAATTTGAAGAGGTCTGCAACTGCACGCAGTTCTGGCCAAGTTACAGGATGTTGGAGGCTGAGGACCTGCATAGCTTTAAAGGGACTATTATCATAGTCAAACCACTTCTGTAGGTAATAAAGTGCTTTACTGTAAAAATCACAGAAGGTCCTACAGACCTGCTGTGCGACAGCTGGAGTAATGTGCTGTAAGGCAGATGAAACTTTAGTACCAAAGAACTGGTCATCTAGCCTTCTCTGCAACTCATCTTTTAGACTTTTCATCACGGTGTACAACTCTGGAGCAGAGAGAGTGTTACTTTCAAGTTTTGCTATAGACTTGTGGAATACCTGCAGGACGTAGTGCATGAAATGTATGTAGCACTCTGCCTCAGACACATCCCCACTGATGCCATCCTCATCGGCCTCCACGAATTTCCAGATAAGGGGGTGACAGTCCTCAGGCCCTTGACTAATAAAATAACTTTTAATAGAAGGCCAACATTCTACCAGCCTTGCCACAGCTGGGAACAAAGACAGCCACATTGTTACAACATGTTGCATTATTTCCTTAAAGTCCTGGTCTAGGAAAGAATAGAAGCCTTTCAACAGTGCCATTTTTTTAACAGATGCTGAAAACTCACTATGTACTTTCAAAACCAGAGTCTCCACATCAAACTTTGCAAGGGCCTTGCTTGCATGCTTGGCACAGTTATGTATTACATGGCATAAACAGTTTGCTGCAATGATGTGAGGCACCTCAGATTTCAAACTTTTAAAAACAGACCTGTGCTTTCCATAATTGACTGAGGCATTGTCTGCAGCATAGCTAGTAATGTTTTGTACTTTGAGTCCTTTATGCGCAAGGATGTCCTTTATTCTAGTAAAGATACATTCAGAACTTTCGTTATGATCCTCATAGAAATCAAGGAGTTTCTGTTGTGTGCCATGGGTGTGAGTAAAGTATTGCATAACTAAAGGGAACATTTTTCTGTTCCCTTTATTGGATGCATCTGATCCCACTGAGAAATAGGAATTGCCAAGTTCCTGCAGAAGGAGCTCCTCTGAATGAGGTGCAAGAACATTCATGACAATACTCTCAGATTTTGTCTTCCCACAGGTGAATTTCGAAGCCAAAGTAGAATCAGGGAAGACTGACGGTGCCAGCTTACCTCCACAATCTATGGATACATATGAGTGACCATGTTTCACTCCATGATAGACTGCTGTCACTTCAGCTGCAGTGACTTTGGAAGCTTCACTGGTTACACTATGTGGCTGAATAAACTTGGTCATTACGAGGTTCTGCCTCTGGAGCTGAAGGCTTTGATGATGTTTGTCTGACTTCTGATGGCTTTTCAATGCCTTTTCCCCATCCCATTTTACAGTGAAAGTTGTTCCACAGGATGTGCACTTTGCCATGGCATCTGCATTTGGAACAGGTCGCACCCATGAGTAGCTTTGCTCCCACACCTTATTATAACTGCAGAAAACCTCTTAGGAGACGCGCCAGCCTCTTCTTGATGATCCATTGACCTTTTCCTGAACATGATTCCTGTAGGATCCTTGCTCAACACTACAATAAACCAAAACAGCTATTAATAGAAAATCAAAACACTTGTGACCAACACCAGTGCCTGGTGGGGCCTGTGTCAGTCAGTAGCCACTAGCCAGAGTTCACATTCACATGTGAATCTCCAGACTTTCACACCCTAGTAATACCAAGTTGGTATAGGGAAAAATGAGACTCCTCATGAAAAATTACAATGAAGGTAAAGCAATGAAAGGCAGAAGCAACTCCTGTCTGAGGGACTTGCAGCTGTTACACATGAACCTGGTGTGACAGCAGAATATGCACAGAAGGCATTCAACTGTGTGTAAAACACATGGGTCAGACACTACAGCAATGCACCAAATTAAGACCCTCTACTTTTATGTAGAACACAGTGCAAACGTTATCCAGCTGAGTCTGAACGCAGCAAGAAAGTTCAGGCATACTGTGGACTGACAAGATAAAGATGAAATACATGGCAGCTCAGCAATCATACCCTCTGGCTACAATTGTAATAACTTGCATAAAGACAAACAGGACATAGTGTGGGCCGACACAATGATAAACATGAAATATGTAACTCAGCAATCATAATACCCTCTGGCTGCAACAGTAATAACTTGCATAATGATAAGAGACCGTATGGGCAGACATAAAGATGAATTCGTAGCCCCACAATTCCAGATGCAACACCCATATTAAGTGCAAAGCACAGAGACCAGTCAACTTGGGGCTGGTTTCTCCCTTTTCCACTCCAGATCCTCACCACCACCTCCTCCCACTGGCACAGTTAGAGTTGAGCATAGTGACCAAGTGAAGACCTCGAGCACCCTATTTAACAGTGCTTTGGGCCCCTGCTAAAGCAGTTGAGACACACTTGAGGTCTGATTTATATACACAAGGGAAAGGCTGGCACAAGTTTACTAACTATGCCCCCCTTTTCCCCAGACTACAACATAATCAGCCAGCTACTCCTTATAAGCAACTTTAAGGCCCTAACAAAGTGTGTTCAGTCTTACTGTGCAATAGTAAACATTGCTAGTTTAACCAATGCCAAGGTAGTGGCCCAGTGTCACTAAATAAATATTTAAGTTGTCTCAAAACTTAAATATCTACACAACAAAACGTTAGAAAATATCCTGTGTATATTCACTGTAACAAGCTCAAAACCACATGAGATATTTCACATTGACAGTCCCAAAGAAAAGCAACTACATTAAGCCTTGCTATATACCCAAGACGCCTAGGAAGAAACACAGGTCAAGGTAAACATCACGGTGATGATAGACTAGAAAAGACAGTTCTACAGTCCAAGCATCCTATACAAATCATATAATCATATATTCACTATAACATCAAATGAGCTAAGCTTTGGTATAGACGGTATACCCTAGAAAACACAGATAAAAGGTAAACAGTTGTGATGACAAACTAGACAAAAAGCTACATTTAAGCCTCACTATACTACGAAGACTGTACACCCTAGAAAGACACCCTAGGAAGAAACACAGGTCAAGGTAAACATCACGGTGATGATAGACTAGAAAAGACAGTTCTACAGTCCAAGCATCCTATACAAATCATGTAATCATATATTCACTGTAACATCAAATGAGCTAAGCTTTGGTATAGACGGTATACCCTAGAAAACACAGATAAAAGGTAAACAGTTGTGATGACAAACTAGACAAAAAGCTACATTTAAGCCTCACTATACTACGAAGACTGTACACCCTAGAAAGACACCCTAGGAAGAAACACAGGTCAAGGTAAACATCACGGTGATGACAGACTAGAAAGACAGATCTACAGTCCAAGCATCTTATACAAATCATGAAGTCATTATATATTCACTGCAACCAAGTCCAAAACCAGATTAGAATCTGTTCTAATTAATCACCACATGTTGAACATCTAGATAGTTACACACATCTTGTCACCATCAATGAATGAGATAGTGCCAGCACAGCTAGTGAATTAATATAAATTTAATATTTAAAAAATTCACTAGTAGCTGTGCTGGCAATATTTCATTCCCCTTGTCACAGTAATCTTTGAAAATCTACCTTAATTCCAAAGAATTAATCCATTAAAAAAATTCCACTTACCTCCAGAAAAATCAGCAGCAGGGCTACTAAAACAAGCTCTCAGCAGCAGAAGAAAACAGGCAGCTAAAGGGCCAGCAAGCAGGGGAACACATCACCACCCAGTCCACAGCACTTCTCCTCCAGCCAGGGCAAGACTCCAGCAAGCAAGGCAAGCAGCAGGGCTAAGGCAATCCTTCCAGGCAGCAGGGCTTCCAGGCAGCAGGCAGGGCTTCCAGGCAGCAGGCAGGGCTTCCAGGCAGCAGGCAATCCACTGAAGACGACGTCCAAGCAAGAATTTCAGATCTTAAAGCACCCTTTGTACAAAAGTAAAAGGTAAAAACTGAAGCTGAAGCGCCGCTTTATATGCATAAAATTTTGCGGGCTTTGCAGGGCTTTGACTAGTAACTCTACGTGTTGATTGGCTGCTTGCTGCACAAGCCTCGTCTGCAGCAAGCAGCCAATCAACGAGAGTTCAAGACGGGAATGTTTTTTTTTTTTTTTTTTTTAATACGCGCTGACGAGACTGACGTCGCTGTTTCCGGACTCCGACAGCAAGAACCGGAGAACCGGAGTGCCCTACTGATTTCCGGGCACTCCGGAAAAAAAACGGAGGGGTGGCAACGCTATGCACGACTAGTGCTGCATACCTAAAAAGATTAGTAGGCAAAACATATTTATTATCTGGTCCCACATAGATTCCTTTGTTCTGTCTAACACCATACCTAGTCCAGCGTTGTTTTTCCTGTACTGTGCTAAGTTCCTGCATGACTTGTAAGGTTTGTAAATCAAACTTATCTGTTGGTTGTAATTCTGTAGGTGTGGTTTCAAGAGAAAAGGTACTGGACATAGCTGCCTCTTTGGCTGCTTTGTCTGCTAGGGCATTACCAAGTGATACCGGGTCCTTAGCACAGGTATGAGCAGCGCATTTACAGATGGCCAATGGACGGCTTGTAGTAATTCAAGGATTAGTTCTTTGTGCATGATATCTTTTCCTGAGGTTGTAACCATCCCCCTATTTTTCCATTGCTGAGCAAACACATGTACCGTAGAGAAAGCATATTGACTATCCATATAGATAGTGACATTCCTGTCCTCCGACAGGAGACATGCCCTTGTCACAGCAATCAATTCCGCTGCTTGAGCGGATAAGTTCCCGGGGAGTGGTCTTGCCTCTATTATCTGAGTTGCATTAGTAACTGCATACCCTACCTGCGTGGTTCCTGTTTCTGTTTTGTGTGCCGACCCATCTACAAACAGTGTCCAGTCCGCATGTAGTAAGGGTTGATCTTTAAGATCCGGTCTTGGTAGAACTTTAGAATGTATGAGATCTAAGCATACATGCGGGATACCGTCTTCAGCAACGGGTAGCAATGTCGCTGGATTTAAGATAGTGCATCTCTCAATTGCCATGTGTGGCTGTGATAACAGCGTAGTCATACAAGATAAATGTCTGCTAGGTGACAGAAATGTTAACTTGTCCTGCAGAAGGATGACTGCTACGGAATGCGGGACTTTTAATGTAAGATCATGGAACAATACCAACGTGGCAGATGCTTGTACCACCAAAGCGGCTGCAATTACTGCTTGCACACATTGTGGTAATGCTCATGCTACTGAGTCTAATTTGCTAGAGTAAAATGCCAATGGTCTTAACTTATCTCCATACATTTGCATTAAAACAGATGTCATAAATCCCTGCTTGCAATCTACAGTCTGTATAAAGGTCTTACTGTAATCTGGAAACCCCAATGTCGCTGACCCAGCTATCAGTTGCTTGATTCTAGTGAATGCCCATACTGCCTTGTCTGTCCAGTGCAGCAAATCTTTTGCCGCCATCGGTATTGCATAAATTAAGTCTGATAGCGGGTGCACTTCTTCGGCATAGTTGGGAATCCAACTACGACAGAAGTTCGTAATGCCTAAAAAGGACATCATTTCTTTTTTTGTAGTTGGCATGGGGGCTTGTAAAATAGCATTCTTTCTACTGTCATCTAATCGCCTGCCCTTCCCAGAGATAGTATAACCCAGGTAACGTACTTCTAATTTACAAAACTGTAACTTAGACTTATTTACCTTATGTCCTTCATGTGCCAGAAAGTGTAGTAGTCGAATAGTCTCGGACTTACAGAGTTCTTCGAGGCCAGGAGGATATCATCAGCAGTAGGTGGCACCCTTGGGTGGGTGGAACTGAGCCAAATTGGTGGACATCTCTTGTGAGAAGATGGTCGGACTTTCGCAGTATTAACCTGGTATAGGTATAACGCTTGCCCATAAACGTAAATGCAAACCAAAATCTACTATCTTCCTGCAAGGGAATAGAGAAAAAGGCATTACTGATATCAATTACAGAAAAGTAGTTATCCATAGGAAGGATATCGTTCAGCAGAATAGACGGATCCAGGACTATGGGGGCCCGAGGTACCACCGCGGCATTTATTGCCTGTAAGTCTTGTACCATCCTCCATGTCCCATCCGTTTTTTTTACTGGAAATAAGGGCGTATTACATGGTGAGTCTGTGCACAGAAGTAATACTCCAGCTTTCAAAAGTGCTGTGATTACCGGTAAAATGCCCTCCTCTGCCTTTCTGCTCAAGGGATACTGCCATTTATGAGGTCTAAATTCTGACTTGGGTGTAATCTTTACCTGTCCTGCCATTCTAATCAGGCCAATATCGTGCTGACCCTGCGACCATAATGAGTTTGGAATCATCTGCAATTGAGATTCTTCCATGGGGGTAAGGAGACATAGTCATAATGTCCCAGGGGATTGTATCGGTTCGTCTTCCCAGAGGTGCACGGTCAGTCTGGCTTGTGTAACCCAGTTAAGTTTTTGAACCTGAACGCCTTTACCTGCCAACTGTTCTGGTGTCCATCCTACCCATTCAGTTATTTTCTTACCCACGAAGTACCATGACATTCCTTCACCCTCCATGACTGAAATATGTGTGGTTAATTCATTCTTATACAGCAGATGCATATCCCTTGTAAGGCTACATGTGACTGCAGAATTACCTAGTGTGTCCCAAAAAAGGCTATGCAATACTAGTTTGGTGACTTTAAAACTAAGAAATTTCTGTTCGTATTCTAAATCAGGTCCAGCACATCTTCTGTAATACATTGTGCAATGTAATGGATCTGACACCTTCGGATTTGTTATGCCGTATTTGCTTAATGCCAAATTTGCAAGATCCGTCACTACACTCTGGGGGCCTGTCTCTATCAAATCATTACTATACCAGTAATGTAGATCTCCCTGCCCCTCTAATAGCATTGCACTATTTGGTTCAATTCTCCTTGCCACCATCCCACTGGAGGTTGGGACGGCTGCTATGCCGAACACTTACATTAAATCTCTTCCTAGTAAATTTACTGGGCAGATTTTTGAAATTATTACTCGGAACCGTATGGTTTGGTTCGTCTCTGGGTCGGTAAACCACAGAGGTTTGGACAATGGCTCTTTGTAAATACGACCATTTGCTGCTTTTACAAGCACATATTCATCCGAGGTAACATCGGATGATATGGCAGTACTTTTGACTAACGTTCGTGAAGCCCCTGAGTCACAAAGAAATTTTATGTCTCGGCCCTCAACTTGCAATGTGATCACTGGTTGGGATTCCAATTGCATAGTTGATGCTAGTGCTGTTAGATTTACCATTTGATAATCCTCATTTTCTGCCATTTCCTGTCCCCACCCATCGTCTTCACTTGTACCTACTTCCCCATTCTCACGTTCTTCTTCTTCCTCATACTCTCCATCTACGTCTTTTTGACCGTCATATAGTTATGCGGTACCACCGGAAGCAACCATCGGTTTCTCCGGTCCTCTGCAATCTCTGGCGAAATGTCCCTTCTTACCGCACTTAAAACATTCCCCCCTCTTTTGCCTACCTTCGAAATCCTCAGAATGACTTACGCCTCCCCGTCCTCGTCCTCTTCCCCTGCCACACCCTCTTCCGCAGTTTGCGGAACCTTGAACTAACATTAAAGTTCCATCTTCACTAACTGTAAAAGTCTGGGCTTTTTTATCTTTTTTTCCTTCAGGTATTTCTCAGCATGTCTAGCATACTCCATAAGGGGCTGTAGATGTGCTGTCCTGTGTGTGATCATATGCTTTTGTATAAAGTTACCAATGGCTGTCTTGTAGCCCTTTAGGAATGCATTTTTCAATTGTTGTTCATAGGGCGAGTCATTTTCCTGATTTTCTGCCTTAATCAACCCACTATGAGCATCAAAACATTGTGTGAGACGATGTAGATAATTGTCTACGATTTCGTCATCTGATTGAACGCATTGATTAATGCAAGTCCAATCTGCTTTGGGCTTCCAGTATTCTTCTATTTTATCTAAGAGAGTCTTTATTCTGGTTCTACACACTTCGGAGTTAAACGGCAAGGCTCCTCCTTCCCCTGGTAACAGGGGGTCCCAACTTCCGCAAATAAGGTGCCAATCTGGTCCTAGGATTTGCCTTATTACTTGTTCAAATTCTACAGCGTTTAATCTATAACTCATTCTCATGCCCCCTACGTCTGTATGGAATTTACACATATCTACTTTCGGATGGGGAATCCCCTCTACCGCTTTTCTGATGTCATCACGGGTCCACGGTCGGTAGACCAATATTGTAGGACCCTCGCCTTCTGCGCCTGCTTGAGGATTTGCCACTTCTATCAGCGGGTATTCCTCTCCTTCCTGATCTACCTTTTCCTTAATTTTCCAGTGCCCTTCTCTCCTAATAAAGTCAAGAGTGTTGTCGGGCTCTCTCTGTAATATAATACTTGGCGTGGGGGGGGCACCCACCGAAGCCTGGTATTGTGGTGGGTCCTGGTCGGGGGGCACCTCAATAACCTGTGCAGGGTCTGGATACTGGATAGGAGGGGCCGAGGGATTCTGGTGACTACAACTGACTGTGGAAGTTTCATTATCTTCCTTTTGAACAAAGTACACATCTCTTTCACTTGAATTACCACACCCTTTTTTCAAATTTTGTTCCCTATGTCTCTTATTTGCTTCCTCCAGCCATTTCTGTGCCTGGGTAAACCCCACCTTCTTTTGATTCCTTGTCTTATTTCCTGACTGTTTGCGCAGTAATTTTACTAGATTTTGACATTCTGACTTATTTAAACATCCACTAAACCCATGATCTTTTTTCCATTTATCTAAATATTTTACGTTCTTTGGGTATAAATCAAACATAAACTTTTCATCTTCAGTTTTGTCGTCGCCTTTTAACTGGTTCCTGTTCCCATTTCTCTTACGAGAAACTTTTCCTGTTCCTGAGATCTCTTGTATATGGAATCTATTCACATATACTCCTTATACTTTGAGAAAATTAAATTTCTCCCTTGACTAGTCCCTTAAAATTTAGACAAAAATTCCAATCAGAAACAACAAAAAATAGCTTTGCTTACCTTTGTGATTCCTCCGCCCTGTTTCGCTGCCACCTTACGGATTGAATCTGGAAAGAGTGACTGGCCTCTAATTTCGACCTGTTTCAGTCGGAGGTCTTTCGTTCGAGGAGAGCCTGATCTCTCTCCACCTGCACAGGTTTTCAGCCTCTTTGTTCGATTCGCTGTGCAGGGGCCGCCCTAACGTTGGGCCAGTTATGTCGAAAGATTTTACTCTTCTAACATATTCTGGAAGAATCACACCAAGTTCTTGTAAGCAAGTAAAACAGCTTTATTTTACATGCATGGAGACCTGCTACATGAAAGTAGTATGCCAGCAGTCTGGCTACTTGTACTTTGAGTTCTGCTTATATAGACCCTCCTGCACGTACATACACGTAGCACAGAGGACATTCATTAGAAGTAATAGTTTGATTACTTGTTTTTACCAGCCAGTACCACAGTTATTCTTGCACCATTAACTTTCTTATCAGCAGTTTAAGATTAACTTCTGCTTTCCTCAGTGATCAACATTTTCCAGAACATTTCAGTTTGCACGCAGTGAACATTTTTCTGCTTAACCCTTTATATACAGAATACAAAATATGTTGAACTTCAGTATTTTTCCACAGTGCCAAAAATCAAAAGAAAGAATATAAGTGAAGGATCAGATGAGAAGGCAAGAAATGTGGAAAATGCATAAGTATAGTTGCAAATATAGAAAACTCTTGGAACAACCTCATGTTGATCAGGAACAAATGCAGAAATGGTTAAGGAGAGGTGAATTTAAACCAAATGATGAAAGGTTAATATTGTTGGCCCAAGATAGTGGACTACGTACACATTGTTTTACAAAGTCTATTGAACATGTAGGAGAAACAGACAAATGTAGGTTTTGTAAAACATAATTGGAAAAAGTCATGAATCTTATTGCTGGTTACCTGTCTAATAAGTATCAGTCAGCAAAATGCCAAGATAACCTCACTCTCTATCTAGCCATAATTATGGGTTTTCCTCAAGGCTCCATACTTGGTTGATACTTGGTCCCCTACTCTTTACCATCATTGCAAACAATCTGCATACATCTGCCCACCAATCCTCCCTTACCCAATATGCAGATGACTCTACCTTAGTAGGTTCCTCTAATAAAATAATACACCTTTCCTATCACCCAATTTCTATGAAACCCCAACAAAAAATTCACTTAATCATTCCAAAATCTCTGACCCAAGATAAAACTCACTTTAAAATCTTTTCATTAAATATCCCTGAGACAGAAGTAGTATTCCACGCAAAGCTGTTAGGTGTGATGATGGCCAACAATGTCAAATATGACCTTTGTGTTCAAAACAATATAAAAAAAGACCACAATAAACTGACAGTGCTCTTCGGCCACAACAACTTCTTTAGTAAACCCAAAAAAAATATCCTTACTATATCATACCACCTACCCTCACTGCTACATAAAACTCCAAAACTCACAAATCTATAATCCTCTCTAAAAACTAAACTTGAAGTTTGCTGCAATAAAATTGCAAAATTTGCAACTAATGCACCTCTTTATACTCATCATTGCACTGCAGTCAAGATACTACAGTGGCTTGAACTTCCCACCACCTAACATAATACGACTACCCACCACACATAACACTATCTTAAAGTCATTAGCTTGTACCATTCACCACAGCTACAACCCAAATGGATCTGTCCAGTCAGATGGGAAACAACCCCTCACCATCCACAAATAGGAATATTCCCTGGTCAGATCCATTACTTTTACTCAGTAGTAAAATCCTGAAACTCCTTAGCACTTCCTCCCAAATCTAATTGAAACCATCATTTCTTTAATACCACACTAAGCAAATTGTTATTGAAGTCAAGGCTCTGTTCCTGCACTTCCCCTGGATGAGACAACACTACTTTACTTTGATAACCTCTGACCTCACTTCTGCTTTCACACATAAACATACTCATTTTCCATTTATTATTCACTTCTGACCTATGTCTACACCAGATCATCATTACATGGATGTACACCTACCATCCCTAAGATGTAAAAATTAATTTATTCCACTCCTAATGTGCATAACTAACTTCTCTCTTTCTTAATTCTCCTAACTTACCTCTTAAACATATTGTATATGTTGTTTTGGGTTCACAGGATCATAGAATCATAGGAAGTTACTAGGCTATTGACCTTGAGGCCCTTATTAGCCTAGCCAAGAGTTTAGCCATGTTCAGACAAATCAGCATCTGATGACCCTGTCCAACAGGGACACAGGTAGAATCCCAGGGGTATATTTTCTGTTTCCCATCCAGTTATCCAGGTTGCACTTAAAAAGGGCTAAAGAGGTACTCTGCTTGATGTAGAGAAGGAGTCTATACCATAGATGGGGGAGTCTCTGGGACACAAATCTGTCCCACCAACAGGTCTTGATGATGTCACAGATGAGGTTGGGGCCAAGCATATGGGTTACTCAAGTGGAGCTTGACTTGTGGATATGCAGCAGTCCCATCAAGGTGGGGTCTGTGATCGCCTTATATGCCAGACAAAGATCACCTCTGAGGAGTCTGTATGAAACTGAGTAGAGGAACAGGGCTTTTAGCCTGTCTGTGTATGGTTGATGTTGGAGGCCCTGGATTCTCGTAGTGAGGAACCTCTGTGGTCTCTCCAGTTGTTGCATGTGCTTTGCAAAGTACATGCCAAAAGGGGCATTGTACTCAATAATGGGCCTTATAAGGGAAGAATACAGGGATGTTATGACCTCCTTGTCCCTGGATGAGATACTTTTACTTATGAGGTGGGCCATGTAGAAGGCTTTCTGTACAATGGAAGCAACATGGTGGTCAAAATTCAGGTCGCTATCAACCTGGGTGCCCAAATCCTTCACAACTGATTGCATGCTTAAGACATTATCAATGTGATAATTGGTGGGGACATCACTCTTCCCAAAGGGGATGATGATGCATTTTTTGGTATTCAGCTTGAGGCCATGTTTCTGGCACCAGTCATTTGTCTGAGTAAGTCCCATGTCGGAGGATATTCACATCACTAGGGGAACTGATGACTGCACCCAGCTTGCAGTCATCTGCAAACTTGGTCAGCCATAGCCCACTCATTTTTGCATGCACCTCAGAAAAGTATATCCCAAATAACAGAGGCCCCAAGACTGAACCATGTGGTATGCCATCTACTGCTTGAGATGGTTTCCCCTATTTTGACTACATGGGTTATATCAGTAAGCCAGTTTGCTACCCATCTGGTAACATATGGATTGATGCTTAGTTGAGAGAGTTTATCTATTATGCCCAAGTGGGGAATAGTGTCAAAGGCTTTGACCAGGTCAAAGTAGGTGGTGTGCACCGTCTTCCCCTTGTCCATGGCTTTGGTGACTGTCTCAAAGAAGTCGACTAAATTTATCAGACACGACCTTCCCTTGATGAAGCCAAACTGTGTGGGATTAAGTGTTAGGAGGTTGCCAGTGTCCTTGTTTGAACATTATCTTCCAAGTATTTATTAAAAAAAAAAAAACTTTCTTTGGTTTATGCACTTCTGTTTGAACTTTGCAAATCATTCATTAGAATTGTCAGCTTTTTTGTCTGTCATGTAATTGAAGCTATTCTTCCCAGGCATCTGCTGAAAATGTTATTGTAGACCCAGTCAGACCTTCTCATTAAACAAATGTCAGAAAATGAATAATTATTTTAAGAAAAAAACTATGAAGTTGGTTAAAATGCATTGCAATTTTGGGGGGGTTAGGTCCTTTTATAAAACTCTGCCTTGCTGAAAAGACAGTATACCAAGTTCCAGAGAGTGAACAGCCTTTTCAATTATCAGTGTTATTGAAAGCTCCTTGAGTGACAGTTTATTGATGAAACCATCACTTCAATTGCTGTAGACAAAGAACACAGAAAATGTATTTCCCTCTGCACCAGTTTGTGTGCAATGGGATCCCATATAACCTCTGTTACTTATCAGTACCAGGTCTGTGACTGCGTAATTACACAGAAATAGAAGTAGTCCAAAATCTGTATATAGAATTACATTCCTCCTTCATTAATGTTGTGCATTTAATATGAACAGGGCAGTTGCTAAGACATACTGAACAACAAAGAATTAATGGCCTGGTTCTCTTTGAGTTGTCCATTAGTTAGATGGTTTGATGATGACTTTTTATTTCATTCCATATTCTGGCACCAGAAAGTAAAGAACTGTTCTTAGGGTGGAATACCATTATGGTGTGTTGCATGAAAGGAAGTACGGCTAACAGTTCCTGTGATAAGGATAAGGATGTTGAGGTCCTTGTAACCTTTACAACACACACACACACACACACACACACACACACACACACACACACACACACACACACACGCACACACGCACACACACACACACACACAAATTATTGCCACTTACTTTGTGATATCTAATATTTTGGAAAGGCCTATCAGCACAGGAGACTTAAAGTCTAAGCTATTCATGAGCTATGACTTGTGCCCACAGTAACGGGTTTGATTCCTTCCACCTTCATTTGCCTACTGTGTGTCTCTGAGAAAGTCACTTAACTAGATGTGATAAGAAACCACCCAGTCAGAAAACAGGTAAACTAATAATAATAATAATAATAATAGTATACAATTAATAAAACATTATTACCTCTAGTAGTAACTATTGGTGTTGTTAAGTACTGATGTACTGTGAGTCTACAAGTGTTGATGCTATTGTACTTTTCCTCATACTTTTGTAATTATCCTAATGAATAACTTAAATCTTGCCTGTGATATAAATAAGACCTGCTGGAGAGACAGGTATGTATCACAAAAAGTACCCCATCCCTGGAACTAGCTCCCCATCCATATGAAGTAGAGCCCCTCTCTCAACCAATTCAAGTGTAACTTGGACAATTGGATGGGGAACAGGAAATTCATCCCTTGCTTGGCAAATACAGTATGTCTCTAAACGATGCAGGCAGCCTGTAAATGTTTGATCTCCCTGTTTCATGCTTGTAAATTTTCATCTCCCCAGCCTCTTTTTATACTTATTAAGGGTACCAGAACTTGTCAGAGATTTGGGATGCATGGCCATGCTTACAAAGGCCCTTGGGGTCATTAGCCTAGTAAATACCTATGAACCTATAGCCTGTGAATAAGGATAAATAAGACTACATACCATTTTATTTATTTGATGAGAAGGTGCAAATTTGGGTCAGGTAAGAAATGCAGTCGGATCAAAAGTACCATCATTATAATAGAATGGGAAATGGATAATGCAGGACTTGACACTCCCAACTGTCATTTTTATATCTTAGTTCTGCCAACAAGATACGTGAATATATTCAGAATGTGGCAAAGGTTTCCGGAATGCAGGCCATACTTTTCCCATGACAGGTATGCTTTAAGTGGTGATGGAGAGAGGTGAATCAAATATCTAACTGGAGAAGGTGAAATTATGTTTTAGAGCTATGATGTCCGGTGGTTGGTCATTTTTTTATACCTAATGGCTATTCAGTGTGTAGTTCAATCCAAACATTACTGAAAGAGCTGTTTACAGGGAATACAGTTTTTCACTCAAGGATTATCAGAAATAAACAAGGTCTGTACTTCTCTGACTGAGACACTTAAGAGTTCTTTATACCTTACATGGAATTTGGAGGATGCTGAGATTTTTTTTTGTTTATCTGTGTTTTCCCCATGACTTTGGTCCTTTGTTTAAACAGTTCCTTTTGGGAGTTTGGTTTAGTAAGATGCTTTGTAATAAAAATATGATTATGTCAGCTGATTATAACGTTTTTAATCTCGTATGTAGTGGGGCATCAAACACTAATGTTTTTCTGTGGTCCTCAGTGTTAGTTAATACTATCCTTAGCATCAATTAGAATTTATATTTGAAAATGACTCTGAGCTTTTCCTGTATGCTGTTACACCAAGCTAGGTTAATGCACGACATAAAAGAAATAATAGCAAAAGGAACTAATGTATAGAAAAGCTGTGTTACAGAGGGAAATAACATTATGATAGCGATTATTCTGTTATAAAGAAAATACTTATTTTGTCTTTTTGAATTCTTAGTATCTGCAGTGACATTATATTGCTCTATCTTTTAATATGATTTTATTGTTAGAGAATATTTGGTTATACATGTAAAAATAACATGCAGGATTCTGACTGTTCCATCTTGGTCTTTTCCTGGAATGAGGTGCTATAGGTGCTGTTATTTTTAGCTATTAAATAAAATGACATGCATATCGTTTTAATTGAACATATATAACATCAAAAGACTTTCATATCTTTCACAGTAAAGAAACTTTAAAAGTGTATGGCATGAGTCATTAAGTATATATGAAACCCTTCAGTTAGAGATCAGTGGTTCAAGGTCTGCAAAATCTGCCTGTAATGCAGAGCGGTGATGAAATAGGTTATTGAACACGGAACACACAGTCATATTTATTTAAGAACTTCCTCAGAATAATTGGAAGAAGGCTTTCCAGTGTTAGATGTGATTGTGTCATTTCCTTTCCTGTGACTCAGAATAGATTGCTTTGGACAGGTGCTGAATGTATTCTTTGAATAGTAGAGTAGGAGTAAAAGAAGCAACATGCCGAGGGTGCATGGGACTTGACCCCCTCACTCAAGCCTTCATTTTTATTCAGAGGCTAGCCAACAGCAGAAAAATGAATCTGTGCTGAACTATGTCTTGGAATGATATATAATTTCCAGCAAAGTAAATGGATTATTACTGAATCTGTGTTTGAAATGGAAACTGTTTAAATATTTATGAGCAGAATAAAAAAGGAGATATTGGAATGTTAACATTTTTTAAGTACATCTTACCTGATACATTGGCTACGTTTTCCTATTTAAACATCTGTAAACCTTGTACCACCTTAATACAGATAATAATAATAATAATAATAATAATAATAATAATGGCAGCTGGCCTTTTTCCTATAGAATTGTTAAAGTTTCAAAGGAAAATGTTTAATATATAAAATACAGTCCAAATGGGGAAAAACACTTTAGAGGATGCATTTTATCATGAAGGCGGCAATGCATTTGGTCTCAAGGGCAAGTAAAACAGTAGATGCATTTGGTCTGAATCTTTATGGACAGAGTGTAGGAATTAGAACTACATGCAGGAATTCATCAGATCACTAAGAATACTAATGCTTTACACCATATCTCAAGATGTTGGGAGAGAGACAAATCTTTATTTTTCAAAAATGTGTCTTTGTGGCATTAATGATCTCACTACAGGATGCAAAAAAAATGAGCTGACGGTGTAGATTTTATAAAGCAGATAGTTGCATCCCAGAGTAATTCTACAGTGCTAATGCCACTGATTAATTCATTATATTCCAACATGCTGAACATGTGAATAGTCAACAATATAAAATAACACTGTGCTACAATATTACAGACCTGGCTAGGGAGCTTTGATATTTTACCTTCAACAAAAGCTGAGCTGTCTCTGAGGTACTAATGTGTACTGGTCACACAAACATTTTCAGCACTATTCTGATTCTTATGCATTTATGTCCATTATCGGAATAATGTCTGACACTCTCTCATAAAGTCAATACTACACAGGACAAAAAAACTTCAGTCTTAATGATCACTTTCCTGGGAATAACTTATAAAGGTGAAATAACACTTATCAAATATCATTACAGTGCTAACAAGTGTGCAAAAGTAATAAAGCTAACTTTCAGACTGGGGAGTATTTCATTAGTCCAGTGTCCAGAAGACTAAGAATTACTATTCTAATTTGAAGAAATGTGTTTGTTCTTCTAAGCCTAAGTTTAGAAGAACATTGTCTGGTATGTGCTAATTATGTTGTTGTCAAAATGCAGGAAAGACTGAACTGAATGGTATTTGTAAACACTCTGGGTTGCTTTGAACTGCATTCTACTGTATTTTGAAATGCAGTAGCTGCAACCTGGTATCAGTCAACACTGACTGATTTTGAAATGACAGTGAACATAAAATGTTGTTTATTTTTTATTTACCCATTATTTACACATTCCTCATGTTTAATGATTGGAGATTTTTTTAATTTATCTTTATAAATAAACCAAATATCAATCAGAAGAATTAGTCTAGGGACTGTCTTATTAATAACAGTCTACTTAGTTCTTATGAATACATTTCAGTGGACATAAAACTATTTACTGATAACTGTGTTTTTCTAACTTGCTCTACCTAAACTCTTTCCCTTTTCCCAACTTGCAGAACTGTATTACAGGTGGTTACATTGTGTCAAAGTCAACAGTATAAAAGAGGACTGTGCAGTACCAAGAACACTAAACATTTTTAAGAAATGTTCTAATTGTGCCGATGTATTACCTAGAAAAGTTGTAGAGTTACTGGAAAGTATGTTCAAAGATAAGACAACAATTAAGGAATGCTAATGAGGCAATGCACTGATGAAAATCTGTTACTGACATACCCTAAAACAGACTGTAATGCCATATTCCAAAATGAAGATTAATGCTGCATCAATAAAAGTGCTTTGGGTGTATGAATATTTAGTTTTCAGCTAGCACTGGTTCAGTAGAAATAAGCTCTGAAGAGGTGCATGGAAAACCATGCATTCAGATCTGAAGCTTAATCAGTGCTTGTTTTATGGAAGGATTATAGTGGATGGATTGATCATAAGTTAAAGATTTCGTATTGTACTTCTGAAATAGTTTGAGTATTGACGCACAAATATAAACACAGTAGCGTATCTGCATTGTTCTTGTTACCTGTGCCTATACAAGAAAAAGAATCATAGACAATAGTGGTGTACTGACACACACAAAAAAAAAAAATCTATATATATATATATATATATATATATATATATATATATATATATGGGTCTACTTCATTTGATCGAAAGATAATTTGACCTAAACCCATTTGATCAAAAACCAGTATTCAAGGCAAATAACAGGGATTTGTCCCCCTCCAAAATATCATGTGACCCTGGAGTTGGTATATATAGTTAAGGTGTGTGTGTGTAGGGGGGGGTGCAGCTCCCCTCATTGGGGCGTGTGGTGGACGAAGCCGCCCAACTATTTTCATTTAAAATCTGTACTTTTTGTGTTATTTTCTTCTTTTAAAGGAAACTGTATGTATAATATATATATATATATATATATATATATATATATATATATATATATATAAATGGTAAGGAAATTCTGCATTTCAGCAAAATTTATATTAAAAAAACTGAACCTAAGTGAATTGGAGCTCTTACAGTGGAGAAAAGAGTGGAAATTTGAATTCAAATTTGGTTGCTTTTCTATATATGCAAAGTTGAAGATGACTCAAAGTATGACACATCACAATATATAAATCATTCTCTATGTAATACAAGTAAAAACTAACCATCTGAAACAAAGTTGCTAAATCCTCTCTGTACTGTAAAATAATGTACTGGATGTGAAATAGTGTTAAGTAAAAAGTACATTTGTCTAGGAGCCGCATGCGAATATTTAACCCCAGTTTGTTGAGAAGTAAAAGGGTGAGTGATATGCCGTTTACAAAAAGGGATTGCGTGCAAGTGGTACAACTATACACAGGACTAAATATTGTGTAGTGTTGTCTGAATTTTTAATCTATAGTGAACTGTACAAATATGTTTGGGAAGCATAAATAAAAAGCAAGCCATTCTACACATTGAGTTGTTAAAAATATTAAATTTTTACACTTGGAAAAGAACGGAATATGGAGGTTAGATCTAGCAATATTGGCTCCATGTCCGAACAAGTAAGCGTGTGGTCAGCTGATATAGAGAACATATATGTATCCAATATAGACATATATGTACAACTTTTATAT
This sequence comes from Protopterus annectens, assembly GCF_019279795.1. NCBI lineage: Eukaryota > Metazoa > Chordata > Ceratodontiformes > Protopteridae > Protopterus > Protopterus annectens. Next base: position 1,201,309,887 of record NC_056733.1, read on the forward strand.
TAATATTTTAGTGTATCCTGTCAAATGTACAGCTTGTTAACAACTGTTTTGTCTGTCAGAAGTTACTGTGTACAGTTTTGGTCAGATGCAGGAAGAAAGAAATCATGGAATAGTGACTCGGCTTCATCCTGAGGCATTCCCATTTTATCACAGTTGCATTGCTGTGGAGTTAGTAGTCATAAGTTGGGGTTGCATAGTTGGAATGTGCATGTGGTGAAGCCTCCCTTTAAAGAACAACTGTTTTGGTGTTTTTGATATTTTTCTTTTTTTTATTTGATCATAAAAGAAGACTGGATGCCTTTCTTTGGTGAACACAATAGTCTTTGCATTGTTTTCTTTCCATAGTCTGTGTAGTCAATTTGCTAACATTGACAGGATGTGCATTAATGTAGCAACACATCAAGTTGAGGTAATACATAGATAAGTACTACGGTCTGATATGTAATTCAGTAAATATCTTGTATCGTGGGTTTACTGAATGAGTTTTAATAACAAAATAAATTCCCTAATCATACAGGGCAAGACATGTGTGGCACCAAAAACACCAGACT
>NC_056733.1:1201315437-1201362937 GCF_019279795.1 Protopterus annectens
TACCTCTTAGCTAAATATCACAGATTGTCTCACATAAAAATTCAGAACCTCTTGATTAGGAAACTAAAATACTTACTGAACTTCCCTAACAAATCTCACTTGGAATATAACCACTCTACCTTGGTAGATGGCGACATTCACCCCAACCCAGGTCCATCAAATATTTCAGCTGAAGCTACACCTGCTTCACTAAACTCATCTCTTCAATTATCAACCTCCAATACAAATACTCTACTCATAGGACACCTTAATATCCGAAGTGTCTATAACAAAATCACCCAACTCCACTCTCTTCTTGATCACCACTCCTTTGATATTCTTTGTTTAACTGAAACCTGGTTAAAACCCTTTACTAAAGACACTGAAATCTTACCTCCAGGTTATAATATCTTGAGACTTGACCGCAATGGTAAAAAAGGGGGAGGAGTAGCACTACTGTTCAAAACTGAACTAAAATTAACATTAGTACCCTATGAGAACCTTGGATTTACTAAAACTGAACTTCTTATCTCAAAGCTGCAACTGAACCCCAAAAAATCTATCTATATCATCTGTATATATCTACCTCCTGGAAATAACTCTACTACCTTAGAAAATATCCTCAGTTGGGCCACATCCACCTACCCACAAGAAACCATAATACTAGGAGACCTCAACCTAGACTGGTCCTCAATATCCACTAATAACCCAGCATCTCATATTAATCTCCATGGCTTCACTCAAACAATTAACACCACTACTAGGATTAACAAAACTAATAACAAAGAAAGTATTCTTGATTGGATTTTGGTAAACAAACCTCTAGTTAAATATCAGTCTGGAACGCTACCTGATGACATTAGTGACCACAACCTAACCTATATTATAAGACAAAAAAATGCCTCTAACTACTCTCCTTTATATAGGACCCTACGTGACCTCAAATGCTTTAATCCAACCCAATTTAAAACTGAACTAAAGGCCTGTAACTGGAACCCACTAAAAACACTTCCTCTTCAAGAAGCTGTTAATTACTTTAACACCACATTCCTAACCATTCTAGATAATCATGCACCAAAACGTTCTATTAGAATTAAAGCTAAGCCAGCCCCCTGGCTAACTAAAGAGACTAGACAAAAAATGTCACTTAGAAACAAATCTTGGTTAAAATGGCGAATTAGCAAATCTCCCATAGACCAACAGACTTTCAGGCATCTGAGAAACAGTACCAAAAAAGCAATCCTCTCTGACAAAAGGAGCTATTATAGCAATCTTCAGCAAGTGAATCACAGTAACCCTCAAAAATTCTGGTCAACCCTAAACAGACTTCTTCACCCTGGACAGACTACCACCCTCCCTTCTAAGGCCTGATAGAATTTCTCCCCTTGATACTGCCAACACTTTCAACTCATTCTTCATTGATACTATTAATTCCTTGGCCTCCCATCTCTCCAGTGACAATACTAGCATCCTTGACCATGCATCCTCCAAACTACCAACCTTTAGGCTACAACCCATCTCCACTACCTTTATACAGAGATGTATTCTCAAACTTAAACCATGTACCCCCTCAGCTGACCAGCTTCCTTCTGAATTCCTTCAAAAAGCAGCCTCTGAAATCGCTTATCCCATATCTATTCTTATTAATAGGACCATAAATGAAGAAACCATACCTGATATCTGGAAAATCTCTCACATCATACCATTACATAAAGGAGGAAACTCCTTTGAACATTCCAACTACAGGCCCATAGCCCAATTGTCCCCACTCACAAAAATAATGGAAAAATGTGTCCACCATCAGTTAATGAATCACCTAATACAAAATAACATTCTGACAAACTGTCAACATGGCTTCAGGCCCTATCATAGCACAACTACTGCTCTGCTCTCCTTTACAGACATTATTAACAAAAATCGCAACAATAATATCCTGTCTTCGGCTCTCTTCATTGACCTGTCCAAAGCCTTCGACATGGTTAACCACTCTCTCCTATTAAAAATTCTCGAATCCCTTTCCTTAGGACCTAAGGCTATCCACTGGTTCAGTTCATATCTCACTAACAGGAAACAGGCCGTCCTCTGGGATAACAAACTCTCATCTCTTCTACCAATTTCACTTGGGGTCCCCCAAGGCTCTATTCTTGGACCTCTTCTATTCTCCCTCTTTATAAATGACTTACAATTAGCCATTCCCCAGGCTACATGCATTCAATATGCTGATGACTCCACACTTATCTGCTCTGCTAAATCCATTTCCGAACTTCAAACTAACACTCAAGCAGTATTTTCTAAAGTCGAAACTTGGTTCCTAAAACGTTGTCTACTCCTAAACACAAAAAAGACCAAACTCCTACTCTTTAAGCCTACTACCAGATCCCCTACATTTGACTTCACTATCGTGTTGAATAATGGAACCATTATATCACCTGACTCTACTACTAAATTACTAGGTGTCACGATTGACAACAATCTTTCCTTCGACTCTCATATCAACAATACCATTAAATCTGTAAACAGGAAACTTGGCTCTCTATATAGAATCAAAACTTTTTTAACCTTCCCAGCAAAAGTTAATCTTGCCCACTCACATCTTATTTCCACACTTCTCTATGCCTCACCTATCTACACTAATCTCAAGAAAAACAATCTCTCTAAACTGTCTACCACTTACAATAACATAGCTAGATTTGTGACTGGGAATCAATTTAGAACCCATTATTGTCTGAATCTGCAACAACTTAACTGGCTCGAACTGACAAACATGTTGCTTCTATCCCAACTTATGTTTGTCCAAAGAGCTTTTTACCAACCTCTTAATACACCTGTTCTTTCTAACCTCTTAAGCCCCTACTCAAACCTGAACTCACTCCGCTCTTCCAGCAAACTGCTAGTTACCTTAACCAAATCTAATAACCTTGCTGGTGATTCCCTTTTCTCAAATGCCATTGGAAAACACTGGAATAAACTTCCTCCCGAACTTACTTCAATTGCATCTACTGTTCTGTTTAAACAAAAACTCAGAGTCTACCTTAAAAGCCACTGGACATGTTCCTGCTCTAAGCCTGATTAAAATTTTCTTTGTTTTTTCTCCTCCTCATGGCTATTGCCTCTCTCTTTCTGGCAATACATATCTCTTTAAATCTGCACTTTCTTTCGATTAATGTTCTCTCTTTTCCTTGGTTTCATGCTTTCTCTAAATGGTCCTAAAGATGAATTTATGTTGAATATGTTGTTTATACCTTTATACTACGATTAATCTTTCTTATCTTGGAGTGAAAGTCCTACCACTTTTTAATCTGTTATTATGAATTTTTTGTTATGTTGTATCAGTCTTGTCTACATGTGGAGCTTTTCTCCCCGGGCCTCTGCTGAAAATGGAAATATATCCAGTTAGACTAGCCCGGTTAACAAATGTAAAATAAATAAATAAATAAAAATATACTAACTCCAGGATCGCACTACACTGGGGAAAAGGGCATATACCTTTTACTTGCCTTACAGTACTGTGCACACTGCCACTACTGCCATACTACTTTAGATACTTTACATAAAAATGCAAACAGACATACCCACATTTAGAAACACTACAACATTACTTTCTGTGCTACTATCAGTATTCTGACAGTCGGCACTTTAAGTTACAGTGATGTTTTTTATCACAAGCAAGTCACAGGTGAAGGGAAACACATCACATCTATGGCTTAAAATTCAGTATTGAAATTCAGGATTGTAAGCTTTCAGTATAATGAGATTCAGTCAAATTTGTTTTCAGTGTTTTGAAAATTAGGTATTGCGGTCTCAGTTAAATGAAATTCAGTCATGTGAAGTGGACCCGTATCTGAGTATGTTGTACAGTAGTCTTCTTCTGTACAGTAGTCTTCTTTCTGGCTTTTCCCGGTTAGGGGTCACCACAGCGGATCACCTGTCCACTCATGATTGGCAGTGGAGTTTTACAGTTTCAAGTTGCCAGCCCGACACCCAACCTTCCACTGAAGGCACACACATGCACACACTCACACCTAGGGCCAATTTGGAGTGTCCAATCCACCTACAGCATGTCTTTGGGATGTGGGAGGAAACCGGACCACCCAAAGAAAACCCACACGACCACAGGGAGGACATGCAGACTGCTAACAGAAGACACCCCAGCGGAGGATTGAACCAGAGAATCTCTTGTTGTGAGGTGACAATGCTAACCACTGCACCACCATGGCCACCCAAGTATGTTGTACAGTAGTACTATAACAGAAAATGGTTTTGGCAAAAAATGTGTTGGGCTATTGGTAGTAACAGGGTTATCACATTTCAATAAGGTGGTATAGTTGTCTAACCCACCAAGATGTTTAAGAATAATTCTGCATAGATTACCAGATAAAAATTATTGAATTATACCTTCAATTGCTATGGGTGAATTTTTTTTAATTGCTGTGGGAGATTTTTTTATCTTAGTCTGTTCTTTTTTTTTTTTTTTTTGGAGAACACATGCTGTTTGTTTCCAGGTATCTCTGTGTAGCAAGGCATCTCTTTCCTTTACTCTCTCGCAAATGATATGCAAAAGTCAGAAGTTGTTGATGCAGTACATTTGGGACAGGAAACAGAGGAAGATATCCTTACAGATTTTGTTTGTTCCTGCCTATACAATTTAAGTAGGTATGTTAAAACTTAAGACATATATATATATATATATATATATATATATATATATATATATATATATATATATATATATATATATATAGATATATATATATATATATATATATATATATATATATACATATATACACACACACACACACACACACACACACACACACACACACACACACACACACACACATATATATATATATATATATATATATATATGTATATATACATATGCAAGACTTTGAGCTAAGTCACTTTCAGCAGGTGGGTTACAAACCCATTACACTGAGGTCCCATATGGGAGAATGTAGACTAAATTTCATATCAACTCTTGACATACTTACCTACAGTAAGCAATTACTTCCATTTCTGAGCTGATGGCCATCTCATTAGTATTATTTCACACTATGTCAAAAAAACGTCTGGGTACATTTTTCTTTAGCTGCAAACATACATCTGTCAGAGCATTAAGGATGCATACTGAGGGGCATAAGTTCGATGAATCTGTTGGGGAGTTATGAATGTATTTATGGTCTAGCCTTCTTATCCATCTAAGAAACACCAGCAATGCGTTATATGCATACTTTGCATTTTTGAATGATAACTTTCTTTTATATCTGACAGATTTCTGGAAGCAGCTATAGTTAGGTGAGCATGATCTTTTAGATGTCTCCTCACTAAATGATTTATGTCACACTCAATTTTGACAGGGTTCCTCATGTAGTCAGGGAGCATGTGAGTTGTGTCATCACAGCTAAATGCATGCATTATTTTATTGTTTCAAGCACTACAGTGTATATCACTTAATTATTGAATGTATTTACAGGTTAGTACAGTTCCCTATTAGGTAATATGTCATCTGAGGCTACACTAACAGTTATAAAGCCCTCAGTTCAATGCTTGTATGGCTAGATGATGGGTTCAGAGTTTTATATGAGGAACACTGAACCTCAGTGGTCAGTGTAAAGCAGACAAATACCCTATTTACTGCTTGTATCAGCTGTAAATATTCTTTTGTGAATCTCATGTACAATATGGTAATGCTAAAGTGTGCATATAACCTTGGAGACCCATTCATCCAAAGCCTTGAAACCTTTACGAAAGACCATTCCATTCCCATCTCAGATAGGGATCTCTTCCATGGCTAATCTTCCAATGCTGTATCAAAGTAGAATAGTTATGGCTTATTCAATGTGGACTATTTTTTAGACTAACACTAGTCACTGTAAGAACCCCTGGGACACCTCCTTAAGTTTTTTTTTAACATTTAAAAAAGGTACACTATTTTTTTTTTTTACTTCAGATACTAAAGCTGGTAACCCCACACTATCCACTTAACAATATGGTACAGTCCTAAACACATTCAGGCTCGAAGTCAACATCCTTTCTGTCTGTCAAACTTTATAAAATAACTGTCCCACATGGCTTGTTTAGATCAATCTTAAAGCTTGTTATCCTTTGGCTGTGTTTTTGTTGGTATATTATTCCAGTTTCCAACCACTGCCTTTAAAAAAAGTCTTTCTGGTACTTTTCTTAAATGATCTTAATAGCTTAACATATGCAAATATCTCTCCTTTTGATCCTAGGCACCCCCACCAAAAACAAGAATTCTTATCAGTGGGAAAGGTACTAAAATAAAACTGTCAGAACAACAGTCAAAATGGAATTTATATACTTCAGACTAGAAACATGTTTGCATTCTGTGAAACACAAATACAGCAACTATATTTTGCCACTTTGAACAAAGCTTATAGCACTGTCTTGTTATAAAACTAAAGAATATTATGGAATACTGATTGCCTAAGAGAAGCAGTTCAGTAGTTTGCTCTGGTTTTGTTTCAAAGTTCTGTAATGAATACAGTGCTTTGTGTGAAGCAAAATTACTGCATGGATGAAGTCATGAGTAACAGTACACTATGAAAATATGATGAGATGTAATGAATGCCAGCAGTTTCTGTTTAATGACTACATATGTCTACTGTCATTTAAGGTTGTGAAATATAATTGGAAGGAATTTTCCAGAATATTATCTCATAAGACTAGTCTTGACTTGTTACCCTTGTGATGGAGGAAGACTGCATGCTCAAGTTTCAGTTGCCCAAGGTTTTGCTTGTCAGTGACTGGAGTTCCTCCATAGGAAATCACTGTTGATGAGTTGTGCTGGTAGTGATGCCCTTTTTATGAGAATTCCTCCTTCTTCAAGTTGGTGTGGTCATGGAGTTGTAGTTATAAGTTCATGGGGTGTGGAGGACCTGTCCACCTGTGAAAACAGTTGTGTTTTTCAGCAGTTTTTTGCCTTTTTTGTCAAATTTAGTTTTGGGATTCTCATCCTTGGTGCATTCACTTTTGTTCACTCATAGTAGAAGTGTCTTTGTTTTTACATACTTAAAGTCTGTAGTTCTGCTATGTTAGATTAGATTATGTTAGACTTTACAATCTCTACCAAGCTGTTGGTCTATTCTGAACAATAAATGTAATTTCCATAAACTGTTTTAGTGTCTTACTAAATTTACTAATGACAGATGTTAATAGGGAACCTCTTAACAATTCTATGTAGCCTTGTGTGTTTGACTTAGATTTTTCACTCCCCATACACTATTGAGAATAATCCTAGTTTTGAACATTTATTCATATGGTAGCGTCTTTAAATCTGTTATCAGTTTGTAAACATTCTTTGCAACCTTTTGGACACTAACAAAGATTTCAACAAGAAACAAAACATTGACTTTAACTTCAGGAAAATTGCACAAACTAATTAATTTAAAGCATTTCTCTCCTTGTTTAAAAGACTTCTTCAGAAAGCAGTACAAAAACAAACATTCAAATGTAACATTAATCATATCACATGTCAGCTGCACTCCAGTCAAATCACTTCACTTACCAAAAGTTCTTTTCATCTTAAATATTGAGTTAATTATTAACTATTTAATTTCATTTAAGCAATGTCGCTGCCCAGCATTCAGTCTGAAATGACACTCCATTTCGTTCTTTTCTAATAACATATAAACATCTCCTTCCCTCATGTTCATTTCAATATTGTCAATAATGGCAAAAAAATATTCTTAAGTTCCACATGCAATGTTTAGTGCTTACATAAAGTAGTAATGGCATCTCCTATTTTATTGCATGTATATGATCATATCTATTGTGTTACAACCTTTTATGCTACCATATAAGGCATCACATCTCAAACAGGTAGCAAAATAAAGTGCATTAACTGAATTACAGTCAACCCTTTTTCTATCTTAAAAATTTAAATAAGCAAGAAATACCCCATGCCCTAAACTTATAAATTAATACCACTGACAAAAAAATCTAAAACATGCAGTGATCCTGTGACATGGTTGCTTCTGTACTTCAGTGCTTATGTTTGTAATACATTTTATTATGGAAAAATACATTAAACAAGGAGACAAAAGCACTAAACTTTTGGATTGTGCAATACTCTTGGAGTTATAATGGATTTTGTATTTGTCTGTATTTGGTTTCATCTAGTAGTATGCAACACAGAGTATGGAAACTCTATGCAATTCCAATACTCTTATGTTGACTCTAAGTAAACATATTTATTTACTCCAGCTGTCATTCTTTATCATGCCACAAATAACTTATTGCAGTTTAGTTCAAATACCAAATAATTTCTGATTTTTTTGTTTCTGAGGATCACCTGTCTGTGACGAATAAAGGCTTGCTGCCTTGGAATGCTACCTGGTTTTCATTATTTTTGGGAATTATTGTGACTGAGCTGATCAATGAAATTTTAAGACCACTGGTTTATCTGTTTGTTATTTTTTATTTTTTCCTCAACACTCATGATGGTGAGATTGGAACTAGACAGATTCCTGTACTTGTTCATTTTTTTTTATTCTTCAGACTACCTTCCTGAAGAGTTGTATGTTTTTAATACTATAGCCAGAATGAAGGACTTGATTCAATGGGGATAAAAGAAATGCCGGAATTCCAGCAGAGTCACTATGATTTGTTACAAGTAGATTTTCTATAACCTGCAGCTGTTCATCTTGTCTTGCCAGACTTAGAGAATGTTTTCTTTGCAGCTAGGATTTGCCTGACACTTAATCCACCTTCTTGTTGAAAGTCAGAAAATTATCTTATGTGCTCCAGTTCCACAAATTCCTTTCTAACCTCTGGTCAGATCCTGCAGTCATTTCTTTATCAAAATCAGCTTCAAAGTCCTTACTGCAGACTTTCCTTATTCCTTTTGACAAGCTGGGAAAAGCCTTAATAGTTTGAGAAAAATGTTTCTACTTTTTTCAATTTATCCTTCAGTATAGTGAATTGTCTGGTTCATATTTGTAAATTTCTGCTTGCTTCCTTTGACAATATGAGAAAATTAATTGCTGACCTCCCTTTTTCATAGACTAAGTCATCTTTGAATTCATTAGTATCTTCTATATCTGTGATACTCAAACATTCTCTAAAAAGGTTGGGAGGGTAGCCTTCCAAACGCAAGGTGCAGGGTTTGAGTCTCACAAGGGATAATTGGCTAGGCTGAAAATGGCTCGCAAGGGCAGTTAGCTTAGTGCTAACCTATGAACCTATGTGCTCATGACACTGATGATGTTGTTTCCATAGCAGATACCATTGGATATATGCTAAGAAGATTTGCCTGGCTCCTTAATGAGTTAAATAAGGGGTTACATAAAACTCAACATTTAACTTAACCTCTCTGCATTCAGACATTTCTATGAAAAAGCTATAGTGGAAGAGTAATACAGCTCTTGGATGAAATGGGTACATAGCAGAATTTTATCAAGCATTAAGTAATGAACTGTAGTAGTGAAGCAAGGAGAGTGTGTTGAGCAGATGGAAAGAGTACTTTTGAGGGGCTGATGAATGAAGAGAATGAGAGAAAGAGAGAGAAGGTTGGATGATGTGGGGATAGTGAATCAGGAAGTGAAACAAATTAGCAAGGAGGAAGTACGGACAGCTATGAAGAGGATGAAGAATGGAAAGGCTGTTGGTCCAGATGACATACCAGTGGAAGCATGGAGGTGCTTAGGAGAAATGGCAGTGGAGTCCTTAACCAGATTGTTTACTGAAATCTTGGAAAGTCAGAGGATGCCTGAGGAGTGGAGAAAAAGTGTTTTGGTACCTGTTTTTAAGAATAAGTGTGATGTGCAGATTTGTAATAAGTACAGAGGGATAAAACTGATCAGTCACAGCTTGAAGTTATGGGAAAGAGTAGTGGAAGCTAGGTTAAGAAGGGAGGTGATGATTAGCGATCAGCAGTATGGTTTCATGCCGGGAAACAGCACTACAGATGCAATGTTTGCTCAGAGACTGTTGATGGAGAAATACAGGGAAGGTCAGAAGGAGTTGCATTGTGTCTTTGTGGACTTGGAGAAAGCATATGATAGGGTGCCTAGAGAGGAGCTGTGGTATTGTATGAGGAAGTCAGGAGTGGCAGAGAAGTATGTAAGAGTGGTACAGGATATGTACGAGGGTAGTGTGACAGTGGTGAAGTCTGCAGTGGGAATGACAGATCTATTTAAGGTGGAGGTGGGATTACATCAAGGATCAGCTCTGAGCCATTTTTTATTTGCAATGGTGATGGGCAGGTTGAAAGATGAGATCAGGCAGGAGGCCGCATGGACTATGATGTCTGCAGATGACATTGTGATCTGTAGTGAGAGTAGGGACCAGGATGAGGAGACCCTGGAGAGGTGGAGATATGCTTTAGAGAGGAGAGGAATGAACATAAGCAGGACTAAGAGAGAATATGTGTGTGTGAATGAGAGGGAGGATAGCTGAATGGTGAGGATGCAGGGAGTAGAGCTGGTGAAGGTGGATGACTTTAAGTACTTGGGATCAGCAGTTCAGAGTAATGGCGAGTGTGGAAGAGAGGTGAAGAAGAGAATACAGGCAAGGTGGAGTGGGTGGAGAAGAGTGTCAGGAGTGATTTGTGACAGACGAGTACCAGTAAGAGTGAAAGGGAAGGTCTACAAGAGGGTAGTGAGACCAGCTATGTTATATGGATTGGAGATGGTGGCATTGACAAAAAGGCAGGAGTCAGAGCTGGAAGTGGCAGAGTTAAAGATGTAAGATTTGCACTGGGTGTGGCATGGATGGACAGGATTAGGAATCAGTATATTAGAGGGTCAGCCCAGGTTGGATGGTTTGGAGACAAAGCCAGAGAGGCAAGATTGCGTTGGTTTGGACATGTGCTGAGGAGGGATGCTGGGTATATTGGGAAAAGGATGCTAAGGATGGAGCTGCCAGGTAAGAGGAAAAGAGGAAGGCCTAAAATAAGGTTTATGGATGTGGTGAAAGAGGATATGCAGGCGGTTGGTGTGACAGAGGAATATGCATAGGACAGGAAGAAATAATAACAGATGAACCACTATGGCGATCCCTAACGGCAACAGCAAAAAGAGAAGAAGAAGAAGATTAAGTAATGAAGTGTCCCCTTATTTACATAAGTTAATAAATCTGATAAATATCCCTAACTGGGAAAACCACTGGCAATGAATCTTGCTGAAATCACAGCAAATTAAAAAAGATGGGAAAGACAGACTCAAACCAGAACATTATAGACCTATTTCATTACTTAATATGGATTCTGCAATTATAGCTAAAGTAATAAATTCAAAATTAATAATGCAGTTAGAATTGTACATCTTATGCAGTTTGCTTCTGCCCCAACAAGAACATCACTGAAGCTAGTAAACTGCATCAAGAAACTACAATTCAAGCTACAAATTCATTTTTAAATGGAGTGATTTTCAGAATTAGCTACATTAAATGCAATTAAAACATTTGATTTAATTACTTGAGAATATAATTGGAAAGTTTTAGAATATTATGCTGTCCTGCAGTCACTAATTATTATGATTCAAAATCTTAATTTATGCAATGCCTCGTTTAATTTAATATATGCCTCTGTCTGAGAATAATCAGGCATAAGACAAGGTTGTCTGTCATCAACAACTTTATTTGTGTTATCAATTAACCCACTGCAATATAATTTACAAGGAATAATTTCAAATCAAGTTATAAGTAAAAAAGAATATTCTTCTTTTGGCATATGTGTATGATCTAATGTTTGTAACAACTAAATTTTAATAAAGATATAAACTCAATTATAAATGGCATAAGAAGAATCCAAAAGATTACAGTTATACTATAAAGAAATACATTAAGATGAAAATTTCAATTTTATGCAATCAGTTTTCTTATAAGGGCAAATTTCTTGGTATTCTTATAAGGCAGATTAACATAAAATGGTACAGTAGACATGTTTGCTATATTTAGAGAAAGTGGAATTTTTTTTTGAAGAACATTTAAAATAAGTTCTTTCTTTGCCAGGGAGAATTAGCATAATTAAGATATTAATATATCACCTGTTACTATACCCATGCAAAATTTACTAATACCTCCTAAAATGGATTGGCTATCCCAAGTCAGAAAATTTGTTGTTACATTTTAGTGAAGAGGAGGAACACCTTGGGCCAGATCCCAGCAGAGTTGCTCTCACTGTAAGTCTGCCTTTATAGTGAAAGACCTGCTCTCGGTATAAGTGACTTAGTTAAGGCCTCTATATAAACAGGATTACTGTGGGTACCAGAATCCAAAACACCTGCTGTCAGCCTGGTCTGAATGTAAGAGGTCACTTACACTGTGAGCAAATCTTTTGAAACTGGGTCCCTGGAATACCATGTCACGTAAGACAACAGCTTGAAAGTCACAGGGCAGATGATCCGTGCTGGATCTCTTCAAGAATGTGATAGCATGCATGTTTGCAAACATATGATAGATGAGTCCGTTGTCTCCCAAACTAAGTCTCCCTTTTCACTTTTCCCTTCTATTCCATACTCAGTATGTACTGACATATGCATCAGACTTTGCTTGGGGAGCTGTGTTCAAACGGGTGAACATCTAGGGACTCTGGAACAAGCAAGACAAATTAACATACGATAATATCAAGGAAATTATTACTTTAGCACTTGATCTGAAATTTATGAACTATCTTTGGACTCTAGGTCTTTTTCAGCTTATCATAGTCAACACAACAGTGATGTACATAAACAAACAAGAAGGAAGCAGTTACTACTCCCTTAGCAGACCAACAATGGTTAGTTCAGTCTGTCTATTCAGGCAACCTACATGCTGCTTGCCCCTACTGTAAATTTGATGTGGGACACTTCTCTCAGTCTAGTGTCATTAGCTCATTCTACCTAATACAGAGAGAACAGGTCTATATCAGAATCGCGAAGTTCACAATGTCGAATCTGACATTGTCGACACGTAAACAGCGAAACTGCAGAACATCGAAGAGGTAAACAGAAATCTCAGTAAAGGGAGATTTCTGTTTACTTCAATGTAATGCGGTCTTGGAGTTGGGATATTTAAGTAGTGGGGGTTGTGGGGGTGCAGCACCCCACATAGGTGGTGCAGGGGGGCTTGCCCTCCTGTTTAAAGCAAGTAGGTTTATTTTTTGACTTTTTGTGATGTTTCTATTAGGTGTTTGATGTTACTGGACTTCGACGATATGGTGTCGATCATATCGTATTCGAAGTTCAGTAACTTCAAGCATCTAATATAAACCTGAGAGAACATCTGAGAAGGCCAACCCACTTAGTTTCTTTCCTTCTGTTCCTCCTTTCTCCCTTTCTTACAAAAAAAGAATTTCCTGAATCTCCTTGTGTTCTGACTGTGCTTCTCAAACATTTTGGAAATATACTGGATATTTTAGTGCATTTATTAAAACTGCATTTGCCTTAATATTGCAACATCTCAAGTGCTCCAGGTTGCACTGTATCTGAATTGTTTTAGTGTGTTTTAGCTGCTTTTCTGTATATATAGAGTTTTCTGTATATGTAGACTTAACTACTTATTCTACTGTATTACTGCCTCGTAAATCGTTTTTCAGTTGTGCACTTGCCTTGCTTCATTCAAAAAGTTTTAAATTGCTAATTTTGTAGAGTTTTAATTGCATTTACTGTTTAGGGCTACACACTCAAGTGTGTTAGCCTTTTCTGTGTTTATTTACTGTATTATTGCATTTAAAAAAAAATCAAAAAAACCCAGAAATACTATATTGTTTGCTTGTTTCCCACCTTTCCTAGCTAGTATAGTCCAGATCCCAGGCTTTGCTGGTTTCAGGACTTTATTTTCTGTGTTCAGAGCTAACCAGACCTTGCTGTGGTAGAGGGAAGTCCTACTGCTTACAAGTGGGGATTGTGAGCATTGTACTGTATATCTAACACTAGAAGAGTGGTTTCCAGCTCTTAAATTGTAATTTTATTAGCCATTTTGGGCTGATTTCTATCCCTTTCAACTTTCTGGCTTAAAATTGCATGTGCTTGTGCATTTTTCACATCATGCAACACAGCAGGGCTATGGTTAAACTATTCCTGGTGCCAGATAGTCTGCTGTTCAAATTTTCCCTTAGAACTAGCTGGTTTCTCAGTAGTAGCACTAAAATCTGAACCCCTGTGACTAGCACTTGCTCTAGAACCTGCTGCAAAGCACTAGGAAGCCTTAAACTGATACAAGCACTCAACTCTCCTTATTAATAAGGAAACATTAATCATAGGCACTAAACAGCCTATAATTGCAAAGTACCTTGCAAAGGTAAAAGAAAACAGCTCTTGTACTTTACAAAAAAAGCACCTAAGCAGGCATGTCCAAGGGTCAGCTTCCGGTAATTTCTCCTGTCCACCTGGTGAACCTGGGCATACTGGGGCAATGCAGCAACTGCCTCATGTACATAGACAACCCTCTCCTCCTACCACCAAACACTACAATCTGTGAGAAATGCACTTACATAGTCAAACTGGAAGCAAAGCTCTCTTCAGCCAAGATTGTGCTAGACAGTCAAGAGGAGAAGGTTAACACCTGCACTACACCTCAAGCAACACATAGCCCTTCAAAACCCATACCATCAACACCCACACATAGCAACACTAAACCCACATATGCAGAGGCCCTTAACATTAACCTGCCCAAGCAACAAGAATGTCCGAAGCTGAAACACAAACAAACACCAGTCACAACCAAAGTGACACATAGCTCACAACACCAGTGTGCCACACAACAACAGCCCCTAAGGCAAGACAGCGTACCAAACACTTTAGTCATAGGTGACTCTATAGTCAGGCACACTACTGTCCCTCTTACCAGGCTGAGCAAGGAGAAAATTACAGTCAGCTGCCTGTCGGGTGCCAGGATCCGCCACATAATGCATGCACTCAAGTCACTCCACAACAAGTACAAATATGACTCTGTCATTGTCCATGTTGGAGTGAATGACTTGAGACGTACCTCCCTGGACTACATGAAAAGACACATGGAAGAGCTCTCAGAAGAAATATTCAGGGAATTGATTTGCTAGGCCAATAGCCTAGTACCAACCTATGAACCTATGAACAGTGATCTATTCAAACATCTACTGTTATGGTAAATTTACCTCACACAACTGTATTTCCTCCATTCCATTAAACATAGAGGAGGTTTAGCTGAAATACCAGATGGCTGCTGTAAATGTATCTACAAGCACTGCACCTATGAGGAAAAAATACAAGCAGTTAGAAGAACAAGAAAAATAAATGATCAGCAAAGCAAAACATCCCAGCATCAGTACCGTTTTTATTATTCCTTGACTAGCTAATTTGGCTGATTAACTGACTGGCAAATCATGTATCTGACTTGGTTTACTGACTGACTGACTGAGTGACTGACAACAGACATCAGTTAGTACATTACTTTAATACAGTTCATGACAAATGCAGTCCTGCCTCTTTAGATATACATTGTGTCCTAAGTTAGTCATGCAACTATTACAAGTTATTTTAAAAGTGCTACAGCAGACTATTTTTGTAGTATTGCTATACAACAAGTTTTCCTTTTTTTGGTATGCAAGTGCAGAGTAATAATTTCTTGCTTTGTCAGCATATGCTCTTCCTGCTTAATTGTCTTATCATAACATTTCTATAGAGTATTTATTATTATTATTATTACAGCTGCAGTTTACATTATTGCTATTGTTGAATAATTCAGAATTAATGAAAGTTTGCAACTTACAAAGTAGTACAATACAAAAGCTTAATAAAAACTTCATATAAAATCTCTAGCTTTGCAGCATGTATATGCAAGGTACAACATCTGCCCCTGTCATTCATTCTATAGGTAATGTATGAAATAGAATAATATACATTTCCTGATTCTTTGATGTTTATGGCATATATGTACATTTTACAAATCATGTGTTTTACATTATTTGAATTCTTTACACATATAGTTTAGGAATGTTTGATAGAAATAGAAAAGTACTGATTAATACATGTTTTATACAACTTCTAATAAAGCCATCCCTGCTGATACAATACATCAGTGCATGTCAGTGTGTGACCCTTGTTTCAGGCTGCTGTTAACTTTCCATTCTATTTTTTCTAATAAGTAGCTGAGCTAACAATTCTAAAAAAAAAAAAAACACTGTGAAGTCTTATAGTTAGTTTGCATCTGTTGTCCGACATTTGATTATTACAGAAATTATTTTCAATATAAATATTTCTTTATATTAATAATTATGCCTTGATAAAGAGAAAAATTATTCATAAGCACTATCTTATCTTGGCTGATGCTCTTTTAGCCAGGCATTGTATTTCCATGCAGCTTTTTATGTCACTGGCATTCACATAAAAGACTGATCACACATACTGCTCAGAGAAGATTTCTGTAAGCTGGTGTCCCAACATTGCTTGAGATCCCAATGCTATAACAGAGTTCCCCCTGAACAGACATGAGAACTCATGTTTGTTGATTTTGTTCAGTGAATATTATCAGGCTTCATTGGTTCAGAGTACTTCATAAATTGTACAATGTTTTGGACATGATGCACTTGGTCCACTGTCAAAACATGCACTGTTTGCCATCTTACACATTCGATTCCTCCCTTGATGACAACAGTTACTAGGCTTATGCCAACTATGACCAGTATAAGCTGCATTATTTTTCCTCCCGAACTACTGATAGAACCACTTAGCCAAGAGAACTATGTTTCTTTTTCTATTTGTACTGTTTGAGCAATTTCCTCAATTAGCTTGAGGTGACTCCTGATTTCAGGTTCATTATCAGGAATATAAATACAATATTCCTCTCTTACCAATGCACAAAATGTAATGCCATGTGGTTCTGTAAGACCATAGTCTTTATGGCAGTCATTTCTATGGTAACTTTTAATTCCTCTAAAAGACCTGCCAATTTTTTGTAATTTCCCAAAAAGCTTTCCCTTCTCCATAGAATGGAAAGATTGATACTCATGCAAGGACATCATTTCATACATCCATTTTTTTAAGTCAATATGTCATTTTAATCCAACATTTCTAATATTAGAATTAGGCAGTGTAGTATGTCTAATGGATGGAATTACATGTCCCAAATAACACAATCCAGTCCAGTTCTCAGGAAGCCATTTGTAGGCTTTATTACCACATATGTAATATACGCCTGTTCGAATTGGAACCATCCATGTTGCAACCCAGTCTTTAGTTCTAGCTTTTTTAAATGTCCAGCAAGTTTCATTACTAAAATGCTCAAAACAATGTTCACTGGCATTTCGGGTAGCATAAATAATACTACAAGGACTTTTCCCATGAAATGGGTGATTACTTATTCCTTCTCTTCATAAACAAACATCAGCAGTCACATTTGTATGGACAAGCCTCAAGAAAGAGTGTGTCTTTGGGATAGAGTCATTCCTTGGAACACAGTCTTGATTTGTGAGATTCAACATTTCCAGAAGGGTAAATGGAATAATTCATATGGAATTCCTACTGTTTGCATCTTGTGGTATCTCAGCACATATTCAACATTGTTTAGCATTAAAAGTTTTCTGAGTACATTTGCAGTGATTCAGTAAAGGTATTGAAGTCCACCTTTCGAAGAGTAAAAATTAGTCAGGATTACGATTAATATCAGGATTTTCATAGTTCAATATTTGCTGGAAGAGAAAATAATCGTGTTCTTATTAGTTGTATCTGAGGGTCTATATTAAAAGAATGAACGTTGACTTAGCCGAATACCTAAATGTTGACATGTCTTCATCCAACTGCGAAAACATTGATCATCCAGAAGCACGAAATCAGAAACGTCGAATCTTCATGGTTGGCCCTTCTTCAGTATAGCCCCATAAGGTAAGTGTGCGATAGTTACGGACCTTAGGGTTAGGGTGCTGGTTAAGGTAAGTGCATAGATAGTAATGTATGTTAGATTTAGTATAGGGTTAGAGGTAGGGTTTTATTAAGTGTATGTCTGTGGATTATTTAGTTTGTTTGGGTATAGCTTTTTAAGGTAAGTGTGCGGTAGTTATGGACCTTAAGGGTTAGGGTGGGGGTTAAGGTAAGTGCATACATGGTGGTATATGCAGGATTTAGTGTAGGGTTTAGTTTAGGGTTAGAAGTAAGGTTTTGGTTAGTGTATGTATGTGGTTTATTTAGTTTGTTTGTGTAGGCAGTATGTAGTGGGCAGTTGGATGAGACAACTATGACTTTTCGATTTTTTGAATATCACAGTTTACGGCATTCGGTGTATTTGCGGTTCGTGGAATATGTGTCTGCGTTTAGGTATTCAAGTAAGTAAACTTTCGTGCTTATAATATAGACCCATATCTGATATTATAGCCCTTTATATCAATTATTACATTTATAAGTTATTCAGTTTTCTCCCCTCCATTTTAATCTTTTAACATGATCTTTATGAATCCAACCATTTTTTTGGTGGCTGATCTTTATATGGCTGGATTTGTACAGCCACCAATCCCACTTTGGTAACAATGTAGGGTCCCATCCATTTTGAATCCCATTTACTTGTGTTTCAAACTGACGGACCATTACAACATCTCCTTGTTCCAATTGTACCTCCCTCGATTCCCAAATCTCATTTTGTTTACACAGTTCTAGATTATGGGTTTGTCCAGCTTCCCAGACTCTCCCTTTCGCCCAACTGATTTGGTCCTGGAGCTGGTCCCACAATTTTGTTTCTTCTAATGATATCCCATAAGGGATTTCTTCTGCTTGTAAATTCATAGGTTGACCCATCATTAGTTCATGTGGAGTTAACCCACATCCCTGAGGAGAATTTTGCATCTTAATCAATATGTTGGGTAAATGTTTTACCCAATGATTCCCATACTCAGAAATCATTTTCTTTAATCCTTCCTTCAGAGTACTATTAGCTTTTTTGACTTTCAGAACTCTGAGAATGGTAAGGGGTATGAAACCTTTGCTTGATTCCCCAAGTTTTACACATTTGTTTTGTCACTTTTCCAGTAAAGTGAGTCCCTTGATCACTATGTATTTCTTGGGGCACTCCCCATGTTGGGATGATCCCTTCACTTATTATTCTGACTACTGAGGTTGCATCTTCATTTTTAATTGGATGAGCTTCCACCCATCCAGTATATTCATCTATCAAAGTAAGTAAGAAATGAAACCCTCCTGGTGCTGTTGGAAGAGGTCCTACAAAATCCATTTGTACCCTTTCCCAGGGTCCCAATGCTTGTGGGAGTCTATATTGTTTTCTCCTATTTCGTTTTCCCACATTGTGCATGGCACATGTGACACATCTATTTACGTGATTTTGGATGTCTGTTGTCATTCCTTCCCACTTAAATCTAGAACTAACAATTTGTTGTAGTTTTTCCCTTCCTGGATGACCTAGGAAATGATGGTAATAAGTTAACAACAATTTTCCTTTTTTAGGCTTAATTGTTTGTACCCTATGTAAAGGACCTTTTTTGAATTCCCTTGGTACTGACCATGGTTCTAGAAATCTAACCCATTTCCATTCACTTCCTTATATTATTTCAAATTCTTCTATTTTCTCTTTCTTAATGATGTCTGGTTGTTCTCTTAGAATTTTTACTAAGCTTCCTAGCTGCTGATTATTTTTGTTTGTTTTTGCATTTAAGGTTATATGAGCACCTTGTTCAAATTCAGGACCCCATAACGGCTTAATTTCATCTGTTCCTGTTACTGTTAATCCACATACAGTAGGTGTTATGATGATCCCATCACACTGGATATGGGTAATTTTACCTACCTCACTTTCCACTCTATGTTCATACTCTGTACACTGATCTCTACAAAAGTAAGCTGTACAGTTTAAAGGTAAAGGATTTAGAGGTAAGTCCATTTGTATTTGGCACTTATTAAAAATATTTTGTACCATTTCCCTTATTTATTTTTCTTCTACGTCATTTTCTTCCCATGCCCAGTATTGAAGAAGATTTTGTATTGGATAAATTTCTTTGCAGTCAGGGGACCCTTCTTTTGCTAGCTGATCTACTATTTTATTAGCCTGACTGCGTTCCTCATTTTTGTTGTGAGCTTTGACCTTATTTATACTCACTGTAGAAGGATTGTCATCTTTTATCAAACTCCAAATTTCCGTCAACACTTCCTGGTAGCGTTTTTGCCTCATAGAAGAGGTTCTCCTTTTTGATTCTCGGCTTGGGTTGGAAGTGCCTTCTGTGTGGAGTCAGCATGTCCTCCCCATGGTTGAGTGGGCATTTGAAAGACATGCATTGAATGGGCGTGCCTTCATTGAAGGTTGGGTGTCGGGCTGGCAACTCGGCACCATAAAAACCAACTGCCAATCATTAGCGGACCGGAGTTCCTTTGTTGCGACCCCTAAAAGCCGAAAGACAAACAACAACAACTTCCTGATGACTGATTAGTTTACCATCAGCTGTAATCAAACCTCTCCTTGCCCAAATGGGAAGAGATGATGTTAAGACTCAGACTGCATATTCACTGTCTGTATAAATGTTTACAGGTCTGGGCAATAACAAGGCTTGTTTAACTGCTTCTTGTTCAGCTCTTTGTGCTGAGCATCCCCCTGGGAGACTACCCTTCTTGTGTTCTTTGGTCTATGCATTGTATATTACCCATTATGTCATAAAACACCCTATTTCAGTGCTCCAGAATCTGGAATCTGGATCCATATATATATATATATATATATATATATATATAGATATATATATATATATATATATAGATATATATATAGATATATAGATATATATATAATTCTGGTGCTCTTCAATAGTTTGGGTGCCCACCCTTAAGTGTTCCTCCTCATTTTCCAAGTCAGGACATTCATGAGATTCCCCTTGGTAATTAAACAGTTCTGGTAAAAACTTAATCCGAAGGATTTCTACTCTGATTCCTCCTTCCTGATATGCAAAACTTGCAGTGATTCTACCAAGTCATACATTATTCATGCCCTTTAGATTTCCTTTTAAAATGTATTTTACTGGAGTATGTTTGGTCTGTAGCACAACTGGACAGCCCTGAATCATATGACATGTTATTTCAGTACATCATTCTGCTATGATGGCTTGCTTCTCACATTCTGCCATTCCTTTCTCAACTGGACTCATAGCTCAGGAATAATAACCCATAACCTGATACTGAGATCCTCTCTTTTGCAACACTATGGTCATCATAGTTAGCCCATTGTGTCCAGACTGTATATGGCCATCATAGTTAGACCATTGTGTCCAAACTGTAGGATGAACTCTTTATCACTTTCTGGGACACCCAAAGCAGGTGCAGAAATTAGTTCTTCCTTGACCTTAGAGAAAGCTGCTAGTGACTCATCATTCCAATTTAGAAGTTCATCTCCTTGTTTGTTTCCTTTAAGCATATTAGTCAAGGGTTTTGCCTTTCCTGTATAATCTGGTATCCATTCGCTTGAGAATCCAAAAATTCCAAGGGCTTGCCTTAACCCTGTGACAGTAACTGGAATTGGTAACTGTCTGTTTAGTTGCTTTTTGTCTTCATTAATGCTTCTTTGTCATGCTAATACCGTGACACCCAAGAAAGTAACATAATCTTTCATAAACTGAATCAGTACACATTTACCCAATGTGTTATACACATTACTGGATTGTCACCTTACCACAGGTGTATTTGTAGGATGGTGACATCATCAGACTTGACAAAGATGAGTATATCACTTTTAAGGGGTGTAAGTAGTCTCCAAAAAGGGTGCTTTCTCCCCAGGGAGACACAGACAGGCACACAGTTGGCAAGTGCAGGATTCAATCTCCTACCTAACTACATTATGATACTACAGCAGTACGCATTTACACAACACGCTATAATAATTACTGGGATTTCATCTTCTCACAGGTGTATTTGTAGGATGGTGACATCATCAGACTTGACAAAGATAAGTCTATCACTTTTAAGGGGTGTGAGTAGCCTCTAAAAAGGTTGCTCCCTCCCCAGAGAAAGGCAGACACACAGTTGGCAAGTGCAGGATTCAAATTCCTACATTATGATTCTACAGCAGTACACATTTACACGATGCGCTATACACATTACTGGGATTTAACTTTCCCACAGATGTATTTGTAGGATGGTGACATCATCAGACTTGACAAAGATGAGTATATCACTTTTAAGGGGTGTGAGTAGTCTACAAAAAGATTGATCTCTCCCCAGGGAGAGACAGACACACACACACACACACACACACACACACACACACACACACACACACACACACACACACACACACACACACACACACACACACAGTTGGCAAGTGCGGGGTTCTTATTCCAAACTAAGTACTTTTTTCACTTCAGCAAGCAATATGGAGTTACAGGGTGCAATACAGACATTACTCGCAGACAGTTTGCCCAAAGGGGTTTTTCACATTTGCTAACCTCAGCAGGCTTATCATACTAGGTGTATTGTGAGTGTATTGTATGCATAGGCCATAACCATATCATATATGGGTTGATGCACCATATGCTGGCACACACAGGGTCAAACTGGGTGGCTAAGCTCTGTCAACCCAATACCGGACAATACAGTTAAGAGGAGAAGGGTCATACAAGCACAACACCAACAGTCTCACACAGACCTACAATATAAGCACCAGCAAAACACACACATAAATACACATTACCATACTTAGAGAATACAAATATTAATCTGAAAAAGAGAAAGTGTCCTCCTAAGCAGACAAGCAAGCAACATGCACCTCCAAGCACACACCAGAAAACACATAATGCACCAAAGCAGTGTGCCTCACAACAGGCCCTAAGGCGAAACAACATACCCAACACACTAGCAATAGGTGACTCCATAGTCAGGCAAACAGATGTTCCACTCACTAGGCTGGACAAGGGGAAGGTTACTGTCAGTTGTCTGTCAGGTGCTATGATCCGCAACTTAACACAAGCACTTACATCACTCCAGAACAGGTACATATATGACGCGGTCTTTGTACATGTCAGTGTGAATGATCTGAGACATACCACCCAGGACAACATGACAAGAGATGTATAGTAGCTCTATGATCATGTAGCCCAGGCTGGTATGACCCTGATCTTGAGTAGCATCTTACCTTCACCTACATGATACTGCAATATAACAGAAAGATGATAAATTTCAACAATTGGCTGAGCTTCTGGTGTCATTCAAAGGGGATCCAGTCTCTGTCTGCCTGGGATGACATGATAGACAAGCCTCGTTGCTTCACTAGAGATGGTTTGCACCTGTCACCCCTATGCTTCTGAATACTGGCCAAGGCTCTTGCCGTCCCCATATTACCTTTTTTAGGCAAGGCTCAAAGGACAAACCAACCCCCGTAGCCAACACATATAACCACAAAGTGAGCTAAATGCTACTCATTGCCAGAAGTCTCAGCCTCCAAATGCACACACTCGAGGCACTCCTCAGTGTGGAGAATATTGATACCTGTGTAGTAACAGAAACCTAGTTCAAGGCTCCAGAGAGCACACCAGCACTACCAGCATACTACTCATCCCATGCCTTCTGGCATCAGAACCTGGATCATAGCACATAGGACGGGGATGTATCCATATTCATCAAGGATACCTACACCTCCCTCTACATCCTTTCTACAGGATATGTACCCATAGAATGTTGCACAGCAATGTTCTTCCCACTCCACAGGGGTGGGGCCACAACAGATCCTTGGCATTCCCACTCTATGAGCCTGATGCATCTGATCTGCAAGGCAATGGAGCCAATCATAATGGAACTCAAGAATAAATACATTGGGAACCTTCACACAGTTGAGCACACCCAGTTTGGCTTTGTCAAAGGCAGATCATGCCTCCTGAACTGGGTGGATTTCTTTGAGTCAGTTAACCAAGCTACAGATGATTGAAAGGAGCTCCACACAGCCTACCTATACCTCACTACTGCCTTTGACACCATTCCCCAGTCAGGTATCATAGATGAACTCACCAACCTGGGCATAAATCCATAGATCACAAGATGGATTGCAAACTGTCTCACAGATAGATCCCACACATTAAGAGTTGCTGGCTACAAGTCAGACTCTAAACCAGTAACAACTGGTGTCCCCTAGGGTTCAGTCCTGGGGCCCCTCCTGTTTGGTATATACTTCTCAGAAGTGTATGCCAACACAGAAGGGTTGTGATTGACTAAGTTTGCTGGGAACTGTAAAGTGTGTGTCATAATAGATTCCCTGGATGACACAAATATTCTCCAGAAGGGACTCTATGAGACAGATGTGTGGTGTCAGAATCATGGCCTCAAGCTCAATGTGGAAGAATGCATAGTAATCCCCTTTGGGGAAAATAAAGTACCCACAAACTACCACATAGGTGTTACCTCTGAACACTGATGAGGTAATAAGGGATCTGGGGACACAAGTAGATAGTCATCTTTCCTTTGGCAACCATGTTGCCAAAGTGGTTAGGAAATCCTATGTGGCCCATCCAATCAACAAAGGGTTAGCATCAAGATCACAAGAGGTAGTGGTGGCCCTATACTCTTAAGTCATCAGACCCATAACTGAGTACAATGCACCATTTTGGATGTACTTGACTGGGCATATCCAGCAGCTGGAGAGACCACATAGGTACCTCAGCAAGAGGATTACTGGCCTCAAACAGTTGTGTTATGCAACACAACTGGAAAAACTAAATCTGTTCTCTGTTGCGTACTGCCTACTCAGAGGCAAACTCTGCCTAACATACAGAGCCATGTCCAACACATAACTGTTGAACATGCTCCATCTAAGGAAAACAAAATTGAGTCACACTACACACTCCAGAGATATGAACCTCATCACAACAATGAATACAACATGCTGGTGGGATAGAGTACCATCCCAGAGACTTGCCTTACTGTGGAACAGAGTCCCAATGTACATCAGACAGAGCCTCTCGCTGACACTCTTCAATAGGAACCTTGATGAGTGGATGGGAAACAGACAATTCACGCCAGGGATCACATCAGCAGCCCCACCAGAAAGGGGCTTAGGGTACTAACTATTAGAACTAGGGCTTAGGAGACTAACCAATGGAGTGGTGAAAGCTGCACAACTCGCCTAGGCTAATATATGCCTTCGTGAAGATAATCTACTACATACCTATGAACCTATGTGACAGGTACATGTCTACAGATAGTAGATGTGTCCTTCATTGTACAGTCATGTTGTACAGCAGGCACATGCACCACATACACTGTAATGCTTACAGATACTGGTGGCTATTATGTACAGTGGGTGAGATGTGCACCTCATGTCTTTTGTGCCATTGGGATGTGTGCTGGGTGAGACAGTCCTGGATGGCTCCTTGTCATGGTCACCTTCGTACACACATCTCTGCCCATCCATCTTTGGCTTATTATACTGTGTTCCCCCTACATATATAGTTACATAGGTAGGTAATAGGCTATCTGCCTGAAGGCATATATTAGTATGGCCAGAGTGTGCAGCTATCACCACACCTGGGGTTAGTTCCCTATGCCTCTGTGTAGTAGATCTGATGAAGTGATCCATGGTGTGACAGTTCAGTTTCACATACACTCATCAAGGCTCCTCTGGAAGTGTGTCAGTGAGGGACACAGCTTAATGTAGGTTGGGAGCCTGTTCCAAAGCAAGGGCAGTCTGTGAGTTAGTAATGTATCCCTCCAACATGTTCTATTTATTGTTGTGATGATTATATCCCTAGAGCATGTGGCACAGTGAGCTTGGGTTTACTTCAGATAGAGCATGTACATCAGTTCTGCATTGGACATGGACCTGTATGTTGGCAGAGATTGCCTGAGTAGACGGTATGCAACAGAGTACAGATTGAGTTACTTCAGTCTTGTTGCATGGGGCAACTGTTTGAGGCCATTAATCCTCTTGTTGAGGTAATTCAGTGGTCTTTCCAGTTGCTGAAGGTGCCTAGTCAGATTCATCACAAGTGTGTCGTGGTACTCTCTGGTGGGTCTGATGACTGATGAGTAGAGGGAACCTCCTTTGACCTACATTCAAAGACTTTTGCAATTTGTGGGGACACATAGCATTATTTTATAACCACTTTGTGAATGTGTTTCTGAAAGTAGAGATGACTATCCACATGTGTCCATAGATCCCTTATTATTACCTCCATGTTTTGGGTGTTGGCACCTATGTGGTATTTGTATGACTGTAGCTCGAGGCCATAATTTCGACACCACATCTGTCAGACTGAGACCCTTTTTAAGGATGTCTCTGTTGTCCCAAACATCAATTATGACAATCTTTTTGCAGTCATCAGCAAACTTTGCTAACCATAGCCCTCATGTGTTTGATTGTACCTCTGAAAAGTATACACCAGACAGGGGGGTCCCAGGACTGAGCCATGGAGACAGCAGTTGTTACCAGCTTACAGTCCAACAGGGAGACCACAATTCTTACCTTGTGGGATCTATCTGTGCCCCAGTTGGCAATCCATCAGATGACATATGTGTTTATGCACAGGTTGTTGATTTTGTGGATACGACATGTGTGGGATGTTGGAAAAGGGCTTTTCAAGGTCTATGTAGGCTGTGTGGAGCTCATTTCATTGATGTATGTCCTGGGTAACTGCCTTGAAAACTGTCTGGTGGGTATAGGGACCATGATCTGCCCCTGACCAAAATGGGTAGGGTTCGGTGTTTGTAGGCTCCCAATAGCTCTGTTTATGAGTTCCATAATGATGGACTCCATGGCCTTGCAGATCAGGCTTATTAGGCTTATAAGACAATAGTTCCCATGGTCTGTTGTGCACCAAGACTTGTGGAGTGTGCCAAACATTGCTATAACCCATTCAACAGTTTCATATCCTGTACAGAGGGTGAGTCTCAACAGACTGTTCAGGTGCAGGGTCTGTTTGTTTTGGAGTTCACATATGACACAGCCAGGGACACCATGCCATCCCATAGATGCCTTGTTTTTAGGTTTGGATAGAGCTGTTTAACCATTGTATATGTGATTTCTGGGTTTTCACAATCTCCAGGTATGGTAATGGGCCCTTTTGTCAGTGAGAGGGGAGTAAATATGTATGAACCTGTCTGACAAGATGTTGGAAATGTCAGTCATGTACATGTATTCATTTCCACTTTGCACTACCTCAGAACATATATGAGTTTACATTGATATTTATGACATAGCTAAGAAAAGCTTCATGGTTCTCTAGGGAATCTTTGGCAATATTTTTGGCAGAGCTTGGGTTGGATAATGATAGGAGTGTTCATTATTTCTTGATGATACTGATCTGAAATTTATTGATCTTCTTTGGATTTTAACTTTCTTTGAACAACTTAAGTACTTGTATTACATAGTTTGATTATGACAGGGGTCCAATATATTATATGGGTCTGTTTTCATATCACTGTGTGTGCAAGGCAGGATTAGTGAATAGTGACATGTGTCTGGAGTAAAAACTGCAACTGCCAGATATGTGTGGCCCACTGCTGTACTCAGACATGGCCTAAGCATGTGAGCATGCCCAGTATGACCTTTCAGTATGTTGTTGACTGGCATTTGCTTCGTTTGTTTACATGTCTGAGCATGCCCAGTATGACCTTTCAGTATGTTGTTGACTGAAATTTGCTATATTTGTTTAAGTGTGTGAGCATGCCCACTATGGGCATATATACTATATGTGTGTGAAAAATCAAGTTGGTTTTTACTTCAGGGCTCACCTTTGTGTTGTACATCGATAGGAAGCATGCTGTGCCTGCAGGGCTTCCATGAGTCAATTTGCATAGACTTATCAACATTTCTACATACAGGGGGGGCAGCTATTATTTGTACATTTCTACCCGGGGGGGGGCACACCTGATTGTTACTGTGGATGTACATAGGATGAGGGGTACACCTGACACTTATACACATTTGCAAGGCCTGCACTGCTATGTCAGGTACTCCATTTCAGTCTGTACTGTTGCCTAGCTTACTGGCTTGAGGCATACCACTGTAGTACAGACCTTAGCTTACAATTACATGCATATTAGTTTGTGACTTTATAGCCTACCCAACCCACATCACACTGCCTGGCCTGCTGTTATCTGTCTGCACTGGCCTGGGGGAGGTTACCCATATGCCTCTTCAGAGGGCATGATACAGCATTTGTTTGTGTTTGTTTACAACTGTCCTGCTGGCTGTGACTGTTAGGTATGTGACCCCCCCAACTGGTATGTGTGAGTGACTTAAGTTGTGTCTGTGCCAGTATTGAGGGTGGTGCTGCAGGGCTGCCTATGTCGGATGCACATAGTACACACCCTATACATATTTGAAAACAGGTAGTGTCAAGTTAGGCATCCCTTTTACTCTATGTGTGAGTCAGAGAGAGATGTCATTTCCAGGGTTCCTACTGAGTAGTGTATGTGCTATGCGTTGCCTCTTTGCCAAGGCCAGGGTATACTGGGCATGCCTCCTTCTGCCTACTGGGGCAGGCTCAGGTTGTTCCTCTGAGTCACGCTTCACCGGTGCAGGCCTTGGCAATGGTGGGGGGGCTGTTTGTCCATGCCCCATGCTGTTCCTGTTGCAGCTGTTTCCACAGGATCATATTGTGTAGCATGGCACATACCATAACAAATTTGGGTACATGTAGTTGGTGAGTACTGCAAGGCTCCACCAGATGTGTCCAGGCACTGGAACCATGACTTGAGCATTCCAAACACATGCTCAATTATGATTCTTGTTTGTGTGTGTGCCTCATTATGGAGTTCTTGTTCAGGTGTGTGTGCATTTCTGATGGGTGTCATCAGCCATGGCTCCAGTGCGTATCCAGCATCCCCTACTAGGTGACTGTAGGGAATGTCTCCATTGGCAAATAACTGGTACAGCTCAGCTGCATCAGATGCCAAATGCGGGAATCGTGATAGCTTTCAGGGCATCCAGCACACACATTCATTATTATGCCCTGGGCATCACACACAAACTGGCAGTTGATGGAGACGAAGCCCTTGTGGTTGATGTAGACCCTACCCTGCTCACTGGGTGGTGCTTTGATGCATATGTGCATGCAGTCTATTGCAACCACTACCTCAGGGTATTCTGCTATTTGGTGGAAAAGAAGCATATTGCTGGGCAATGCCTCACAGGAATTGTGGAAATATATGTGGTCACTGACATGTGCTGACATGGCATCCAGGAACTGGTGGAGTACCCTGGATGCTGATGCCTGTGAAATCCCCATCATATCACCAGTTGGTCTTTGGAAGGTACCTGTACCTAATATTCTTAGGCCAACACATACCTTGGTATCCACTGAGATGGGTTCCCCTCAGTTGGTTCTGTGTGTGAGGTGTGGCTGGCACAACTCAACAATTTGCTGTAGGAGGTCCCTGTCCACCCTATAGTGCTCCACTATCTTCAGCTCATGTAGCCCCTGGTAGGTTACCCTGGGTCTGTACACTCTTCTCCATCTCCTCACTGTGGGTTGCACAGCAGCATTCACAACATCACCACCCTCAGCACCTTGCACATGTTGGTTTATGATAGCAAGAGCAGCCCCTAACATTTTGTCTGACTTAAGCTTTTTAAGCTTTTCTTCTTTGTATACTGCAGTGTTGCAAAGTTCTTGAGAAAAAACAGGGGGGGGGGTTTGCAGAGTTTAAAGTGCTGGACTGGGCTGGGCTAGTCTGCTGCCTGTGTAATTGGCTGGTTCTGATATATTTCACCTGGCAGCTCTTCTAGTTCTCCTTGGTTAACTTCCTACTACTTCCTTTCCTTCCTTTTGCCTTTCTGTTTCCGCCCGGGGCAGAGCCGCGCAAACGAGCACAAACATGCGCACATGCGCTCACATGAGTTTCCTATCTTTTAACAGTGTGCACCTTGGTTTGAGGTTTTCAAATAGAACAACTGTAGACACGTCTCTTTGCAATCCTGAGCAACTCAGGGCAAACACGAGCCACTGTGCTCCAATTAGCTTACAGCCTGTCTGACACACCCCCTCATGATGTCACCTATATTCTAGTCTTCTACTCACCTACTCCTAATCTTACACTCTTGGAACATGCCTCACATACTGGGGAAAATTGGGATTCACTATCCTTATCCTCATTTGCATAGGATTGCCTAGTAATGCATAGTTACATCTCTTACACTGAGCGTCCCCCCCTTAGCAACCACTAGTCAGTAGCCATGTTGTCTTCAGCCTGTCATTCACCTGCATGGCAGAATAAGCTTTTTAGTGAAATTGCCTATTTTTGTTTTTTTTTTAAATGATTTTCTTGTTTTTCAAAGCTCCACACGTTTGCGCGGTGCTGCGTTATGCTTAAACATCGGAGATAGGGGAAAAAAGTTAAATTTTTATGTTTTTAAACATTTTTTGCAATGCCAGTGGCCTTATATTTGGCCATTGGCATGCTTCCTCAACTGTATGCATCCTTTATTTGGAGCTGTCATAGCTCCATTTAGCTGTTTGCAGAAATTTACTCCGTTACCAACGGAGTACATTACTGCAGGTAACACTAATCTTCCACGGACAGTTTGTGTTTGCTGGATTGCAAATTTACCTTATTTGCATGGCTTTCACCAGAAAATGAGGTAATTTGCATACCATGATGCTGTCCGTGCAAGAGTAGCTTTAGCAGCTCTCGTGCATGCCCCTGCCGGCTGTTCTTGGATCGCACGGCAGATATATAGCTGGCCTGAGCTCCTGCACTCATCTTGCACTCCGTGCAAACTTTTGTGAATCCAGGGGTTAGTTTATTGACTGACTGACTGACAACATACATCAGTGAGTACAGAACTTTTATACAGTTCATGACAAATGCAGTCCTGCCTCTTTAGATATACATTGTGTCTTAAGTTAGTCATGCAACTATTACAAGTTATTTTAAAAGTGCTACAGCAGACTATTTTTGTAGTATTGCTATACAACAAGTTTTCCTTTTTTTTTGGTGTACAAGTACAGAGTAATCATTTCTTGTTTCATCTTGTTTTGTCAAAATATGCTCTTCCTGCTTAATTGCCTTATCATAACATTTCTAAAGAATATTTATTATTACAGCCGCAGTTTACATTATTGCTACTGTTGAATAACTCAGAATTAATGAAATTTTGCAACTTACAAAGTAGTACAATACAAAATCTTAATAAAAACTTCATATAAAATCTGCAGCATTGCAGCATGTATATGCAAGCACAACATTTGTCCCTGTCATTCCTTTTATAGATAATGTATGAAACAGAATAATATACATTTCCTGATTCTTTGATATTTATGGCGTATATGTACATTTTACAAATCATGTATTTTACATTATTTGCATTCTTTACAGATATAGTTTAGGAATGTTTGACAGAAATAGAAAAGTACTGATTAAGACATGTTTTGTACAGCTTCTAATAGAAGAGCCATCCCTGCTGTTACAATACATCAGTGCATGTCAGTGTGTGACCCTTGTTTCAGGCTGCTGTGACCTTTCCATTCTATTTTTTCTAACAAGTAGCTGAGCTAGCAAGTCTAAAAAAAACACTGTGAAGTCTTATAGTTAGTTTGCATCTGTCTGACATTTGATTATTAGAGGAATTATTTTCAATATAAATATTTATTTATATTAATAATTATGCCTTGATAAAGAGTGGAATTATTCATAATCACTATCTTATCTTGGCTGATGCTCTTTTTGCCAGGCATTGTATTTCCATGCAGCTTTTTATGTCACTGGCATTCACATAAAAGATTGTTCACACATGCTGCTCAGAGAAAATTTCTGTAAGCTTGTGTCCCAACATTGCTTGAGATTCCAGTGCTATAACAGCTGCCAAGTAGCAACACTTTTTACATGCTCTGCAGATAATAATAAAATGTAATATGTATTACTTCAGTAAGAAGGGAGAAGCCTCATTTTAAGAACTTTGTTTCACTAAATTGGTTTGTTAGACTTTCCCAAAATTAATCAAATTTGATAAACATAAGAAAGTAATCACTCTTAGATCTTCTCAACAAGCAAAGTATGTGAGAAAAGAGATATATAGCACATAATGGCCTATATATAAACGTTATATTTATTTTAAAATGGATATTGTTAATAATTACTTTAATAAGCAAATAACTTTTCAAAATGGCACATCAGTGGTGAATGCAATAAAAGACATAGGGCCGGATTCACGATGGCTTGCACGGATTCTAAGAGTAGAGTAAGACTCCATTCAGAAATCATGTCCGATGATCGATCCAGGAACAGCCTGCAGGGACGTGCAAGAGAGCTCCTAAAACTCTCTCTTACACGGACAGGGCCGGGTTATGCAAATTACCTCAATTGAAGGCGAAAGGCATGCAAATGAGGTAGATTTGCGATTCAGGAAACCCGAACCTGTCCTAGTAAGAGCAGAGTTATCTGCAGAAATGTACTCAGTTGACAACTGAGTACTGTTCTGCAAATAGCAAAACGGAGCCATGACAGCTTCAAATAAAGGTTGCATCCAGTGCAGGAAGCATGCCAATGGCCAAATATACAGCCAATGGCAATGTTTCCTGATGCAATATGAAAAAAAAAATGTATCTTTTTTCTCCGATTTCCGATGTTTAAGCGTAGCGCAGCGCTGCGCAAATGGGCTGTGCTCTAAAAACCAGAAAAATGAAAATTAAAACCCACAAATGTGGATTTTATTTAAATTGTTAATTTACAATGCAAGGGAATGGCAGGCTGAAGACAACATGGCCACCGAGTAGAGGTTGCTAAGGGGGGAAGCACAGTCTAAGAGATGTAACCAAGCATTAGTAGGCAATCCTATGCAAGAAGGGTTAGGATAGTGAATCGGAGGTTTACATAGCAAATGAGCACAGTCAGTGGAGTGTAGGAGTAGGATAAGGGGAGTAACAGAGTAGAAGATAGGTGACATCACAAGTGGGGTATGTATGAAAGAAGGGAAGCTCATTGGAGCAGAGTGACGTGTCATCTGTCATTTGCACATCATTGAAAGAGGTGTGTCAACAGGTAGGCTAGGTAAAGGCAAGAAATGGAAGGTGTATGCCATGAATAATACCAACGTTTCTTGCTGAGCAGGTATGCGCATGTGTGCGCGCCTGTAAACCCGAGTAAGACAGTGTGCGCGCGTGTAACCGTGAGTGCACGTGTTTAAGCCGGAGTAAGCATGTATAAGGCAGTTTAAAGTGTAGTAAGCGCATTTGCACTGGTGTGCACGCGTTTTAACCCAAATAAGCAAGTTGTAGTCCGTGTTAGCATATGTGGGCGCATGTGAGCTGCTGTGAGCGTGTTTGCGCTTGTGTGCGTGGCGCTGCCCCCCCGAGGAAACTGAAAGGAAATAGGAAGCACAACAAATAGTAGGAAGCTACCAGGGAGTACTAGCAGAGCTAGCAGGTGAAAACAATCAGAATCAGGCAATTACACAGGAAGTACACTAGCCCAGCCCAGCCTAGCACTTAAAACTCTACAAACAACAGTCCATTATGTTTCTCACAAGAGACACTGCAGTAAGCTAATAGAAGTGAAAACTGAAAAAGATTTACTGAGACAAAGAAATGTTAGGGGCTGCCATTGCTGTTATAAGGCGACATATGCAACATGCTGAGGGTGGTGACAATGGAAATGTTGCTGGACAACCCACAGTGAGGAGACGGAGAAGAGTGTACAGGCCCAGGGTAACCTACCAGGGGCTACATGAGCTGGAGATAGTGGAGCGCTATAGAGTGGACAGAGACCTCCTGCAGCAAATTGTTGAGCTGTGCAGGCCACGCCTCACACAGAACCAACTGAGGGAACCCATCCCAGTGGAAACCAAGGTATGTGTTGGCCTAAGAATATTAGCAACAGGTACCTTCCAGAGACCAACCGGTGATATGAAGGGGATATCATAGGCATCAGCATCCAGGGTACTGCACCAGTTCCTGGATGCCATGTCAGCACATGTCGGTGATCATGTATATTTCCCCAATTCCCGTGAGGTATTGGCCAGCAATATGCGTCTCTTCCAGCAAATAGCGGAATACCCTGAGGTAGTGTTTGCAATAGACTGCACGCACATATGCATCAAAGCACCAGCCGGTGAGCGGGGTAGCGTCTACTTCAACTGCAAGGGCTTCCCCTCCATCAACTGCCAGGTCGTGTGTGATGCCCAGGGCATAATACTGAATGTGTGTGCTGGCTGCCCTGGAAGCTACCATGATTCCCATATCTGGCATCTGACGCAGCTGTACCAGACATTTGCCAATGGGGACATCCCACATGGTCACCTAGTGGGGGATGCTGGCTATGCACTGGAGCTGTGGCTGATGACACCCATCAGAAATGCACACACACCTGAACAAGAACTCCATAAGGAGGCACACGCACAAACAAGAATCATAACTGACCGTATGTTTGGAATGCTCAAGTCATGGTTCCGGTGCCTGGAAATGTCAGGCAACAAAACATGGAAAGCCTGAACTGGGCATGCTCACACACTTAGGCCATGTCTGAGTACAGCAGTGGGCCACACATATCTGGCAGTTGCATGTGTTAACCCAGGAACCTCTCACTATCCAGCAATCCACCCTGTGCACACAGTTACATGACAACAGACACATATATAATATAGTGGAACCCTGTCATAATCAAATATGTTCTGCAGATACCTAAGTTGTTCATAGAAACTGGGAAAGCAAAGATGATAAATACCTGCAAACAGTATCAGCAATAAATATTGTGCATCCTGAACATAAGCATAGGTTCAGAGGTCGATACTAGGCTATCTGCCCTAGAGCATGTACAAGCCTAGCCAGGGTGTGTTTGGCTTTTGCAACCCTGTCAGATTACTACACTGTGCCAGTGAATAGTAGGTCACACAAGATAGCCCATGTACGTGTAGGCTAGTGTGCTTCTGTCTAGCAGGGACACAGAAGATATGCCAGGGGTAAACATACGATCACCCATACAGCCATCAAGATGTCCCCTGTAGGTGGTCAGTGGGTGGCTCTGCCTATGTGAAACTGTGATCACAATATGGAGTGAGTTGTGGCCCCGGGATAAAAATCTGTCCCTCCAGCATGTCCTATTAACATCTGTGCTGAGGTATATGTCCCTGGAGTGTGTAGCTCCAAGGGAGTCAGATATCCTGAGGTGAAGCATGTCCAGTAATTCTGGCTTGGGTATTTCTGAAAACAACAGGCACACATCATATCTGAGTAGGTGGTAAGTGACTGAGTATAGCTGGAGTTCCTGCATCCGAACTGTGCAGGTCATCCGTGTGAGTCCCTACATCTGCTTGGTGAGGAACTTCTGTGGCCAGTACAGTTGCTGCAGGTGTTGGGTAAGGTACACCCCAAATGTGGCATTGTAACCAAGCATGGTTGTGATGAGTATAGGGGCACAATGACCTCACTCGATCTAGATGTGAAACCATATGGGATAAGGTGGCTTATATAGAAGGTCTGTCCAACCACTTTGGGAACGTGAATGTCAAAGGCGACAGTACAAAGAAGTCATGTCCCCAATCACCTAACAACTCCTACCGTATGTAATGGAGTACTACCTATGTGGTAATGTGTGGGCATGTTGCTATTCCCAAAGGGGATGACTATGCAACTAATGGCATTTAGCTGTAGGCCATGGCTCAGGCACCAGTCATCCATCTCTGTGAGACCCTGTTTGAGTATGCATGTGGCAGCTGGACAGTTGATTATGGCACCCTGTTTGCAGTCAAGTGCGAACAAGGTCAGCCATATTCCCCCTGTGGTAGCCTGCACATCAGACAAATATATACTGAACAAGAGAAGTCCCAGGACCGAGCCGTGTGGGATGCCACATGTAACTGGTGCATAGTCAGACATGGCACCTGCAATTCTGACCATGTGGGTGCTATCCCTGATCCAGGTAGCAATCCATCATGTGAGATATGTGTCCATATCGACGCTGGTGAGTCTATGCATAATGGCCCAGTGGGTTATTGTGTGGAAGGGGTTTGCAAGGTACAGGTAGAACTGTCCCTATGTCGATGGACCTGTTAACCGTCTAAAGAATACAAACATGTTCAAGAGGCAATATCTGCCCACAATAATGCTGAAATGTGTAGGACACAGTGTCTGTAGGTTCCGGATGTCTATGTGTAAGAGATCCATGACAATACACTCCATAGCTTTGCAGAACAGGCTAGTTAGGCTTATAGGGCAATATTGTCTGTTGTCCATTGTGGCACCAACTCTGTGGAGTGGGACCACTGTCGCTGTACACCATTCCATGGGTACATGTCCTGTAGTAACTCCGATATTGCACAGTGATGTAATGTGAGGGTTAAGTCTGTCATGAAGCTCATGTAAGATGCATGCCAGGACACCATCTGGTCCCATTGATGCTGTGATGTATGCTTTGGGGAGGGCAGCACTCACCGGTTACTGTGTGATGTCTGGGAGGTTACACTCTGTTGGGATGGATAGTTGCTCCTTAGGGGGGATGGGGGGAGACATCTGCACTGAACCTGTTTGCCAGGATGTTGGCAATGCCAGTGGGTTCAGGGTAAGTTTAGTCAGTATGCAATAACTCACAGCATATCAGTGAGTGTCCACCCAGGTTCCTGACATAACTGAAGAAGGCCTTGTGATAGTCCTATGTGTCTGGTGTAATTGTCCGTGAGAAGCAGCCCTTAGATAAGTTCATGAGTGATCGTAGCTGTCTGCTTGTACAGATCACAGATGCTTTCCCCGTCTAGGATTGTGCTCTATCATGTAGTAACTTCCTCCTGATGTTGTGCAGCTTATTAATGGCTGGGGTCTACCAGACAGGTCCCCTGCCATTGGAGGAGTGAGTCCTGTTGTTATTTGGGATAGCACAATCCATGCAGTCCACTAGGTGTCCATAGAATGTGTATGTAAAGAATTCAGCAGTCAGAGCCGTATTTGCCACTGTCTCAGGGTCTCTGAAGGATACCACCTTGCTTTGGTGAAGTGAGACATTGGCTCATGAGAAGTTCACCAAGATTACCCAGGATGGGTGCGTGGAGGGTATATGTATGTCCAGTGAGATATATGTATGTTCTGACCTTACCAATGAGGGGTATATCGCTGGTGTGGAACATAGAGTCCCCATGTTGGTGATGATCAGGTCCAATATGTATTCCCCCCTGTGGCTGTGGTGACTGGTTGCACCATAGCATATGAATTTCCAAATTGTAGCAACTGTAGGGCGAGGGTCTTGGGGCTTGAGTAGTATCCCCAGACAATATTTGTGTATTTGAAGTCACCCAATATAATGGTGTTTGTGGAGACCTTCATATTCTCCACTGTTCCCAGGAATGCCGAGTGTGGTTCCTGAGTATGGGAGGGTGGTCTGTAGCAGGCAACAAACTGAAAGGCAGTTTTGCACAATGGTAGTTGTATATGTATGGTCTGTGATGCTTTGTGCAGTGCTACTAACCCGGAGGTGTGTGTAGCTTGATGTATATGGATACTACCCCTAGTTGTGTTGTCCATTCCAAGTCCTGTGGTCAGAAAACATGGTATGAAACATAACCTGGTAGTGCTGGTGTGCATATGTGAGCCTGAACTAGGCATCTGTTAGTGCACAGATATCACTATCTTCCATACTGAGGAGAGTCCTGAGTGGCCGCAATATGAGGGTAACACATCTGGTATTGAGCAGTATTACCCTTAGTGTCATTTAACCTGTAATGTCTATGGAGGTGGGTTTGTCTTTTGAGCCCTGCTCAACAAATGCATTATGGTGGTAGCAAGAGCCTTAGCCAGCATTCGAAGGTCCAAGGGTGACAGGTGCAAGCTGTCCATAGTGAAGCTACGTGGCATGTCGAGCATGTCACCACAGGCTGACAGACACTGTATCCCCTATGAATGACAGCAATTTGTTAGACAACTGTTAAATGTGATATGTTTGCCTGTATACTGTGACATCATAATTGGTGGGTGTAAGATGCTAGACAAGGTCAGGGTCATACTCGCCTGGGCTACATGATCAGAGTGTTCCTCTATGTACCATGTCATGTGGTCCATGGAGTAACGTCTGAGGTTTTATGCACCAGCATGGACAATGATGGTGCCAGTCCTGTACTTGCTTTGGAGTGACCTGACTGCATGTGTTATGTGGCAGATCCTGGCACCCAACAGACAGCCCAAAGTGACTATTCCCATGTTTGGGCTGGTGAGTGGTACAGTGGTATTCTTGCTTACTGTTTTTACTTTGTTTTTAACATGTTTACTATAATGTTTAAGGTTTTTAGTGATTACCTTTTAGTTGTTAGCAAACTGCCAAGCCTAAAGGTTTCCTGCCAGCTTGGTTATTATTTTGAAGAGCGTGTAATGTTTATATTTTTCCCTATGAGCTACCCGCGTTTACTTAAACAAAAATGGGTAGTCATTTTGAATAATGTTTTAAATGGTTTTACTTGCTTCATTAATTAATTATTGTACTTGATTGGTTTAGCGTAATTGCTTGTACTTATTTAAAGTGACTGACTATTTGTTGAGTTTTTTGTCTGAAGAAGTCTGTACAACGTACAGACGAAAAGCGCTTAATTAAATTGTTTCTTTTTACCGGTGGATTCTAGTGCCTGATTTCACTTGCCATAGCAACCTACTATTGGATTTGTTTAGTGTGTTTGTTGTTTCATCTTTATTCGTTCTGGTGAGTGGTACGTCAGTGTGTCTGACAATAAGTGTCACCTATTACAAGTGTATTAGGTGTGTTGTTCAGCCCGAAGGGCAGTGACTGTGTGGCACACTGACATTGTGAACTATGTGATATGTGGGTATTGTAGTGGGGTAGCAGTTGTGTGTGTGCCTGCTGTGGAGGTCTCTGCTGCTTAGGCAGAGTTAATTCACAGCATCTGAGTATGTCTATGTGTGATAATGTGGTTTGAGTGCTGTCGCCAGAGGATATATGAGACTGATATGTGGTGTGTGTGGTTACCTTCACCACCTGATAGACTGTGCCAGTCATGGGTCGAGAGAGTTCAGCACCCTGTATGTCTCTATAGGTGCATCTCACACATATATCTGAGTTTGTCGGGAGGAGGAGAGGGTTGTCTGTTTACATGAGGCAGATGTGACATTGTGTCAACATCTCAATATTCACCAGCTGGATGGGAGAGTACACACGAAACTGACCCCTGGGCATGCCGGGATATTATGATGACATACACTGCAGCCAGATCACAAAGGATCAGTAGGGTGTTAAGTGTGTAAAAGAGTATAACAGGGATTAGTGCTCAGGTTCGTTGGTGTTCTGTAAAGAGTAGCTGAGAAGGAGTCCAGACTGAATCATGACACCTCCGACAGCTATGTCATATATAACAATGTACACCCATATATGTCCTGAGTCAGGGCCAACTGTACCTGACTGACAATGCCGACATCCTGACAGACAGGCCCATATATACAGACCCATCTCCCACTGACGATAGTCCATATCATCATACCAGGAGATATCACATGTAGAATGGATGAGCAGCTACCCCCAATGCCAAAAGCATGGCAGCAAGTGGAATACATCGATTCCCAATATGTGTCATGAATAAACTACAGAACAAACAGATCCTGCACCTGAACAGTCAGCTGAGCCCCCCCCCCCTACA
This sequence comes from Protopterus annectens, assembly GCF_019279795.1. NCBI lineage: Eukaryota > Metazoa > Chordata > Ceratodontiformes > Protopteridae > Protopterus > Protopterus annectens. Next base: position 1,201,354,873 of record NC_056733.1, read on the forward strand.
CAGGATGCGGAACCGTTGAATGTGTTACAGCAAGATATGGCACTCCACACAAGTGTTGGTGCACAACACACCATGGAAAGTACAGTCCACTATGCCTATGACGTATGATCTGCAAGGCCATGGAGTCCATCATGGTTGAAGTCATAAACAGAGCTATTGGAAGCTGACATACACACAGCCCTACTAACTGTGGTATGTTCATGTGTGGATCATGGTTCCCAAACATCCTAGACTGTTTGCAAGGCAGCCACCCAGGACATACATCACTGAACACAACTACACATGTCTCACATAGACTTTGAATAGCCCTTTATCAACATCCCAGACACATGTAGTACCCACAAAACCAACAAGCTGTGCATAAATATGTGTTGACATATGAAGGAATGTCAATGTGTCTACAGATAGATCACACAAGGTAAGGATTATGAGTTCCTGTTCAAGCTGTTGACACCCGATGACCCACATGGACCATTCCTGGAATGGCATAAAACAAAGTGTACACACATTACCATGTCCAGTCTGATGATGTTACCATCCTATAAATACAGCAGGAGAAGGAAAACCAGCCAGTAAAGCAAATAGCGTGCTGTGTTAATGCATCTCCTTCTAGTATCATAACATAGTTAAGTAGGGGTTTGAACCCAGCAAACACGAGGGGTGTGTGTATGTGTGCAAATGTCTTTGAAAGGAGTGCCCTTTTTGGAGACTGGGAAAACACACTAAAAGAGGTACATTTTTCTTTGGAAAGACTGATGATGTCACCATCCTACAAATACAGACGGAGAAAAGAAACCACCCCATTAAGCAAATAGCGCGCCATGTTAATGCATCTCTCTCTAGTATTATAGCATAGTGAGGTAGGGGTTTGAATCCTGCAAATGCTGACTGTGGGGGGTGTATGTGTGCAATTGTCTGTGAAAAGAGTGCCCTTTTTGGAGACTGGGAAAACACACTAAAAGACGTACATTCCTCTTTGGAAAGACTGATGATGTCACCATCCTACAAATACAGACAGAGAAAGAAAACCACCCAGTAAAGCAAATATCACGCTGTGTTAATGCATCTCTCTCTAGTATCATAACATAGTTAGGTAGGGGTTTGAATTCTGCAAATGCTGACTGTGTGTGTGTGGGCGATGTGTGCAATTGTCTTTGAAAGTAGTGCCCTTTTTGGAGACTGGGAAAACACACTAAAAGAGGTAAATTTCTCTTTGGAAAGACTGATGATGTCACCATCCTACAAATACAGACGGAGAAAGGAAACCACCCCGTTAAACAAATAGCGCGCCATGTTAATGCATCTCTCTCAAGTATCATAACATAGTTAAGTAGGGGTTTGAATCTTACAAATGCTGACTGTGTGTGGGGGGGTGTATGTATGTATGCAATTGTCTTTGAAAAGAGTGCCCTTTTTGGAGACTGGGAAAACACACTAAAAGAGGTACATTCCTCTTTGGAAAGACTGATGATGTCACCATCCTACAAATACAGACGGAGAAAGGAAACCACCCAATAAAGCAAATAGCGTGCCATGCTAATGCATCTCTGTCTAGTATCATAACGTAGGTAGGAGTTTGAATCCTGCTAATTGTGGGTGTGTGGAGGGTGTGTGTATGTATGCAATTGTCTTTGAAAGGAGTGCCCTTTTTGGAGACTGGGAAAACACACTAAAAGAGGTACATTCCTCTTTGGAAAGACTGATGATGTCACCATCCTACAAATACAGATGGAGAAGGGAAACCACCCAATAAAGCAAATAGCGCACTGTGTTAATGCATCTCTCTCTCTAGTATCATAACATAGTTAGGTAGGGGTTTGAATCCTGCAAATGCTGACTGTGGGGGTATGTGTGTATGTGTGCAATTATCTTTAAAAGGAGTGCTCTTTTAGGAGACTGGGAAAACACACTAAAAGAGGTACATTCCTCTTTGGAAAGACTGATGATGTCACCATCCTTCAAATACAGACGGAGAAGGAAAACCACCCAGTAAAGCAAATGGCGCGCCGTGGAAATGCATTTCTTTTTAGTATCATAACATAGTTAGGTAGGGGTTTAAATCCTGCAAACGCTAACTGTGTGTGTGTGGTAGGTGTGTGTATATGTGCAATTGTCTTTGAAAGGAGTGCCCTTTTTGGAGACTGGGAAAACACACTAAAAGAGGTACATTCCTCTTTGGAGAGACTGATGATGTCACCATCCTACAAATACAGACTGAGAAAAGAAATCGCCCAGTAAAGCAAATTGCGTGCCGTGTTAATGCGTTTCTTTCTAGTATCATAACATAGGGAGGGGTTTGAATCCTGCAAACGCTGACTGTGTGTGTGTCGCTGTTGGTCAATGTGGTGTGGGATTTGCTTTTCCTATGGTATGACATATTATGATTACAACAGTAAGTGCATTGCACACATCAGGTATCTGCGTGGCAAATATATATGTGTACATGTCCCCTCAATCAGTACATAGGTGTGAAGCCTGCATACTACATGAATACATTTGTTTCCATTGACAGGTTGTGCCGCTGCTTCTCAGATCATAGGTCACATACGTATGTATGTGACAAGGCCATCCACTGTCGTGATCTGTGGCCAAGGTCATCTGTGCCACACACACCCATGACAGTTACTTAAGAGTAGTGTGAGTGAGGGTATATGCCTGGGGTGTATGTCAGTCATGTTCATACACAACAACAACTGCCAATAATGGACAGCCTTTATAGGTGTACAACTGCCTTGTGGATATGCATTCAGGCCTCTAATGTCTTATGTGATACACCTTGGGACTCCACAATACCTATGGATATGTGGATACCAAGGGACACATGACATAACATGAGGCTGTATGTACACATTGGTACCCAACATACATGTTGAGGGCTACCACCTATGTGGTACTGAGGGGATAGTATGTATAGTACATGTGGATGACTATGCCATAGTCGGCTTACTGCTATACAGCATGTATCAGACAACAGGTATCTGTCTGTATGATACCCTTGTGTAGGATATGTGTCCCATCCAGGGAATGCATTGTAGGCCAATGCATGCATTTCCAGATTTGGTTGGACACATCCCTAGTGTGTTTGCATGTACCTAAGGGGGCTATATACCAAACAGGTGTGGTCACAGGAATGGGTGGTGGTCATTACCACTGGTTAGTGTTATAGTGTAGCACCAGAAGGATCCAACAGTTACTGAGTTCCCTACGGCTGTGTGTCATTTGTCAGGACATCATCCAATGATTGCTTATAGTCATGCTGTTGAGGTTGTGTATACTACCAGACCGCAAATCATTGACAGATATTAACAGTATCACCAGCAGCATAGTGTCAACCCATGTCATACACACATGTCTACCCATGTTAGTACATAACTGTAATAGAATGCATACTGGCCATGGAAAGATACTATGAGATGTTAATGTGTGCAACAGGGTATGTCACACGTCCATGTGTCCACTATGCACTTACTTGCAGACAGTGTGCACCCACCAGGTTCACAGATGTACACTTGCTAATCTGTACTGCACACATCACACACGTACTGTCCTCTCACTAACACATGCTGGCAACACATTACACTTCGACCAAGTGGCACATGGGTGGACAATACATACTCAGACCTAACAGTGATGTAAACAATACTACATTGACAATCAGAGCTTTGATGCATAATGTCTGCTCAGATATACCTACAAGTATGTCATTACACTTTCCTGTTGACAACTTGCTAATATTGCTACACTGCTATAGTGTCACCCTGTGCATCAGCACCATGTTAGCCTGTTCCTCCATCAATGTTACAGATGTCAGGAGGTGATTTGTTGTTTGTAAGAGCCTGACATTGACCCATCCAATCGACATGTCTGTGTGTGTGTGTGTGTGTGTGTGTGTGTGTGTGTGTGTGTGTGTGTGTGTGTGTGTGTGTGTGTGTGTGTGTGTGAGGGACAACAGTACAGCATGGGCCAATGCTGATGTAACGTGTGTGTGCATGTATGAGCCCTAGTTGTTTGGTTAATGTGTGTGTGTCTGCATGCACACAGCTCCACCATGTAGCTGCCATATACGGTAGTTTGTGGGACAGCCACAGACTGTAACTGCTAGGCTGTACAGATCACTGTCTCCGGCCACGGACACAGTATATGTGCCTGGCAGGGGTGCTACGGACAGTATAGGGTACCAACCCTGACTGGGTACTGTCATCAGAGGCAGAGGTATGAAGACTGGACCCATGTCCCTGCTGGGACTGGCCAGAACCACGTGCACATGGTCTACTGGTATAGTCAATGGACAGGCCAGCCCCAGCATTGCTGGGGCTGGTACTGCCACTACGGGAGCGGCTGTGAACTGTGGGCCGTCCGTGACCACTGCCAGCTGTTGCTGGCATGCGTCCGCGTTGACGTCGCAACCATCCAGCACGGTCCTGGCTCATGGAAGACATATTGTGGAGGGCATCTAATGTCTGCCCCCAACGTCTATCAATGACCTCGGTGTATGTCCGGATGGCACCGGCAAGGTCACGGATGCTGTCATTGATAGCGGTGTAATGTGCCCTCTGCGCCCTAAGTCTCTTCCTGGTGTACCGTTCCATACGTGCCTGAGCCTGCATTACAGCCCGGAACATACTGGACGTCGTAAGACCTGTGAGGGCATGCCTGCCAGGGGAAATACGACCAGCGGTGCTCCCCCGAGAACCCCTGGACCTCTGCCTATGTGGTACCATTCCAGGAATACGGCTATGGCTGCTGTGAGGGGATGCAAGTGCCATGGGTACCACACTCTCCTGGTCAATGCCAACTGTATGCTCTCCCTCGCCTATGACCATTGGTGGTGAGGGATGTATTGACAGTATGAGTGTGCACATAGATGGGGTTGAACGCTGTGTACTGTCAATTGGCGGACCAATGACAGACCCTGTCAAACCTTCCTGTGCCAAAATACATGTCTCATCATCACCACTATTCGTGGCAGTGGCTTCAGGTTCCCTGCTGCTTTCGGCCACCCCTAACTCAGCACCTGTGAGAGGAAGACAGGAAACACACGTTACGGTCTGCACATGAACACATGCACACATGCACACATGCACACATGAACACATGAACACATGCACACATGAAGACATGCACACATGAACACATGAACACATGCACACATGCACACATGAACACTAATACACTCCTCACTACAACACATACACACACACACACACCAGCAATCCAACACATACTCTATAGTGGGTGAAGGTGGGTGTCAGTATCACAAGGTAAACAGTCACCACACATGTGTCAGCATGCAGAATATGTGTTGCACAAGACCATGCAGTGCAAGTGTAGACACGCCTATTTAATGGCAGTATACATTGCTTTGATGCAACTGTGTAGTTGTTCAGTGATTGGCTACACCCTGGAACACAATGTGTACATGGACACAACATTGCTGTGCAGGTATTATCAGCTCTGCAATGCCCTGTGCACCATCACTCACAAGTGTACATGCCATGGCTGCATGTGTTATGTGTGTGACACATAGATATCCATGTCTGAGTACAGTGTCTGTGTCCATAGCAGATAATAGTGGGCACGGGTGTAGCACATGCATGCTATGTACACACACGGGATGAGTGGTACATGTTGAGCTGAAGGAATCCCAATGCTCGACATGGCCAGTGTACAGTGGTTATGGTGAGTGTGGGACATATTGCAGATATGTCGGTGCCAGACATGGCATGGCATGCTACACGACTGCAACACTATACACCACACATACCTAATGTGTGTCAAGTGACCTATACACCCACTAGCATTCCAGGACATATATGTGACACTTTGTTTGGATGGCGACTGCTGTGCATATTGTGTATACTGGCATATGTAAGTACACACACAGCATGCTATGCATATTGTGTATAGGTGCATATGTTTGCACACACACAACATCGAGGTGCAAAGCAATGACTGCTATGAGTAGTACTGTGGCCACTGTAAATGGATGGGGTGTAGTACCCTGTGCCATCATGAACATGCATCTTGTGGTCACTCACAGCTACTAATGTGTGCAAGATCACACTGCCTAGCATGCTGTACCTGAACTGCAGTGCCATGGCTACATTCACAATTACAGAGCCACCTTGTACATGAGTGTGTGAGCTGCCCAATAGGGAGCATTGCCTAACATGAATGTGTTATGTGTTGCAGAGTGTTGCACAGCCCCATGATAGGCCTCTACCCCTGAGGTACATCATGTGTGTGTGCATGACATGTGGGATACTGAAGTGTGACCTTACAGCGGGTGTGTGGTAATGCCAAATGTAGCATGTTTTCATGTACTGCATATGATAAACGTGTTCTGTTGTGTACAGCTGTAGCAACTATGCATATCTAATGTGCAGTACAGTGTTGCCACAATTGTGTCTGCTGTGCTGTGCATTGCATGTGATTGAGGCAGCTGCTGACTTTACTGAGATGATTGATGTCTCACAGCAAACATGCACAGCATGCATTATGCGTAGGTGTGTTACGTGTACATGGCCTACACCTCACCTATGACATGCACATTTCATTACCAATATTAAAGTGTTAACACAATCACCAGCATGTATCGTCTTCCCTGCTGTCACACCAGAGGGACCTACAAGAATATGACACAGTTTGTCAGTGGCCACAACTGTGGCATTGCTACTGTGAGTGTGCTAAACTACAGTGGAACAACAGTCAACAGTCACAGGTGTACAGATACTATTCCAAATATCAGTATTGCACATGATAGGCAGCACAACTGCTAAACACACAGTACACATCTCACATATGCATATTCTAACAATACAGATAACGGTAGTCTACAGCTAGGGCATATTACCTGCACACTCCATGTCATCCTGCTAGGTGGCTCCGGCCTCCATGATGACACATGTGAGATGCTGTTGATGCAGTAGGCCAGGAGCTACCACGCTTAGGAGCAGCTCCTCCACTCTGGTGAAGGGGGGGTGTATGGCCGTCCCACCACCTGTGGCAAGCTGTTGCCTATGGATATCAGACTCATGCCACCGGACATGTCTAATTAAATCACTGCAGTGATGGTGTACCTGCTCATATGTCCGGTTATGCATGCCTATGTCATTTACCTGGTGAACAAGATCTTGCCACAGTGCAGTACACTCATGCTGGTGCTGGCTGGCCCTGGAAAAAAGCAGGTTATAGTGCTGCACTAGGCTGTTCTGTATTTCCTGCTCCTCCACAGCTGTATATGATGGATTGCGTTGATGAGCCATAACCCTGGAAGACAATTAAATGATATGTGTGAGCAAGTCATGTGGCACACATCATTATGAAGTACAGATATCACTTAAATGCCATATATAGCATCTATCTGTCTATCAGAGGATACACACATTCAATACCACATATCAGTGCTCAGCCCACAACTGGCTGACAGTGCCTGTCACACTCCATATAACAAACCAGTATACACCAGTAGTAGGCACACTGTTTGGGATACAATGCACAACCTCGCCCCGGGGGTATATATATAGAGCTAATGCATGAAGAAGTATGTCATCCAATGCAATGAATGTAATGTACATTTACAGTATTACCAGTAAACCACCCTAATCTTTGATGCCATACCTCTACCTAACATATGTGCACGGTTGTTAATATAGCTGGCATACTGCTATAACAGAGTATACATGTTGCTGGGTACACACACATACCCTGTAACACACATGTGATTGCAGGCATGGTACAGGCATCATTAAACACACATCAGACATACATACAACACACAAATGTATGCCTACACAGATAAGCATTACCTGTGTACCTTATAGTATTGTGTGCCCCTACTTACAGATACCTATGCCTGAGGTATGTAATCTGTGCAGACTACAGGAAACACACAAGACAGTGTTACCAGGGAATGTGAACATACACCATACTGTACTGTTTAGGCCTACAGCTTCATGTAGTACAACAGTTCATATGTGAGCTGGATTCACAAGCAGTACCACTTACTGAGCATACATGTATTGTTTCAGCCTACAATGGGACACCACAGTCACACACAAGGAAC
>NC_056733.1:1201367937-1201435437 GCF_019279795.1 Protopterus annectens
CCACAACACTTGCTGGTTAAGGGCCACAGAACATGATTTGTGTTATGCCATTCCTATTCTCCCTTTACATTCACTCATTGTAATGCATTATATATTTCTTTCAGCACCAAGTTATTGTATATCTGCTGTGGTGTAGTGGTACTTCATGCAGGCTGGTGAGCCCAAGGTCTGGGGTTTGAGACTGACAGGTGTATTGTATTTTGCTGCTGAGCAATACAAGGGCCCTGTCATACAGAGTGACTAAGACACTTTTAAGCAGTTGTAAGCGGGTTTGCGCAGGTTTGCGTGATGCTTAGCGATGCTTAGCTAAGCGCACACAAGCTCACACTCGCGCACCCTGCTAACTACTGCTTAAAAGTGCTTACTCCCGCTAACGCCCGTGCTAATTTCTTTGAAAGAAAAGAAAATGGGGAGATAGGAAAGTGGTGAAAAAGGGGGCACAAAGAGGGAAAGACAGTAGGGAAACCAGCTGGGATGTGCAGGAAGGGTGTAGGGAAAGCCCATAGCTGCCCATTCCTTTACCAGCAACAGCTGTGCATATGTTCGTAATTTGGTGTGAAATTTGCAACCTTCCACCCCTGAGAGAGGGGTGAGGACAAAAGAGTAAGTTATACCGCCAATTATAATTATCAGTTTACATGTCCGGTGGACATGTGTGCGAAATGGGCAGCTATGTATGGGGCATAATTTTTTTGTGGGAACAGATTGCTCTTTTTTTATTTTTTTTTTTCAGGTGAGAGTGGAATGTGAAGTAGGGGATGTAGGTATATTTGGGGAGGTAAACAGACCAGACAAACAAGACGCATACAGGGGCGGAATATGACACATGGGGTGGGTGAACACAATTGATGGGGAAGGTTGTTTGGAAATCGCAAGCCCATGAGCCCACAGATGGTAACAGTGGAACTGAGATCCCCAACCATGGGCAGTCACCACTGCACCTTCACAGCCCCAAGGGTGGCTGTGCTGGGGGCTGAGTAGGATGGGCAGGCTCACCCAAGAGACTCGCCACTCTTGCCTCAAGCTGGCATATGGGATCAGCGACTGAACGCTGGATCTCCCTATGCACCACAGCCCAGACCCTTCGAAGGGTGACAGGTGGCCCTTCTCTGCCCATGCTTGCACGGGGGGGACGAGCCCCATCCCCTGCAGTGCTTCCACCCGAAGGTGGCGCAGGACCAATGGAGGAGGGAAGCCTGGGCTGGGCACCGGAGCTGTGGTGCCAGGTGCACTCGCCAACTGAGGGGGGACAGGTGGGTCCGCTGGGACCGGCCTTCCCATACATTCTGTGATTAGGTGTGTTTAATTACAACATAAACAACAGCATTCCAGATTAGTTGCAACAGCATGCAGTAATATTCCCATTAACCCAACACACCAAGGTTCCAAAAGTTGAACAGCAAGCATAACACATGCATATATTGAACAACAGTGGATATTCCAACAGCATGCAGGGATGTTTGGTAGCAACAGGCCACCATGAACGTGGTGTTTCAACAGGGCACATGCATCAACATGAATGCAAATATTTATAAAACAATAGGACATATGTCCCAACAAATATTTAAGATTACACATACCCATTGAGGTGTGGAATTGCATGGTTTATGCACAAACAGTAGGGTGTAGAAAAAACCTCAGTTAACATCTTATAATCACTTTTACTCTGCACTACATTCCTAGTGACTGCAAGTGTAAATTCCCTACATGTATTATTACACTTGCCACCATGCATTAGGTTGTGTAATGGGTTTGGCTAATTCAATATATACTTGACCTATATCTGACATACTAACTGTCCAAGATGCAGATGTTACTGCTACATATTTCATGGTTGCATTTATATGTCTTTATCTACATATCTGGATGTTTTCACATGACATTTTCATTTCAATTTGTACAGAACCCTGCATTTATTGAAGCACACTCACATGTCTGGGGAACATATTAGCATGCTACTCGTGTGCCAGCTTTACTTATGCATGCCAGCCAGTAACTAACTGTTGAGGACTGTATATATGCTTCACAGCTACTAGCACTTCCATCACCCACTGTAGATGGGACTGCAGAACTCTGGGTTGCCAGCACTTTCTAACACAGTACTATTTGTATAATGCAAGGGTACAACAACATTTCAAACTAAGTGACACACACACACTCCTGGTTTTAAACCTTTATTACTGACATTACACACTTTTCCAAAGGCTCACTCCTTTATTTGTTATAACAGTGCATATGGCAGACATATTCAAGACATATTATACCTTTATTAATGGGTTAGAGCACACTTTTGCAGGCTCACTCACATATATTATATGACAGTACCTGCAGCAATTTTATTCCAGACATATATTACCTTTCATAATGGGTTACTACGCTCTTTTTCTGGCACTATGACTATTTCATATGACAGTACATGCAGAGGACTTATTCAGGTCATTTTATGGCTGTATTATTGTACTACAACACTTTATTTCATGCTCTCTCCCCTATTTTATATAACAAAACATGCAGAATTTTCACTAACCTGCCTGGTGGCACAGCCTTTGCAGCCTATCAGCATAGGCTTGCTGATTCGCAGCACGGTCACCTGCAGCTGTGAAGTAAATGAAGGGATATTGAGACAAACCTATCCGTTATACAGAATCAATTATCAATTCTTACATACTGCATTCTATGGCTACTTACCCAGTTGTGGGGCATCCTGCATCCCACGGGCCTCCTGTATCCATTGGTTCAGGCGGTCCTCCTTCCGTCTCTTCAGGTCTACATGGTGGTGATGGACCTGCTCACGGTGCGAGGAATGCCTGTGGCACTGGTGAGGTCATGAGCTAACCGGTTCCAAGCCTCAGCCTTGTACTCCATCCCTTGGAACTGGCCCTGCAGGAGTCTGGACTCATGACAGTGCACAAGGAGCCAAACTATGTATTTCGACTCCTCAATACCCCAACGTTGTGCTCGGGGGCATGAACCCTCTCCTGCACCTGCCATTCTGACTGCAAATGTGAGCTACAATCAGTTATGGCGAGTATTCCCGCCTATGGGGCTTAAATATGCGGCATTTCCCGCACTTTTTTGTGATTGGCTATTTTTGAGAATTCTAGGCTGACTGCAGACATGCTTAGTAATGGTTAATCTACCATTTCTAAGTATATGTGTGCTAATAGTAGGTGCTTCTTCTAAGCTGTCATGGCTTAGTGGTTCTGTACTTTGATTATGATGCACAGGATCCTGGGTTCGAACCTTGTCATTCTTTTATTTTAATACTGTCTAGACAGGCTAGGGGGTGTGGCTGCGTTTAAGCAACTTAGCTCTACGTTGCTCCCCGGTGCCCTACGGTGCCCTGGTTGGCACGGTGCTTATGTCCGCACAAACACATTGCGCTGGGTAAAGCGCATTTAAACTTTGGCCAACTCTATTGCACTGGGTAAAGTGCTATTAAGCTATGGGCACCTGTATTGCGCTGGGTAAAGCACTTTTAAACTTTGGGCACCTCTGTTTAGCTGGGTAAAGCACTGCTTAACGGCAGGCTATTATATATCTGGATCCTTTAAAAATATATATTTTGTTCACTGATACATTGGCCATTTCACTGCTTTTACTAATATTTTAATCATATATGTCTGGTATTATTTCATATACTGATTTACAACATAAATACAAAAGGGAGTGGTAGGACTTGAACCATAAATGCCTACTCTTTGTGCATACAGTCTACCATTACACTATTACAATTTGGTGTGATTTGCATAAACATTCTTTCTTATGCTCTTCCATGCCAGAATTGCTAACTACAGCTAAGCAATGGGCACACCCGCGCACACACACACATATACGGGCAGCTATATCGTGGATTTAAAAAAAATAATAATTATTTACTTTATATAAGTGTGATGGGGGTTTACAGTGTCAGGGAGTGTGGTGTTGGGTGCAAGTACATTTGAGAGAACTCGCTCTTGTGTGTTGACATTATGCTTTTTAAAACCTTGCAGGGGTGTGGACATTTAGACTGCTCGGCAGTTGGACACGCCCCCTGCTTTCCTACTCAGTCCGTGTAAGAGTTACGGTTGAGTCAGCGTGTCCTCATGAATATTCATGGCATGCTGACGTCATACCGTTCAACTGCAGCCTCCGAGTAAGACATATTAAGTCTTACATGGAGGTTTTGTGAATCCGGGGGATAAAAACTTCTTTATTTAACATAGATGGCAGATTAAATGAGGATAAGACACATACTTTATATGTTTCCTCGATAAACTGGAAGACCTGAAACAAGGAAAGGGGGAAAATTTGAAAACATATGATGTACCAGAGAAGATGGGTGAGTAACTGAAGGTGAATTATGCAACCAGCTTGCTTTCTCAGATAGTCAATCTACAGGAGTGACTTTCTTATGGGATAGAAAGGGAGAGCACAGAAGTCATTTTTGAAACCCCATAGTAATCAGGAGAGCCTCCAAGGTCTATAGTAATTATATTTATTTCCAGTTTGGGCACAATGAATTCTAAGACCTGACTGTTCAACTCCCATTTAAAACAAGCAAAAATATTATCAGATATGGCAATGCCATTTTTGCCTAAATAATGAATGGAAACAAAACCCAGTAGCACTTACATTAATGCTCATAAAGACAAACATCTAAAGTCATATATTTTAATCTTGTGTTGGTGTCAGTGGCTCACATTCAGCACCCTTAGCTTTGGTGTTGCAAAATCAGAAAGCTGTGGCTTCTATTCCCACTTCAGGTGACTGGGTTAATTTTCAATCTGCTGACACAACAGTGCAGCATTAAGGGTGCTAAACTCCTGAGTTTCTTTTACTTTAATTAAAATATTAAACTAAGATCCCATCTGCTCAAGTTGATTCTAGTGGATATAAAAGATTCCTCAGTGCCTATCAAAAAGAGCAGATGCAGTTTCCCAGGCCCTAAATGAACTTGACATAGTAGTACAAATGCTAACTCAGGTCACCCCTGAAAAGGCATCACTAACCTAGTCAGAAAAGGATAAACAAGTAAATAAAATGAATGAACAAAAACTCCTGATAAAATGAAAGGCAGGTTATGAACTTTATTAAAAAAACAAAACAATAAACATTTTTCAACTAGATGTAATATACATTGGAATGTATCTTCTCGTGTAGAATGCTGAAGAAGATGATACATACCTTATTATCTGAAGAGTATAATTTTTAGTAAATTAATATGTTTGCAACTGATGGTTTAAAAACGTGGCTATTTCTTTTCTTGTATTTGTATGTGGAATAGAAATAAGGACAGGAAAGTATACCTGCGTAGTATTATTAGCAAAAGAAAATGTTAACTACCTGCCCATTTTGACATATATTTGCAGTGTCAGTGGTGCAGATTGTAGCACATTTGCCTTTGGTGAAGGTTGTGGACACTATTCCCACACCAGGTAAATCTAACTGTTCAGAGTTTGGTGACTTTAGCCAGAGATCTGGAGTGCATCTTAACTGAAATCCAAGGCATCCACTGATGGTTTAAAAATGTGGCTATTTATTTTCTTGTATGTGTATGTGGAATAGAAAGAAGGACAGGAAAGTATACCTGCGTAGTAGTATTAGCAAAAGAAAACATTTACTACCTGCCCATTTTGAAAAATAAAGCATATTTAAAGCCTGTATTGCAGTTTAACTATATTTGAATTGCTGCTTGTTGCTGCATTTTTTCTGCACTTTGAAATTCTGTACCACTGCCTTATACAGCCCAAGCTAGATTTAGACTTGCTGAATCTTGGTTGTTTGGTATCACTGTGGTCTAACCCAGCCATCATACATTAAGAGGGCCTCCCTGCACCCTTGTGACAGAAATGTGTAGCTCAGGTTCCATCTGAGCTGGGAATTGCTGGACAAAAGCTCAGTTTGGGGCTTTCCCATTGGTTGTTTATCTTCAAACTATTGAGTTTCACCTGTATTTAAGCCTTATGTTTGTGAGGATTTGCTCTGAGTTAACTAGAGCTGCTCAGATTTTGATGATTTTAGCCAGAGATCTGGAGTGCATCTGAATTGAAATCTAAGGCATCCACTGCGAACAACTGAAAAATAAGTATATCTAAAACATGTATTGCACTTTATTAACTGTATTTATTTGAATTCCTGCTTCATTTTTGCTGATTGTGTCTGCATTTTTTTCTGCACTTTAAAATGCTGTACTACTGCCTTATATAGCATAGGCTAGATCCAGACTTGCTGAATCTAGATTGTTTGGCATCACTGTATTCTAAACCAGCCATCTTAAATTAAGAGAGCTTCCCTGATCTCTTATGGCAGAAGTGTGTAGCTCAGGTTCCATCTGAATTGGGGATTGCTGGAGATAAGCTCTGTGTGGCTTTCCCATTGGTAGTTTGTCTTAAAACTGTTGAATTTTACCTGTATTTAAACCTCATGTTTGTGCATAGCTGTGTATTGTGCAACGGATGTTAGTGTTGCCCTGTATACACACAAATGCCTGCAAACTTAAATTTTCCCTAGATGACTGTCAGTAGAACACTTCCAAGTTCCCTGCTGTTGTGCAAACAACTCATGGACACTGAGCATCATTGCCACAGCTCTTCACCCTAAACCATCAAAAGAATAAGCCCCTCTCATTCCTACATCATAAACTGATCTAGCTTACCCACTCCCCAACAGTACTACGGTATAAACCTGCCATAATGGATGGTCACTCTCCCACCATTTCTCCAGCCAGCCTGATTCACTTGGGCATCCTGAGAGCAATGTTGTGTCTTATGTATACTGATGACCATGTAGTGCTGAATCAAACAAATACTGTATGTGAGAAATGTAAGTGAGAAATGTAATTACACTATCAATTTGGAAACAATTTTCTCATGTAAAGAAAAACAAGACATCAAACAGGTTGCCAGCTCACGCACTTTACCTCTCACATATGATCAGGATGCAGCACATAAACCCACATATACGAAAGTACTCAGTAAAAGCCTACAAAAAAATCCCAAACCTCCCAAGTGTAAATTATCTGCACATACCTCAACATGTATAGAAATCACTGCATATAACAACACACATATCAGTGTCTCATCAAATAACCCCTAAGGCAAAGCACCACAAAACCTAATGTCTTGGTCAAAGGAGACTCCATAGTGAAACACACAGTTGCCTCCTTAGCAGGCTGGACAAGAAGAAGGCCATGGTCAGCTGTCTATTTGGGTGACAGGATCCTTCGGCTCACCCATGCACTTAGGTCACTCAACAGCAAGTACTGTTATGACTCTGTCATAGTCCATGTTGGGGTGAATGACTTGAGATGCACCTCCCTGGACTATATGAAGAAGACATGACTGAACTCTCAGATTATGTGTCCCAAGCAGGCATTCTACCTTCCTTCAGAGTGATGCCATAATATAAACAAAAAATGATTGACTTCAACAATTGGCTTAGCTTCTGATGTTGGTCCAGGGGGATCCAGTATTTGTCAGCCTGGGAAGACATTGTTGACAGGCCACACTGCTTTGACATAGATTTTCTGCACCTGTCTCTCCTAGGCTTTTGGATACTGACTAAGGTGCTTGCCACCCCCTATTACTGCCTTTTTTAGGCAATGTCAAAATAGGGTTGCCACCTATCCATATATTTTTTTTTACTATCCGAAAATCAAACTGATGGCCTGGTAGTCTGGAAAACACTGTACAAACTATGGTATTTTGTTTCAGAAAAAGAAACAGACTATTGGAGTTTGTTAACTTGGCAGATTTACTATGCTTTTTACAGAAAAACATAGTAAATCGGCAAAAAGTAGGAATCAGGAATGGGAAAAAGAGGGCTTTCACCATCAGCTGAACTCATGATGATGTCACCAAATTGGCAGAACTTGGACAGGAAATTGGGCAGAAATGGGCAAGGTTATGGGTGATGTAAGGAGTGTGGCCTTGGTCTGGTTTTAGCCACAGTGAAAGGTGTAAACCCTTTGTCAAAATGACAACATTTCAGACACAGCAAAATCCACTCAAGACAAACTCAAGGTTCTGCTGCTTAATGCTAGGAGTCTAAACACAAACCTGCACTCTCTGGAAGCACTCCTCATGCTGGAAGATGCTGATGGCCATGCAGTCACTAAATCATGGTTCAAGGCCACTGACAGTACCCCAACTGTTCAAGTCTGCAGTGCCTTCCACATATTCAGACTTCAGAATGAGCATGAAAGAACAAAAGGTGGAGGTGTATCCATCTTCATTAAAGCCAAGTACCAAGTTCGAGATTGGTCAAACAGTAAGACTCTCTCAAACTACTCTACTCACAATTAACTATAGAAAAAACACCCTACCACATTATTGCTAGCTATAGGCCCCCCTCCATGAACCAAAAAAAGCACAATGCCTACCTGGACTTACTGGAGTCACTTCCCATACAGCCCAGCACCTTAGGCATGGGAGATTTCAGTTAATCCCTTTATCAACTGGGTAACATACATGAGTTCAAACATACTCACCCAAAAATTCCTGGACTTTGTCAATGAATGTGCTCTGGAACAGACAGTCTGCACTCCCACAAGGGGCTTTAATGTCCTTGATATAGTGCTCACCAACACGGGTGGTCACTGCACTGCACTGCCCCCTGTGTGATGCCCTCCCTAGTAAGGTTGGACCATAAATCAGTCTCATTTGAAGCAACTATTGTACCCCATACCCCCAAAGGAGCAGGAAAACTAAGGAACTTCTCCAAAGCAAACTTTACCATACTAAGTGATGGTATAAAAAGTTTTAGACCCCCCCCCCGCAATCACAGGCAATACTGACTTCTATGCGGAGATGTACACAAATGCCCTGTATAATTATCGTAGCAACTGTATAGACTCAGCTGTACCTGAGTGGATTAAAACCAGGCCCTCCCATAAAAACAAGCCACCTTGGTGGATATCTAGTATAAATAGATTGTATAACAAAAGGAAGAAACTAATGTCCAAGAGACATCTGCCTCTGCAGAGGAAGAATTCCCTCCACAGATTGAACATGCAAATCAGAAGTCTTGTAAAGCTGTCTAAAGTTAATTATGAAGCTAAAATAGCATCCATAACCAAGGACAATGATAAGAAATTCTTTAACTATATCCAGAAAATAAAAAGGAAGTGCTCAACTATGTGCTGAACTGGTAGTAGATGGTACCACTCACTATACCGGAGGAAATTGTCAACCTGCTAGCTGACAAATTTGGCACAAACTTCAACACCCTATCCACACCAGCCATACACCAAAGCATACCTGACACCTGTTCTCTACTTGGTATCTCTAGAGATCAAGCCATGTATGTAGTCTCCAAGCCCAAAAACACAGCCGCAATAGGAGATCACATCCTAGCTTGCTTACTAAGCAAACACAGCCACAATAGGACCACATCACATCCTAGCTTGCTTACTAAGCAATCTAAAACAGGACCCAGCTGACCTATTTGCCATTCTCTTTAACCATAACCTGAGAATTGGCTTTGTACCAGCAGAATGGAGAACAGCAATAGTAATACCCTTGTAAGTAGTACTTCCTCTGCAGGTTTGAAATTTATTTAACAATCATTTAGTAGGAAAGTCTGACTTGGAACAAAGCCAGTTTTCAGTAGAGGCCGGGGAAGAAGCACTCCAGATACACGTTTTTGTAAGATGGGAGGAAATCCACATAAATACAGAGAACATACATACTCTGCACAGAAGGTTCCCCAGCCAAGAATTGAACCAGAGAACCTTTTACTGTGAAGCAATAATGCTACCACTGCACCATTGTGTCATTCTATGATCTCTTAACAGCTGCATATATTCAAACCCAGTTTGAAAATTCAAAGCTTGCTAGCATTTAAGCAGGGATAGGTCTCTCCAAAAGTTGTAATCTTAAAAATCCGTAATCCCTTCGGTATAACTTTATGGAACATCAAGGCTTCAAAATGAAGTCACTGCCACCGCAGACATTTCAGCCTGTTTATTTTATCTTTCCTTTGTTTATAACTTGCCATTATGTACCTCAACATTCTCTTTAGGAACAGTCCCACTTCTAGCTGCACAATTATTCAAGGGATTCGAATCTATCTGTAACAACCTTAACAGCCTCTCTGTATTATTGGTAATAACCATGCCAGGATTATAAACCAATTCTAGTGACAGTCCCTCAGCCATGTCTAATCTGTTGAGCCAAACTTCATAAATGAAAAAAACAAATAAAAAACAGCAGATCAGCAATGAACGTCAACTGGCTGCTTCTTCAGACTTACTAACATGTTAACGATATGAGACAAAAAAGTGAAAAGCTCATTAGCAGCATATGTAAGTGACCTTGGAGCCGGTCATGATTTTAACTTTTTAGTATTAGAGGTCTTAGAATGTAATGGGGGGGGGGGTGGTTTTAGGATTTTCACAGAAAAGAGGGAACAAGAATGGATAGTGCATCTGAATGCAGATAAGCTCCCTGGTAAGCGAGCGTATTACCTAAAAACCTGTACTTAAGAAACATCCGCATTTACACTAATGAATGTATAGATATATGTATGTGGAATTTTATACTATTTTTTATATAAGTTTTATAAATTATGGCTAGATGTGCTGTTATAACTTTAAGGAATGGTCAGGTTTTATTCTGTAATTGATTCATTGATGACTAGTATGCATATAATTGATTCAGATGCATTGTGTTAGCAGGTCTGAAGAAGCAGTCAGTTGACTGAGAAAGCGCTCACCTTCTTGTCTTTTTCCATTTTTATTTTTTATTTATTAAAGTTTTGCATTCTATCAGCACTGGAGTTTGCTTTGGATTTTTTTTTTTTTTCATTATAATATTGACAACACCCCGCTAAGTTCAAACCCAGTGGTATGAGATCTGTGAACACAGATGGACAGCAATCTGAATTTTGGCCACTAAGTTTTCATGGTGGTAAGGAAAGCCTTCCACATTGCCCATCTCATAAGTTAAGGCATTGCATCCAGGTCCAAGGGTGTTATAACCCCACTTTGCTCAACCCTAGTTAGACCATTAATAGAGTAGAATGCTTTCTTCTGCATGTATCTCACCAGCCACTTGCACTTGCGGCAACTAGAGAGACCACAGAGCTTTCTCACTAAGAAGATACAGGGCCTCCAAATCATGACCCATGTGGATAGAATGAAAGCCCTGTCACTGTACTCTGTATCATATAGGTTGCCGAGAGGCAACTTGTGCCAGGCCAACAGGGCAGTCTCTGACCCCAACCTGATGGAAATGCTGCACATCCTCAAATCAAAAACCACTAGACCCACTCTCTTTAGGGATCTCAACCTTGCCAGTGACATTAACAGAACATGCTAGAGAGACCCGTATGTCTCCCTGAAATTGCAGCTTCTGTGGAAAACATTTCCAATTCATGTGAAGCAGAGCTCATCAGTGACCCTATGCAAGCACAACCTGGACAGATGAATGGGTGACCACAAATTCAACCCAGGGGTGGCACCCATGTCCCTCATGGACAGGGATAGCTGGCTCTGATCTTTAAAGTAGGTTCTTCTAACCAAGGAAAATTGGGGCAACCTGGGCTTAACAGGATTAGGCTTATAAAGGCTCTAGGGTCACTAGCCTAGTAAGCTGCATGAACCTATGAACTTATGAACCTGTTACTGACACTGTAGTGCACCATAAGGGGGTCCTGAGTGTGTTGTCCTTTGGATGTGACACTAAACCAAGCTCATCTGCTTGAGCTGGTAGTAGCACAGGTAGATTTAAAAGTTCCCATGGCACTTATCAAAAAGAGTAAGGGTCCTTTATTTATATACAAAAATAACTCTTGTTTACAAAATATGTACTTATTTACAAATATTTACAAGAGTACAGATATTTTTCTATATCATCATTTTTTTTTCCCACAAAATATTTTTTGTTTTTTCTTGGTAACATTTTATTTCCTTAATATACAGTCTTTTTTTTACCATACACCCAAATTTATCATACTTATGTTTATACAATTTTACTAGTAATCTGTCATCCTTTTCATTTATTCACTTTAATGATTTGTACAAATGTAATAAAGCATTGTATACCACTGGGTTAATTAACCCTAAACATCTTTCTTCTTTATTTACATGAAAACTCCTCTTTTTACTGGATTTAATCTTGAACCCTACATAAGTGAAAAAATTATCTGAAATAATTATTTTTCAAATACTGTTGTCACATAAATACATTTGCTAAGTATATTATATATATATATATATATATATATATATATATATATATATATATATATAGGAGTGCTACAGAATCCCGAAAGCCCAAAATTCTGAAGACCAAAATCTTGAAAGTTTAAAATACTGAAAACTCAAAATACTGAAAACACACAGGATACCAACACTTAATATATTCTAGCACAAGTACATACAGAAACAAATAAACAACAAGCCGTATTACTCTTCTCCAAGTATAAGCAGGGGGGTCAAGCCACCCTGCACCACCCATGTAGGGGTCTGCACCCCCACACCCCCTGCTACTTAAATATATCAACTCCAAGATTGCACTTAGTGTAGTGAAGTGCAATCTTGGAGTTGATATATTTAAGAGAAAGGGGGTGTGGGAGGCCGTCCCCCACATGGGGGTGTAGGGGGACTTGCCCCCCTGCATATAGTTGAAAGGTAATATGTTTCTGTATGTACTTGTGCTGGAATATAGTAAGTGTTGGTATCCTGTGTGTTTTCAGAAGTTTGAGTTTTCAGTATTTTGAACTTTCAAGATTTTGGTCTCAGGATTTTGGGCTTTCAGGATTCTGTAGCACTCCTCTATCTATGTATATATACATATATATATATATATATATATATATATATATATATATATATATATATATATATATATATATATATATATATATATATGTGTGTGTGTGTGTGTGTGTGTGTGTGTATGCCATCAGTATTGAATTTATCAAATAAGTATTTTTTCCGAATTAAAATGTATATGTTCTACAGAAAAGACATTTTGTTTTATTTCTTCTATTGTTTTTCCCACTGAATTCTACTCACATCTTTATTCCCAAATTTTATACCTAACACAGAAATTTCTGGAAATTTCTGGTATCTTTGGTGTGAGTGACTATTGCACACTTGCACTCCCACTCTCTTTTTCCGTAGATAAGTCGTAGGTGGTTTCATTAGGGAGCTATCAGTTTTTAGAGAAGATTTAGAGGGGTCCAGTTCTTTGAAGGGAATCTTTCTTTTCCCCCTTTCCTTGCTCTAGGCTGTTGGTTTATTGTAGACTACGCAGTGGTTACACTGTGCTAGGTTTTTGTTCTTGGATGGATTACTGTAAGAAGTATGACTAATGATGCTTGTAGATTGTAATTGTTTTCAGGTGTGGTAGTTGACAGCATTACCTGACATATATATTTTTGATAACTGGATATGCTTCACTTGCTTGTTTCCATGTTTTGTTATGAGTGTCTATTATTTGGATTTCAAATATATTAATAAAGACTGACCACAGCACCTTTATTACAGTTGTTATTTGTATCCAGGGCCATGAGTACGTGGACGATTAACATTAACTGTTGCTAATTTACCCACACAATGTGTGGATAACACATCAAATTATTTTCTAATTTAAAATGCAATGAGTAAAGCAGATGCAATATTAATACAATTAAAGACAGATCAATGTGCATTAGGCACATCTGTCCTAGTGGGATTTTAAAACATTAAAAACTGCAGTATAATGTTATCTAAAACCTTCGGCACATTACATCTTAACAAACATTACTGAAATAAATTATGAAAGTACAACCAGAAATGAAAAAAGTACAATGATACATTTGAATAAGATATTTTTATAACTGTGGGCAGAGTGAACTCTATCAAAATACAATTGCCAAATGTATTATATATAATACAAGCTACATTTTAATGCTAAATATGACTAATATTAAATTCAAAAAGATGCTCACAACTTTTCTTTGGTACTCAGTCACTAAAATGCTGTACGACAATATACTGTAGCACAGAATAGTGAGGATTAGGATTCCCAGATACTGAATTTGGGTCGCTCCAAAGAAGTCATTGTACCACTGTACTCTTCCCTAATCAGGCTCCTTATTGATTACAGTGCTTCTTTGATATGTGCAAATCCAATTATTTTGCCCAAATGATAAGCCCACAACGATTTCTAAACAAGAACAATAAAGGCCTTAACTCCTTCTACTATCCCAGTAGATTAACATGACTTACTTTATACTTGGCAGCACACTGGCTACTTCATGGTGACTTGTTTTCTCACTTTTTGTGCCTTAAAAGACCTTGTTCTATTTGACCACCTATTTCTTTGCAAAAGCATTGTCTGTTTAACCCCTGCACTAGGAACCTCACTCTACAACTGATAAACAAGAGTCACTTGGGGGATAGTTCCTAACTCAAACATATTACCATCATATAAATTGCCACACCAGGTGAAAGAAAGTACTACTTTGGCTACCTTTAAGGCTAGTCTTGCTGACTGGATGAGTAAAGACAGATTTACTCCAGGGTTATCATGCCAAGCCCTGCTTGATTTGGTAAGTAAGCAGTATTAAGTGCTTTAAAAGAGTATGAAGTTCCTTTATGTCTACTTAAAACTACATTTGGTTAGACGTCTTATGACCACAGAGATCACTTGCTAGTATTGTTCCTAAGAGTGCAAATCTAGTTCTGTCTTCCAACTCATTTGTTGTTTAATACAGATAGCCTCCTGAGACATTAAGGTAATTTGAAACTTTTGGCAATGTGGCCATCTAGATCTGACATCTTGTTCAGCACAGATGAAATGGCTTGAGAAATTAAGATAACATATAGATTCAAAGTTTTCTTTAACAAAATGGATGAAAATATATTGTACCTTATCATTCCACAATCATTAGTTTGCCTGAGAAACAAATATATGTTGTATCTCTTCAGGTTTCTTATAGAAGGTGGTTGAATAGATCACAGATCATGCTGTTCTCTATGGAAAATATGCCTTTTGCAAATGCTGCAGCCTCTAAGGTTTCCTTTGGATGGTGGGAAAATAGATCATGGACTTTCTGAATGTATAAAGTGGCTTAAGAAAGTTAAGCCAGCTTGGGGCGCTGAACATTTAATGGGGAAGGTGGCTCAATAGCTCATACATTTTTGGCACAGGTGAAGTGGTTTGGCAACTAAGATAGTTTGCAGCTTTGAAGTTTTCTTTGTGAAGGCTGCAAAATAAATCTTGAGCCAAGGTGTTTTAACCAGGTAAAATAACTTGCATTCCAAGTGTTTCTTTAAGAATGTAGCCAGATGAATTGTAAGTACTGTTTAGTACAGATAAAATGGCTTGATCACCAAATGTAATAGCTGAGTAAGTCACAGGTCTTGTTGTTTAGGAAGGACAAACTGGTTTGAGCAACTAAGGTACTTTATGGCTTTCTTATAAATTTGGCAATGCAGAAAAATAAATCAGTGATATTTTTTAATACTAATGAATTGCACTGAATAATGAGCATAGACTGCAGCTCTAAAGTTTTTGTGAGAAGGTGGCCTAATCAATCACAGACTTTATACAGCACAGATTAAGTGGCTTGAACAGTCAAGGCAGTGTGCTGTTACAAGGTTCCTTTAAAATGTGGCCTAACAGGTCTTAGACTTTCCATCTGAATATAGCATCACTAAGTTACAGATTTTTTATAAATATAGATATATGTGGATATATATATATATATATATATATATATATATATATATATATATATATATATATATAAAACAAGAGTTTTAAATGTGCCCGAGTGTTTTCTTTATCACCAGAAGTGAAGTGAATTGGAGTTACATAATCACTATCATGAAACTCTATAAATGTAAGCTTTATTTTATATAATGCACCTTGTTTTACTTCCAAAATCCTTAGCTGGTATAGCACTTGTAAAAATGTGTCTTCAGGTATAGTCTGTGATCTTATTTGTGTAGCTTTCTGAATTCTAACTTGCCATACAGCATTTCTGTTAGAATTAACCACAGCAACTTCTTGGTAAGATCTCTGCTTCACAGGGCTGGGGTTTGTTCCAACCTCCTGTCACTGTCAAGGCGTGCTTGTTCTGGCTCTCTGTCTGTATGTGCTTTATTTGGATACTCCATTTTCAATCTCAAAACATTCTGGCCATCAGACTACACTACATTAACTATCTATCAAAATCTATCTATTTATCAATCTAACCATCTATCTATCTGTCTTTATGTAATCCTTGCTTTTATGACAGAGGTCATGGTTAACAAATATAGTGTTCTCCTGTTTACTACTTTGCTGATTTCTCAGATCACCACTGAAGACATACACTGTTATTACATACTCCCCTTTACAGTATTGTTTTTGTTGTTGTTGCTGTCAGTTTGATAACAATTTTCACTGCCTACTATATCTATAATAAATATGAATGGCAGTTTTCCCTCTTTTAGTGTAATCTTTTCTATGTACATCTGTGTAAGGTGTGATTGACATCCAAAGGGAAAAAAATGCAGATCTATCATAAATATGTAGAATAAGAAAGGAGAATAAGAACTTGTTTTCTGTTTTCTAGCATCATGAAGTAGTATATTTTAGTTCTGGTGTGATGTTTTTTGTATCAACATCTTTCTGCATCAAATGGACTGCATACAGCTTGCCAAAGGTTTATACTCAATAACAGAAAAGTACCAAAACACTAGATGAGATTTTATTGTACCCATCTTCAAGGAAAATTGAAATTTTTTAGGTTAAATAATTTGTTTATATTCTGTATACCCTTCTGTGAGCTGGGTTCATTTCAGAGTCATATTATTAGAAGCAGAAAACACAAACCACTATGTTGTGGACATTTAAGTAAATTTCACCTTATTTTAAACATGTATTTTAATAAGAGATTGTGCTGTATAATAAAGGAAACAGCAGTGAAAAACATCAATAAAGTATAGAAATCCCCAGTTGATATGTGAAGCCTTATCAAAATTAATTTTGTTGGGCTTTCCTAAAGGGAAGAAACTGCCTCAGTCTAAAATATGAAAATCCAAAGATGCGTATATAACTATGTATGACTGATGTTAATCTGTAGTCGTCAATGCAATTATTATATTCTACAATTATTCCCAGAGCCCTTAAGACAGCTAATGGCAGAGGAGCTTGAAATGGCAACTATTTAATTAATGAACATACTGACAGAGAAATACTTTTCCTTAGCTTTCAGTACTGATGAAACTGAGGCTGCAATGATGTCTAACTTTTCAAGAATCCTTCTTGCAGAACAAACTCAGGTTGACATGCAAACTGCTCAGCAAAAAAGAATAGTTTATTTTTCTTGAATCCTTTCCTCAGGCCATACCCTGAAGAAAACCACTGCAAAATGTGCCTTTCTGGTTCTTGCCTTTTAAGTTAATAAAAATAAAATGAATTACATTGCTACATAAATTGATATTTACACAGATAATATATATGTAAACATAATAAAGTATGTTGGATCAGTAAGACATTAGTGTGGAACGGATGCCAACATGTCATTACAATTAAACCTACAGATAGAATCATTAGTTGTAACTCAGTGGCTTGAAATTTAATTTAATTATTGAATATACAAGGTTTAACTCATTCAAGCCCACAACACCCCTTTTGTATACTTCTATTTAATACCCTTAGCTTCTTATGACATATAGATCTTTTTGGGTCTGGCTTCTTTAAATAAGCAACTTACAAGCTAATAATAGTCAGTATTAGAAAGTACAAGGATTTATTAACAAAATGGCACTAAGATTGTTAATCTCCAATGTCATGCAGTAACTAAATAAATCACTTTTTACCACTTATTATTCATATTTTCGTATTTATGTCAATATATTTCCATAACTAAGTGACATACACATTATAGTGGAAAATGGTGTGAGATGCCATGGTGGGAGAGAGGCAAATTCATTGTCAATTTCCACTTATATTATAGTGTACTGGAGATAATGGTAGTTTGTTAGTAACTATGAAAATAAGCAATATTTTCATATGTATGTGATACTTAAAAAGAAAAAAATGACCTCCAAACTATTGGCCTCATCTGGAACCTTAGGTGTTGTTGAAGAAAATTGTCATTGGTATTTGCACTGTAAGTTGTACAACTTTATAGAAATTCAGCATTATTTATATTTTTAATTATACAATTAAGCTTATATTTTCATATTTCAGTAAACATTTCAATAAAAATGCAGTCCGAGAGGAATTTCTTGTTGTCATGTGAAAGCATATAGATGTGGGTTGTACAGTTTCCAGTATATAACAACTTGTGTGTAAAAGTTTACCAAATAATATTATGTGTTTGGATGTGTTATAATGTCTTATAGTGTTTATGGAAAGACTTTGAATGAATGGATTATTATTAATGTATATAATTTGTTGTTCACAAATATTTGACCTTTTTAGTGTATGATTTTTAAGTCAGTCTTTCAGAAAATGCCTGGAATGCAAGGATGTGCATAGGCTGCTATAGGTGTGACATTCTAAACCACATAGGCACTAGTAAATTAAAATAATACTGATAGTGATGTGCTGTTTATTTAAACTTGTAAATTTTGGAGATCCCATCAGAATATAAGTTTCAATCAAACCTAATCACTGTTTACTTGCAACAAGATTGAACCAAAACACAGCATGTTCCTAGTTCCATTAATATCTTCACATTTACCATTCAAGCCTTAGCATAATCTGTTTAGTGTCATCCTGCACTTAATAACAGCTTGTCTGTGAGAGAAATGATGTAATTTAACATGAAATATGGAGGCAGTAAAGACTGTGAGGTCTCCAGAGAAAATTAAATGCTGCTGTGAATTTTTGTTTTCTAGATTTCATACTGAGCTAGACATGCTGTCATTATCTCATGCTTGGAGAAGAGGGCGATTTCAAATGAATATATGCAACCATTTATTTCTGAATACTATAATTCCTTGTCAGCTGTTACTGAATAATGACATTACTTTACACAGCACACACACATACACAAATTCACACACGCACATGCACGCATGTATGTACATACATACACACACACACGCAAACACACACACAAACACACACACACACACACACACACACACACACACACACACACACACACACACACACACACACACACACACACACACACACACACACACACACACACACACACTCATAATATTAGGAAGAATCATATCTGAAAAACAAAATGCTCTAAAATGAGAAACATTAAAGGACTACCTGATGGTACCTTTCTTCAGAATTGTAAACTACACTGGTTAAACTTGAAAATGAATTGCATATAATACCGGCTTCCTATTCACATTAAGCAGAGCCCTTCCCTGACTCTCTTCAGATGAAGTTTGGATCAATGGATGAGGAATTGCAAATTCACACTTGGAGTAGTGCCTATGTCCTTTATGGACATGGTAATCTGTAAGATACTCAGTGCACAGGCACAAAGCCATGTCTTTCTCTTGCCCCTAGGAGCCGTATATTGGATAGAATTGGGTTATATTTGCTAGGCTTGTAAGGGCCCTTAAACTTTTAGCCTAGTAATCTCATATGAACCTATCAACCTATGAAATAAAAATTAATACCAAACACAGTTAATAAGGATACTAAACAATGAGAATGTTAACAATCCTATAGCAAGAATAAAATGCCAAATGCAGAAAGCAAGAGTGCAGGTTAAGTTACACACCTAACAATGCAGAAAGCAAGAGCGCAGGTTAAGTTACACACCTAACAACTAATAAGGGAAGGCTGTACAATGAACTGTTTCTTCAGTACTGAATTGAAATTGCTGTTTTTTCCCATGTAGACCCAATAAGAGAGAAACACAAAGACTGAAAAGAACTTTTTTACAGGATTGCATGGTAGAGTGCATGGCAGACCTGAGGTTAAGTACCATAAAGGAATCTACAACACATGTATGAAATGTGCATATTTGGGGTTTGAGTGAAAGCAGCCTGCTGGAGGTGGAATAACGAATTCAGAAAGACATACTGTTGGAAGAGAGTAATGCAGGGAAGCAAATTATATGTCAGACTATTATGAAGTTATACAGCACAAAACTAAACTAATTAAGACTGAACCCCCTTTAGAGTCCAGGTCATGAATTTAATATTTATGAATAGTTCTAAAGTCTGGAGATGTTCCTTTTTATTTAGATAATATGGGCAGTGTGTATCTCACAGCAGGCATCAAAACTCGTTTACCCAATAAATAAATATGTATATTGTCAGCTAAAAGGCAGGCAAAGACAATCACCAAACATTTCGAACAGTTTTTGTTTTGATTTTAAAATATGTATAGAAAAGAAGAGCTGGGGAGCTAACCAAGTTATAAGACACATGAAGAGAACAATTGTGATAAGAAATCCACCTTATAAATAAAGAATTTACCAACTTCTATAGATTTTGCTGTGCCTAATAGTAGTACCATTTAACATGCTTCAATATACTGACACATTTCTTTTTGGATATCCAGAAGGATAAAGTGGCCGGATCAAACTGAAGGAAATGACAAGTGAAGTCAGCTGACTGGTAAGAGCTAAAGCTAACTAAATTATCTACAAACAGAATAGACTTCAGGTGATTATTAGGGTCTTGAGCAGAAAGGATGCATAAAGTAAACAGATGATGTCCAAGGATAGATTTCTGAACCACTCCACCAAGTGAAAACAAGGAGGAAGAAAGCGAATCATCAGGAAGAAATAAAGGCCTATCATTTTTGGAGCCATCAGCCATCTTTATTCCAGGATGCTGTATCACTTCAAGTCAATTAATAATACAGTCAAACAGTAAATGAATAGAACTAGTATGATCAACAAAAACAAAGGTATTTTAAGTCAAGTCAGCATCAATGGAGATCTGTCTACATCCTCCAACTATAGAGTTGTGGATCTACACTTCTTCTTTAAAAAATAATCCGTTTAATCCGTTTAGAGGTCATTGTACCATGATTTTATTTGTCAGTCAAGTAAGCCCACTAGGTGAATATTTCACTTTTTAAGGTTAACTTGGACCACTGGTTGATTAAGAAGCTTTCTCATAGTTATACAGCAGGCTAATGAAGTCTGAGACAATCAAATCCATGACTGTAGGATGCAGGCCATTATCTTTGTTGGTCTGTATTCATTATGAAATCTGAACGTACTCTACTTCAGTTAAGTACATTGGTATGAAGACATGTCAATGATATGCTGTTCAATACACATAAAGAAACAAAAGGAATGATATAGCTGACTAATCCAAGTATCTCAAATTCATATATTAAAAAAGCAGTGCTCTATGGTAACTGTACAAAGTAAGATGCAATGAAATCTGTAATCAAAATTACTTTCCCTTATCAGACTTCAAAGCTGTCAGATTAATGTGACATTTCATTTGCATCAGGTTATAGGAAACACAGCTTGGAATATGCCTTCAGGTTATTGAATTCTCACTGCACAGCTGATAATGTTTTCTTATGTTACATAAA
Source organism: Protopterus annectens (assembly GCF_019279795.1). Lineage (NCBI taxonomy): Eukaryota > Metazoa > Chordata > Ceratodontiformes > Protopteridae > Protopterus > Protopterus annectens. Next base: position 1,201,389,384 of record NC_056733.1, read on the forward strand.
TATGAGTTTACAGTCCAAAAATGCATAGTAGTGGTAGTACTATATAAGCTATAAAATATTACAGCTGAGTGCACTGAACTGTTGATAGGAGGTAGTTATCCTTGTATCCCATTTACAAATAAAGTGGCTGAACAGATATAGAAACCAATGCAGAGCCAAACAAACACTGTGCAGCAACAGGAATATAGCACTGCTTTAAATGTAAAACATTTTTCATTAATAAACATTAAAAATACAGAGACCTGTTTTTAGCCTATTTCTGCTGCTACACTTCCCTCAAGTAATTTAATCTCTGTAATATCCTAAATGACAGCAGGCAATCTGCAACAGAAAATGCATTACAGCAGTATACTAAACTGCAAATGTGTCGTCATACCTGTGGATATGGACATGCACTGTACATCCTAAAAGCATTTCTGCAGCCTAATAGCAACACAGACAGAAATAATTCTGTATTCATAGTGACATTATTGGAAAAGATAAGATGCTTTTTTTAAAAAATGTCATTGTTATAATAGTTGCCGGGAAAAGCTGAAAGACACAAACAAACATTGTTATAATAGTTGCACACAATGACAGGGTTGTGGGTTGCTTATATATTTATTCATAGTGTGTTGGGAATCCCAGCTTGGTCACTTAGGTTATGTTCTTATGATTAAACAGTGCTGGCTAATGCTAATAAAGTATGACTTTCCTATACTCTGTGCTGGTGTCTTCTATACTGTTTACCAGCCCACTTTTTTTTTTAATTGAAAAGCTCTAAAGACTATAGTATAGCTTTCTGAAAAAGCCATAATAGAGTCATAATTCTGAATTCTGAAATGGCAGAAAGTAAAGTTTTGTGATAATTCACCATAACAGTAGATGATTAGCGGGCAGTGCAGTGGTGCAGCGGTTAACATTATTGCCTCACAGCAAGAGGTTCTTCAGTTCAATTCTTGGCTGAAGTGCCTTCTGTGTGGAGTCTGCATGTCCTCCCTGCATTTGTGTGGGTTTCCTCTGGGTACTTGGTTTCCTACCACATTCCAAAGACATATGTCTGGAGCACTTCTCCGAGGGCCTCTGCTGAAAATAGGCTCTGTCTTAGTCAGACTTTCCTGGTCAACAAATGTTAAATAAATAAATAAATGATCAAGTAGGGTGACAGATGCAATAATATTCATAATGTATGAGAATGATCAAGTAGGTTCACAACTGCAAAAATATTCATAATGTATGGGAATAAGCAACAACATGATGTAATTTACCTGATTCCTAGAGAGCTGCGTATATCAATGCAGAGTACAACATTCATTTTTCGTGCAGATAGAGTCTGGTAACCAAGCTAAAAAAGATACTTTGTGATGCCATCTTTAGTTCATATTTGCACAAAGAACTCACGAAAACTATGTCTTGTGAGGGGAATAGAAATCTTTATTTTGGAATTTAGAAAAAGATCCCCTTTTTCTGGTATAATACCCCCACTGTGATATGCTTCTTTCCATGGGAATTGAACCAAAAGGCATCTTAAGGGGGAAGAAGGTGGAAACCTGTGCTGCCACATCCTACTTGACCATCTAACTGACATGATCATCTCTCTCAAAACTGTACTATTCACATTTGCTTTATCTTGTGGTTCTGTGTGTGTGTGTGTGTGTGTGTGTGTGTGTGTGTGTGTGTGTGTGTGTGTGTGTGTGTGTGTGTGTGCGTGTGTGTGTGCGTGTGCGTGTGTGTGTGTTTGCATGGAGGAGAAATTTATTTTGAAAAATTCTGACAGCTGCAATATATCGCTTTCCACTTTCTGTTGTAACTGAGTATTTATTACTATAAGCCTTTCTGAAAAAGATGAGTTCAAGGCTAAATAGAGAAGAATAGATTACAAAGCAACTATTTCTGTACTTTATTTAATCTAGACTTGTTATTATGATTAGGTTTAATTTTTGAAAGCTAACTGATATATTTTTTTCTATTTTTGTAACTTATATCTATTTTTATTCACCTATTTTGCAGCATAAAAGGGATGCTACACTTCTGAGTATATCGTCCTTCAGATGAGATATTAAATCAAGGTCCCATGCTTGAGTTGGTAAGTAGCTCATGTGAATGTAAAAGCTCCCATGGCATCTAGTGAAAAGAACAACAGCCCTTTATTTATATAAAAAATAACTCTTATTTACAAAATATATATTTACATATTTACAAATATTTACAAATATATATATATATATATATATATATATATATATATATATATATATATATATATATATATATAGGCCCACTTTCATTCATTGAAAGTACACCTCTTCAAAACTAAAAAAGCCAAACTTACTTAAGCAAAAGTGCAGTTTAACGAAACCACACTTTCACACTTGTTGACCGATCTGGAATCTTGTAAGTAAATAACTGAAAGTAAAAAATAACTGCAACAAGTAGTAACAACACACTTTTGCCCCCAACACCTCCACTAATTTTATATACTAACTCTAAGATTGCACTATAGCGGGGAAAGGGTACATTTCCATATCCTCACTGTACAAGATCCGGGCTAGGACAACATGTATTCAATTATCTGTAATTCATGAAAGTGCAGTTTCAATAAACTGCACTTTTGCATAAGTAATTTCAGCTTTTTCACTTTTGAAGAAGTGTACTTTTGATGAACGAAAGAAGACCGATATATATATATATATATATATATATATATATATATATATATATATATATATATATATTTGTAAATATTTGTAAGTATGTAAATATATATTTTGTAAATAAGAGTTTTTTTTATATAAATAAAGGGCTGTTGTTCTTTTCACTAGATGCCATGGGAACTTTTACATTCACATGAGCTACTTACCAACTCAAGCATGGGACCTTGATTTAATATCTCATCTGAAGGACGATATACTCAGAAGTGTAGCACCCCTTTTATGCACACGTACACACACACACACACACACACACACACACACACACACACACACACACACACACACACACACACACACACACACAAAAATCTGTTTACACAATCATACTAAATTTTCATCCGTTAGATTCCCACTCCTTTTTCCATAACCACCATTTGATTTTACTTAATATTGATGCTAAAATCCATTTACTATTAAACACTTTTCACTATTCTTTCACACCATATATCCCATATAGCATAAACTAACTTTTTATCTAGTCTTTTAACATATTTTTTACTTCTAGTCCTATAACATCCATATTTAATCATATCCACATTTGTTTTACCCATGTAATTATATCTTCAATAAAAGTCCTCTTTACATAGTTTTCCCCATGATTTTTTACTCTTTTACATTTCAAAAACACATGGCCCATAGTGTTGTCTTCTTCTTCTTATATGGCATATTTCTTTTTACTGACTCTTTATCTATTACCATCCTTGACAAAAAATCAGTGATATTGTACTGTACTGGCTCACCAGATGCGTAGTAACAAACCCCGGCCAAACCTTGCCCCAGCCGGTTGACGTCAATCAGTACTAATGAGTATTCATTACAATGTGGATCTCACACACATGAATTTTCATTTTTCAGCCATTATTATGCATGTGAACTTGGGTAAATAGAGTGAAAATAGGGTGTTCTACATCTTAGCTGTCATACACTCCTGGGGATTGTGTTCCATACTGAATTAGAACTTGGGTACATAGAGTGAAAATAGGGTGTTCTACATTTTAGCTGTCATACACTCCTGGGGACTGTGTTCCATACTGAATTATTGACATAGCTGTGGGCTATGTAATATAATTTGCAGGGGATGGCTCATTAATCTCTCTGATAGTTTGTGTTCTTCTGAAATATCCTAATAAAGGAAGTTTTAGAATAAACCTGCAGTGAATTTCCCCTGCTGATTCTAATTTGTACATTTACAACATGTGCAATGCATGTATGTATCTAAAACATTTAGTGTATCACTAAAAAGAATCCTACTTAGAAGTAACCACCAACCATGCTTTGACTGAGCATTTTTTTACCGTAATTACAGCGGTCATATGCTACATAAACTACTGACACATACTGGTCACATAACCTCTCAGCTGTCTAGATTTTTGCCTCATATTTTAGTCTGCTTTTCATAAATTTTCAGTTTTCTGCCAAATGACTGACAAATCATTGAGGATAATGACGTCATTTGAGTTTCAGATGTGATACTGTTCAGAAAGGTCTTGCTAATAGAAAACCCCTTACTCTATCTACTTTTAAAGTTTATAAGAGCAATATTTAAAAATTGCCCGATTTTTGTTCCTTTGTCCCCATTACTTATAGGCTTGTCTAGATTTCTTGCTCCAAGAAGTTGTGAGGAATGTCTACATTAAATGAATTACACACAATATTAATGCTTTTTTTAATTTTATGCCAGCAGTCCTGAGCATGTGTTCAGTACTTTAGAATGCTATTACCTCTGCCCCCCACAAAAACGATGAAAATAAAACCTTTGTTGTAGTAGTGCACTGACTTTCAAGAGGCTGCAGAACTCAGAGCAGCTCATCTCTATTCATTATATGCATCATTATGCATGGCTAATATGCATGGCATGCCAATCATACCTCATCTCCATTCTGCTTTACACACATTAGGCTTGTCATTCACCCTGGGAATGCCCATTCCTGCGTCAAACTGACGGTGAGCCAGTACACTACAACATCGCCAAAAAATCTTGATATTCTACTTTCTGATTGTACTATTTACTTCTTATTTTTAAACCTTTAAATTTTTTCATCAGATAAAATGTCCCATGGTTGTACATAGTAATAATTTATCATAACACTCTTATACCATACTTTTCTAGCTGCATCTGTACCATCAGTTTTTGTTTTCCACAAAAATATTGTTTCATGGAAATATTTTATTTCCTCATTTATGCACTCTTTTTTCTTTTACTCCTTTTTAGCATTCCCAAAAAAATTGTCATACTTATATTTATAGAGTTTTACTACTAATCTCTCATCTTTTTTATTTATCCAGTTTAACAGTTTGTACAAATTTAATGAAGCAGCGTATACCACTGGGTTAATTAACCCTAAACCTCCTTCTTCTTTCCTTACATGCAAAACACCTTTTTTTACTGGGCTAAACATTACCTGCAATAATTCCTTTTTAAATACTGTTGGCAACATATATATACTTGATAATATGCTATTTTTCTCATCAATGCTGAATTTATAAAATAAGAATTGCTTCCAAATGATAATTTATAATTTTTCCAGAAAAGACAGGTTTATTTTATTTCTTCTATTGATTTTCCCATTGAATTCTACTTATATCTTTATTCCCAAATTTTATACCTAACACAGAATTTCATTCATTGTAAAATATATACCACTGATCTTAACTACATTGCCTAAACCTTTACTTTTCTCTTTATTTAAAGCCATCCCTATCATCTCTAGACATTCATTTGTGCAAATTATTACTCCCTTTATCCATTTTTTTTTTGCAATTATTATCATGTCTTCTGGATATGTTAGCAAAACTGGAATTCTTATTCCTTCAGGTGTTGTATACCACACCTTCTTCATTTTGTAACTTATTTCACATACTATCACATTCATAACTAATGCAAAAATTATAGAACTCATTGGACATCCCTGTCTTACAATACTCTTCATACATACCTCTTGGTTTAGCCAGCCATTTACAAGTATTTTTACTTTATTATTTCTATACACTGACATAAATAGTTTCCTAACTTTCTCACTTTTATTATATTCTTTCATTATTGCCCATAAGATTTCATGTCGAACTGTGTCAAATGCATTATTAAGGTATCCTATCATGATTTTCACTTCTTCCTTTCTGTTTATAATATCATCCAAAATGTCTCTAACTATTATTAATAGTTCTTGATAACTCTTCTGTTTTATACTATATATGATGTCTTCCATAATATTTTCCATTATAGCTTCAAATCTCTTTTGTATTATTTTCATAAAGATCTTATGATCATTATTATTCAATACTATCAGTCTCCTGTTTTTGAACTGTTCCATTTTCCTTCTTCCATATGAATGTAAGTATTCCACTGCACAATTCTTTATACATAAAATCTTCATTTAACCATTTATTCAAATTCTTTATTTTTTTTTACCAATCCCTTAAATTTTATATATTTCATACCCTCTTCCATCTGTGCTAGAAACATAATCTATATTTATTTGCCCTAATACTTTATCTAGCTCATTTAAAGAAATCTAATTTTTCAACTCTTTATTCTCTTTTTCTGTTAACTTTTTATGTTCATATTTTTCCACTATCTTTTTTTCTTTAAACATTTGTTATACATATTGTACTGCACTATTCATAACCTTTTCCTGAGTTCTTTCTATTTTTCATTTTATTTTTTTTATTTCTCTCCTTAAACTACCGTCTTCCTTTTCTAATTTGCTTAAGTAACACAATAATTATTCTCTTTTCCTTGTAAAAATATATTTGTTTATATAACAATCTTCGTATTTTTTCTTGATTTCTTTCATATAATTCTTGTTCTTTGTCAAGATACTTTCTACCATTATGTTGTAAATCTTCCAATACATTGTTATATGTTCTTTTATATTTTTCTTCACTACTTTTCTCACATCATATTGCAAATGTAAGAAATTTTTTTTTATATTTTTCCTTAAATATCATCCATCAGTCAGATAACTTTTAATAAAATGTTCTCATAGTAATATGATCTTTTCATAACTGTGTTACTAATCTCATTCCTTCTTCATTCCATGCTTTTTCATTTATTCTTTTTAATCTTTTGCCTATTTTTATATATTCCTTGTTTTCCTTTATGTCTAGCCATATTGCAAGATGATCATAAAATCCTGTTTCAACTACTACCCCTTCCCCTCTGGCTAAACCTTCTGATGCTATAAAATGATCTATTTCAGTTCTATACATAGATGAATGAAACAAAATCCACGTCAGCAGAACCAGCAGCAAAGAGTCCAATATTAAGTGTTTTATTAACATCCACTTTTCGTTCAAGAAACCTGAACTTCTTCAGACAAACATCAAAAGGTAACAAATGTAAAAAAACTCCTTCAATACACAATTAACAACACATGGTACATTTGAATGGACCAACCAACTGGTTAAAACTCGCTGACATCAATATGTGGGAAAAAGCTGATCTCAAAGCTTCTTAAAGAGCTACTACATACAAAAGTCAGATCTTTACAGATTGTGTTTTGAAATCAAACAACTAACCAAAATAAAATAAAAAATTATCAATGAAAATGTGTCTAAACATAAAATGTTTAAAATCAAGAAAAACGAAACATAATAGATGGAACCAATTTAATAACTTAAAATAAAAAGTAGAACATAAAAAATAGTAAGTCATGAATGGAAAATAAAAATAATAAAATTACCTCTGCATACTTCTGAGTTTCAAAATGCAAGCTAAACTTACTCTGTCATTAAGAGCCGGAGGTCTGTGTGAACAGAGTTTCAGCTGCCAAATCACTTCTAGGGTCTCTAATAATAGTTGAAAAGGACCCCCCCCTGATGTCAAAGGGAACCTGTCCTAACACCCTAAAAGTAAAACTGTGCTGAGGGTGGTCATTAACATGTTTCGTCAAAGTGTTTTCACACTTATTTTTCCTAATACAATATAAATGCTCATAGATTCTTTCGTTAAAACCTCTGTCAGTCTTGCCCACATAAAACGCTGGGCAAGACTGGCGCAAGCTAAATAAACAACCGATCGAGATTTACAGTTGAATCTACCAACAATGGAAAAAGAAGACCCAGCAATTTTAAATCTCGAACCAGTGGCAATGTACCTGCACATGTTGCAACTCTCACATTTGAAAGTGCCCTCTACTCTGACACGAGTGTCCTTTTTTGTTTCTAATATCCGTTTGAGGTTATCACCCCTCCTGTATATAAAACTAGGCAAAGTACCAAAGCTGGCTTGTAAGGCATCGTCACAACAGAAAATACTCCAGTTCTTGACAAACACCTCCTTAATTAAATGAATCTCAGCACTATAATTAGTGATGAAAGAAATAGAAGAGTCTACTTTCTTGTTGTCTACAAAGACTTCAGGCATAACTGGAGGTGAATGTTCTAGTGGACAACTTGTGAACAAACTGCTTTGTAAAATAGGTTTATAAACACCCCCATACCTTTTAGTCTGGACCTCAGTAACCAGGTCGTGAATAAACTTGTCTGGGTAACCTCTGTGTAGAAACAATCCCTTAATAAACTCACATTCTTCTAAAAAGGGTTCATCGTCTGTTACCATTCGAGCAGCGTGCACAAGTTGCCCCTTGGCTACCCCTCTTTTTTGGTGCCCAGGGTGGGCACTAGTAAAGTGTAACATGGTGTTAGAATAGGAACTCTTACGAAATATTTTGGCCTTAAAGCTACCAGCAGAAATGTCTTTGTATAAGTCTACATCCAGATAAGAAATTCTAGAATCAGACTCTACAAATGTAAAATTCAAAAAAGACGTGCTGGAATTGAGATGGTCCATGAAAGTCTCCACATAATTAGTTGAACCTTCTGTCAATATAAAGATGTCGTCCAAAAATCTGGTATAAAAATCGATTTTGAACTGACCGTTATGATTACCAAAGACATATCTGTGTTCCCATTCAGCCATTACGATGTTGGCAAAACTGGCCCCTACTGGTGAGCCCATGGCTATACCAGTCTTCTGTAAATATATCTCTCCCCCAAATGTTACAAAGTTGAACTTCAAGATGACATCTAACAATTCCTGCACCAATCTGATTTCTACACTGCTAGCGTTATGATGCAATAAATGGTCAGTGACCCAGTCGATCCCTGTAGCATGAGGGATAGACGTATAAAGGTCTTTTACTTCGATTGTCACAAATTTATGACCTCTCTTGAATTCTAAAGCACCCATGGCTTTTAAAAAAGCCCAAGAGTCTTTACAGATGTGTGTTTCCTTTTCGACTTATTTTTTCAGTATATTATACACGTATTTGGCTATCGGGTAAGTGATTGAACCCCTAGCATTAACCAATAGCCTCATGGGAGAGTTGTGCACATCTTTATGGATCTTGGGTAATCCGAACACTGTCAGAATCTTGGGAAATGAAACAGTCAAATATTTCAACACATCTTGTTCTATAACATTTTCTAAAAACAAATCATTCAAGAAAACATGGATGCACCTATACGCTGCATTCAATTCGTTAATGCTAGACAGTGTATAAGCATCCTGCAATAACATGTGGGTAAGACAGTTTTCATAATGACAAGTGTCCATTAGTACTAAACCACCCCCCTTGTCAGGTTTAAGAATCCTGACAGGTAAACTTTTTAAAGTGTCCAACAAGTCAACTTCGTCATCAGTCAAGTTTTTGTTCGGAAGTGTCCTACAACAGTTGACTAAGTTTCTAATTTCTGCTTCTCACAAATGTTCAAATAAAAAAAGTAAAGGGTGGATAGGGGGGTTAAATGTACTTGGAACTCTCAAAGTTTTTTTGTCTAAAACAGTATTACCAAAAATTAACAATAAATTCAACTTACGTATAAACAACTTTAAATCAAGCAATGTGTGTGCTACATTAAAATGTCTCCATGGAACAAAAGTGAGACCTTTTGAAAATAAATCAGACATCTCCACAGTGATCGTAAAACTCGAATAGTTGTAAACAAAAAAATCTCCAAAAGTGTTGCTAATAATGTCAGGTTTTGTCCTTCTCATTACTTCTGAAAAGGCTTCTTGCTGTTGTTCCTGTGATAGCTCCTCGTGTTGTAAAACCTCTGATGGTTCTGTCCCCAGTTCGAGGAAAAAGACGGTGTAGAACGAGAAACCTCCTCATCCCTGCCACCATCAGTCACAAAATTTTCTGTAGGAACAACATCCTCCACATCCTCTCCAGTGGCCGGCCTACTAGGTCTAGCTGTCTGCCTCATAACCCCATGAGTCAGGTTAACAGGAGCACCTAGACTGTCGCCAACACTCTGAGAATGGGGGGGGGGGTATGCAGTTTGTTTATTATATGCATCTATGTCTCTTTTCAGTTTTTTCATTTTCATCTCCATATTACGAGATATCTGTTGGTCTATGGTCGAAAAAATTTGTTTATACTCATAATTATACCTGTTAAAATCTACATGTGACTTAATATTGGTATCCAAAATTTCAATTTCAGCACTCAACTGGTCTATAAATTTCTGATAAAATTTGGCCATTAAGTCCATTAACTCATGTCCATGTCTATCAAACAAACAAATCAGCTGACTATGGAACTCTGAACCAGCTATCAGTCCAGTGGGGTACTGCCAAGAGCGTAAGCCCTTTGGCACAACCCCCACTTTTTTACATTCATTAAAATAGGAAATCTCTAACTGAAGCTTCTTTACCTTTAAAGATTTGTGGTCCAAGGTCTTCAAAAAGTCCACTAAAGGAGCTTCTGATGTCCCTGTGTCAATAGACACAAACCCGTTCCTGTTCTCAAAAACTGGGAGTTGCTCATTCAACCAAGATGTAACATTCAGTGAGTCTCCAGTTCGGCTCAGAGATGAACTGGTCCTGGGACGTTCACCGGTAGGTCTAGGATGTACAGGAACCCTTGAAACATTTAATCTAGCACACACATTGCTTGATTTAAAGTTGTTTATACGTAAGTTGAATTTATTGTTAATTTTTGGTAATACTGTTTTAGACAAAAAAACTTTGAGAGTTCCAAGTACATTTAACCCCCCTATCCACCCTTTACTTTTTTTATTTGAACATTTGTGTGAAACCGAAATTAGAAACTTAGTCAACTGTTGTAGGACACTTCTGAACAAAAACTTGACTGATGACGAAGTTGACTTGTTGGACACTTTAAAAAGTTTATCTGTCAGGATTTTTAAACCTGACAAGGGGGGTGGTTTAGTACTAATGGACACTTGTCATTATGAAAACTGTCTTACCCACATGTTATTGCAGGATGCTTATACACTGTCTAGCATTAGCGAATTGAATGCAGTGTATAGGTGCATCCATGTTTTCTTGAATGATTTGTTTTTAGAAAATGTTATAGAACAAGATGTGTTGAAATATTTGACTGTTTCGTTTCCCAAGCTTCTGACAGTGTTCGGATTACCCAAGATCCATAAAGATGTGCACAACCCTCCCATGAGGCTATTGGTTAATGCTAGGAGTTCAATCACTTACCCGATAGCCAAATACGTGGATAATATACTGAAAAAATACGTTGAAAAGGAAACACACATCTGTAAAGACTCTTGGGCTTTTTTAAAAGCCATGGGTGCTTTAGAATTCAAGAGAGGTCATAGATTTGTGACAATCGACGTAAAAGACCTTTATATGTCTATCCCTCATGCTACAGGGATTTACTTGTCACTGACCGTTTATTGCATCATAATGCTAGCAGTGTAGAAATCAGATTGGTGCAGGAATTGTTAGATGTCACCTTGAAGTTCAACTTTGTAACATTTGGGGGAGAGATATATTTACAGAAGACTGGTGTAGCCATGGGCTCACCAGTAGTGGCCAGTTTTGCCAACATCGTAATGGCTGAATGGGAACACAGATATGGCTTTGGTAATCGTAACGGTCAGTTCAAAATCGATTTTTAGATTTTTGGACGACATCTTTATATTGACAGAAGGTTCAACTAATGATGTGGAGACTTTCATGGACCATCTCAATTCCAGCACGTCTTTTTTGAATTTTACATTTGTAGAGTCTGATTCTAGAATTTCTTATCTGGATGTAGACTTATACAAAGACATTTCTGCTGGTAGCTTTAAGGCCAAAATATTTCGTAAGAGTTCCTATTCTAACACCATGTTACACTTTACTAGTGCCCACCCTGGGCACCAAAAAAGAGGGGTAGTCAAGGGGCAACTTGTGCGCGCTGCTCGAATGGTAACAGACGATGAACCCTTTTTAGAAGAATGTGAGTTTATTAAGGGATTGTTTATACACAGAGGTTACCCAGACAAGTTTATTCACGACCTGGTTACTGAGGTCCAGACTAAAAGGTATGGGGGTGTTTATAAACCTATTTTACAAAGCAGTTTGTTCACAAGTTGTCCATTAGAACATTCACCCCCAGTCATGCCTGACGTCTTTGTAGGCAACAAGAAAGTAGACACTTCTATTTCTTTCATCACTAATTATAGTGCTGAGATTCATTTAATTAAGGAGGTGTTTGTCAAGAACTGGAGTATTTTCTGTTGTGACGATGCCTTACAAGCCAGGTTTGGTACTTTGCCTAGTTTTATATACAGGAGGGGTGATAACCTCAAACGGATATTTGAAACAAAACAGGACACTCGTGTCAGAGTAGTGGGCACTTTCAAATGTGAGAGTTGCAACATGTGCAGGTACATTGCCACTGGTTCGAGATTTAAAATTGCTGGGTCTTCTTTTTCCACTGTTGGTAGATTCAACTGTAAATCTCGATCGGTTGTTTATTTAGCTTGCTGCCAGTCTTGCCCAGCGTTTTATGTGGGCAAGACTGACAGAGGTTTTAACAAAAGAATCTATGAGCATTTATATTGTATTAGGAAAAATAAGTGTGAAAATGCTTTGGCGAAACATGTTAATGACCACCCTCAGCACAGTTTTACTTTTAGGGTGTTAGGACAGGTTCCCTTTGACATCAGGGGGGGTCCTTTTCAACTATTATTAGAGAGCCTAGAAGTGATTTGGCAGCTGAAACTCTGTTCACACAGACCTCCGGCTCTTAAAGTAAGTTTAGCTTGCATTTTGAAACTCAGAAGTATGCAGAGGTAATTTTATTATTTTTATTTTCCATTCATGACTTACTATTTTTTATGTTTTACTTTTTATTTTAAGTTATTAAATTGGTTCCATCTATTATGTTTTGTTATTCTTGGTTTTAAACATTTTATGTTTAGACACATTTTCATTGATAATTTTTTATTTCATTTTGGTTAGTTGTTTGATTTCAAAACACAATCTGTAAAGATCTGACTTTTGTGTGTAGTAGCTCTTTAAGAAGCTTTGAGATCAGCTTTTTCCCCACATATTGATGTCAGCGAGTTTTAACCAGTTGGTTGGTCCATTCAAATGTACCATGTGTTGTTAATTGTGTATTGAAGGAGTTTTTTTACATTTGTTACCTATTGATGTTTGTCTGAAGAAGTTCAGTTTTCTTGAACGAAAAGTGGATGTTAACAAAACACTTAATATTGGACTCTTTGCTGCTGGTTCTGCTGACGTGGATTTTGTTTCACTCATCTTAGTTTGTTTCAACTTCTGTTGCTTCAGTCAGTTCTATACATACCCATTTTGTAAGTCCATAATTTTATGTCCCAAACTTTTAACTCTCCACATCTTATAACTTCTAAATTTTTCTTATATCATTTCCTTTCTTTGTACACTTGCTTTTTAAATTACAATTAAAGTTTGTTGTTATTATAATATTCAAATGTATTACTACATAGTCTAATATCTGATGAAATAAACCTTCCCTTTCTTTACAATTAATATAAACATATAATGCTATTATTCTAGATACTTATTTTTCCATTTTAAATCTACAATGGTTAATATTCCCATTTTTGCTAAAGTTATATCTACTATCTTTATTGTATTTCTGTAGAATATGGCTATTCCGGTACATCTCTCATTTCCCAAATCCCAGATTATCTTTCCTCCCCATAGTTTCTCTGTTTGTAATCTTTCTTCATTTGTTGCAACATATATACCCAATCCTACATATATATATATATATATATATATATATATATATATATATATATATATATATATATATACAGTCCTCATAATCAGACTAGAAACCACAACTTCTCCCATATTACAGCCAATAGAAAGCCAAATGACTTCTTTCTACTAAGCCTAAATATTAGAAGTATATCCAACAAAGTCCATGAACTCAATGCCACCATAGACTTGTACTCCCCAGATATAGTCATCCTGACAGAAACCTGGCTAAAACCTCACATTACCAGTGAGCAAATACTCCCTACAGGTAATGGCATACTAAGAGTCCACCGGCTAAGCAAGAAAAGAGGCAGTGTAGCTATAATATTTAAACAGCATCTAAACATCCAGATCTTAAAATCATCAGCTCCACAAATAGGCAATGAAGAAATAATATATACCAACCTCAAAATAAACCAAAGCAAAACCATCAACATAAATGGGTGCTACTTCCCACCTGGCCAAAACATCCCTCCACTAGAAAACCTCCTCAGCTGGTCTACCCACCATCTCCCCCAAGAAACTATCATTTTAGGTGATTTCAATATTGACTGGCAATCCTGTTCTGGCAACCATCCAGCCCATCATGTAAACCTTCATGGCTTCATCCAACCCATCATGTAAACCTTCATGGCTTCACCCAACTAGTCCATTCACCAACCAGGATAAATAAAAACTCCAGCAAGTGCACTACCCTGGATTGGATACTAGTCAGTAAGAGGCCCCAGCCATATATAACAGGCTGCTTATCAGATAGCCTCAGTGATCACTCCTCAACATTCCTACTGAAAAAATACCTATACCAAGCTAAACCTGTCGTCTACTGTCAGATACGTAAAAAAAATAAACTTTAACCCACTCACATTCATCTCATCCCTCAAAGAATGTAACTGGCATCCTCTAAAGTACCTCAGTCTTGATGACGCAATTGAATTTTTTAATACTACCTTCCTGAGCATCCTTAATTACCATGCCCCCATAAGACTTTCCAGAATCAAAGCACAACCCTCCCCATGGCTACAGAAAACCACTAAGTCAGAAATGAAAAACAGGGATAAAGCCTGGGAGCACTGGCACAAAACCAAGACCCCCTCAACTAGACAGAAATTCTTAGAACTATGCAATAGAGTCAAAAAGCTAATAAAACAGGACAAATTCCAGTACTACCAGTCTGCCCTAGACTCCTCCAAACACAGCCCCAAACAATTCTGGTACTCCATAAACTCCATCCTCCACCCAGGTAAAGTCAGTACCCCTCCTCCTAACATCCCTCACTCCTCAGAAAATATTGCTACCTCATTCAACACACACTTCACACAAACCATACTATCACTAGCTAAACAACACAACTCCCCCCTCCAACCCACACCTTTAACTATTAATCTCCCCACTGCCTTCTCTTTTTCTCCTGTAGCTACCTCCAACATAAAAAAAAAACTCTTAACTAAACTTAAACCCACCAAATTAGCAGCAGACAACCTCCCAAGTGAATACCTACAAATCGCAGCGGATGCTCTGGCCTACCCAGTATCAATCTTGGTTAACCAATCTTTGTCAGAAAGTTATGTTCCCACACTGTGGAAAGTATCACATATAATTCCCCTCCACAAAGGCGGACCCTCCACAGAACTAACCAATTACTGCCCCATAGCTATTCTCTCTCCACTCTCCAAAATACTAGAGAGATGCATACACTCTCAGGTCTCAGACTACCTCCTTACTAACAACCTCCTTTCCAATACTCAGTATGGTTTCCGACCAAACCATAGCACCACCACTGCCTTACTCTCCTTTACTAACACTATCCTTCAGCATAAAAACAATGGCTATCTCTCCTCTGCTACTTTCCTAGACCTATCTAAAGCATTTGACATGGTCCCATACAAACAACTTATCTCTGTCCTCAATAACCTATCCTTCTCACAATCAGTCACTAACTGGTTTCAGAGTTACCTGTCTGACCACCAACAATCCGTTGTATGGCAGAATGACATATCTCCCCAACTACCTGTCTCCATAGGGGTTCCCCAAGGATCCATCCTTGGACCTCTACTCTTCTCTGTTTTCACAAATAATCTAGCCTCTGCCACCACACATGGCACACTCATACAATGCGCAGATGACTCGACCATCATCAGCTCAGCCCAGTCCCTGCCCAAACTGCAAAAAGTCACACAGGAAGCCTTTTCCTCTGTTGAAACTTGGTTATCCGATGCCCAATTAATACTCAACCCAAACAAAACTAAACTACTCATTTTCCAACCCACCAAACATACTCAAAACAACTCTCACTTTAACATCACAGCAAAAGACAACACCACTATATACCCAACTGAACACACCAAATTGCTAGAAGTGGAAATAGACAATAAACTAAAATTTGATATTCACATATCCATGACCATAAAAAAGTCCACAAAAAATGTGGAGCTTTATACAGAAATAAGCATCTTCTCACCAAAGCAGCAAAGATTTCAATAGCAAATTCCCACCTTATCTCCACCCTACTTTATGCCTCTCCAATATATACCAACCTAAGGCAATGCGATCTAAACAAGCTAGAGACCTGCTACAACAAAATTGCCAAATTCGCCACAGGGGCATCCTACCGTAGTCACCACTCTCTCTCACTTGCTGAACTGGGCTGGCTTGAACTCCCTCACCTCCTTCAATGGTATCAACTCTCACTCACCCACAAACTAGTAAACCATCCACTAAATGTCCCATCCCTCCAGAATCTACTCCAACCCTATCGCACCACCAGACCACAAAGATCCAGCAACAAAAATCACTTGCAGATCACTAAAGCCAATAACTCTGCTGGTGAAGCACTATTCCCTTGCACCATAGCCAAATTATGGAACTCCCTCCCACCCACAATTACCTCCGTACCATCATGCACCCACTTCAAAACTTTACTAAAAGCACCTAAAACATGCTGGCTATGCCCTTGCAACTCCCACTCTAATATCACCCACCCCATCCAACCACTACCTTTCTTTCCACTCCACTAACTACCTTGATTATAGCAAGCTCAGATACTCATAAGCCTAGTACTTATACAGCAGGAACGTCTTATTTTAACATTTGTTAATGTCTGTTATGTACTTCACAGACAAAGATTCTAGTTGTCTACTGATGTACTATGTTCTTCATCTGTAAATATGTTGTAAGTAATTGCTATGTAAATTGTTAATCGCTATGTAATCCAAGGTAACTACTGTCTGTTTATTTTAACTGTGGAGCTTTTCTCCCCGGGTGTCCGCTGAAAATGGACCTACGTCCAGTCGGACACTCCCGGTCAACAAAAATAAATAAATAAATAAATAAATAAATAAATATCATCTACATCACATGTATTACACCACTCCAAAATTCATATTTTTCTTACTATAGTCTTAATACTATTCACATTTACAGAAAGCACTCTAAATTTTTTGTTTTCCCCTTTCCGTAGATTCATAACTAATTACTAGGGTAACTTTCTTGATAAGACATGCTAAGCATAAACAATTTTCATCTCAAAGTTGAAAATCATACACTGTACCTTGCATCTCTGAAGCAAATACTTTAACTATTACACCAAGCCCCGATATTTAGCTGTATACATTATTTTTCATCCATTTCCTTTATTTTTTTTTCTTTTGTCATATCCATTTAAATTTTCTTTTTCTGTCTTTTACCCTTTTACCAATAGAATTCTTATGTCTTCTTGGTCACTTATTTCATAACTATCTTCTATGACCTCTATGTTATTTTTTTCTCATCTAATTTTTCTTCTATTTCTACTACTTCTTCTAACATTTCTTCTGTTTGTTCATTTTTTTCTTTTTCTTTTTCTGACTCTTATTTTCATTTTTCTAATCCATCCATAAATGTCCAGTTTTGTTACATTTATAATATTTCAATTAACATTTTTTGCACCATGCCCTATTTCTCCATAAATATACAATTTTCCTTTGTCACAGTTACTTATCAGATGTTCTTCTTTTCCACACACACAAACACACACATGCATGCACATACACACACACACACACACACACACACACACACACACACACACGCACACGCACACGCACATGCACGCGCACGCACGCACACACACACTCACACACACACAAACACAAACAAATCTTTTTTTGGGTCATCCCCAGGATTTTCCAACACCCCTCTTCCCTTCCACATTCATCATACTTAGTATATGTATGTCTTTCTCTCTTTGTTTTTAACACAATATTACAATCCCAGCTACCAGTGCATAAATCTCTTTTGTCATAAACTTTTGCAATGTCCAGTACTTATTCACATAAAGCTTTCAAAAGTCCTTTCAAATTCTTTCTTTCTTCCTCTGTTCAAAATTGTACATGAATTGTATTTTTTGTTTCCCTGTTAAATGCTTTTATCACATAAAGATTCCATGAGTTACAGTGTTTCCTTTTTCATATGTTCCATTGAAAAATAATCTCAAATATAATGTCACAAAATATCTACTTGTTAATAAGAATAGATGCTCTTACCTCATGTGCTTTTACAACCAAAGAAGCTATTTAATTGTCACACACTTCACACATGGCCATTTCTTTGTCTTCTTTAATTTAAATACTTACCACATACTTCTGTTTTTCGTTTTCTTCTGCCTTCTTTTCTACTACTCCACATTTGCCTTCTTTTGCTTTCTTTGCATATATTTTCTTTTCCATCTCACCACTATTCTTAAGGATCGTCTCTGCATCCTGTTTTTGTATTTTGTCCATAATGTCCCCCCTGGAAACATCTCCTTCATTTTATGGCTCACTCTGCACCAGCATTTCTTTAAGTAAATCATCCCACAACCCTCCTGACTGGAGGATTGTAATTATGCATCCATATTTGCTGACTAATCTCCATCAAACAGGTTTCTTTGAAACATTTCCTCAGAATCCTTCACACATTCTCCAGTCTCAGTATTTGCTTCATCCTTCATTTCTTTCACCACTCCATCATCTCCTTCTCAGTCAATCTGCCTCCATGTTTCTCTGGGCTACCTTTCCACCAGAAATGGCAACCGGAAATGCTCTTCCAAAATGGGTCCCACTCAGAACAATGACGAGCAGGGAAAGTTCCCTGATGCCTTGGCCAAATTTTCACTAGTAGTATAAATACCACCACAGGTCTCCCCTGAAAAGAAGCTACTAATCTAGTGGTCTAACCCAGTTGGCCAGCAATAAATAAATCATTTTTAACTTACATCTGCGTTTGTGTCCTAATTGTGTGTTAAATGCAGGAGAATCTCATGGTACTCTGTAATAATGCTCTGAGCAGATTTACTTTTGTCATCAGGAAGAGTATTCTAGTCTGTTTACATGCATATGGCATTTATTATTTCTTCCTGACTCTATTCTTCTTCTTCACACTCTTATTGACTATCTCTCTCTCATATCTCTAGACTATCAACAACCCCTAACTTTCCAGCTATCCTGCCTTACCCTTTAAATGTAAATAAATCCTATCTGTATTTATAGCTGTATACTGCTTTTCACTGCTCCTGTCTAAATGGAATTTGTATATTGCTGTCTATGTAAATGCAACCTGTTTAATATTGTATAACACTGCTACAGAAATCAAATTGTATTAACCTCTGTCTTGATTGTATTACACACTGGATGACTATAAAACCTCATTTCTACTGTTAAGAAAGTGATTCTTTTTCTCTGTAAAATCTTTTGCAATTTTTGTAATTTTTTTTGTAATTCTAGAGCTTTTCTCCCAGTACCTTTGCTGAAACTGGCCCTAAGTGCCCAGTCAGACCATTTTGTTAAACAAAAAGCAATCAAATTCCAGTTTGTTTTCATAAGCATGTTACTTAAAGTTTTGTGGTTTCCTTTGTTAAAGTCCAAAAAGGATGATTTATTTATTATTAAGTTTGATTTTATTCTTACATTAATGAGTATAGTATCAAGAGCAGTGTTATGGGGAGTTTAACCATGTGCAGGGAACAGAAATATATATCATGTTCATGTCTATTTTGACTTTTTGTTTATTTGTTAAATAGTTATGAGTACTGGATAAAGCTATGGAATATTGTAAACAGAGCATTAACAGTTAATAGTATAATCTTCTGCATGAAGTACCCTAACCTCACTAGTTATGTATTATATAATTTATTTATTCTTGTAGAGTTAATTTGCACCATTTGTTTCATATTGTTTTGATCAACATAGCCAGTTAATGCCTGGACATATTTATTTCTTGTTTAATTTACTTAGTCAGTACCCCAAATGTACTAATCCGCCATGCAAGACTAAACTAGTCCTGCACGTAAGCGGCGGCTTAAGAGGAGGACGGCAGCGTGTCATGCATATTAATGAAGGCACGCTGCCTGAGCTCCAAATCCTACACTGAGCGTGGATGAGTGCAGGGGGCATGTCTGAGAGCAGAGCTGTCAGAATAAACATGCCCCTGCAAAGTAGAACAGAAGAAAGTGTAAATAAATGAGCGAGACCACTCACAGGTGTCCGCATATCCCCATCAACAGTCCCAATGTGTTCAACAGTAACAGTACACTGAAATAAAATGAAGAAACCCTTGTATGTTTTTTTTTTAAAACCCCAAGTACAGCTAACCATAGGTGCACGAGTTTGCCCATCGCTTAGCTATGGTTAAAGCAGCAGAAAAGGCTGAAGAGGATAACAAGGAATACATATGCGAATAAAGCAGCACAGCAATAGGGTAGTGGTTAGAGCATCCGCCTAACAAACAGGCATTCACAGTTCAAGTCCCACAACGGCACATATCATTTTCCATGTGGAATGTGTATATGAACATATTTTCACATCTTTATGCTGTATAACCTACAAAATAACATGTAAATGTGAACTGGAGTACTGCATTAAATGTTTACTTAATTCAATCTAATTAAAGTGTTAGTGTCATAATGAATAAGGCACTAGTAAGCAGGTTTAAGCACAAATAACCTGTAGTAAACATATATAAGTACTAGTAAGCATGTTTAAGTGTGTTTGCGTGGGTGTAAGCAGTGCTACACACATTAAGCATAGTAGAAGCTAACTGAATTTAAGAAACTGTAATCAGAAGTTAGCACTGCTTACCATCATGCAAACCCTCACACACCAGCTCACAACTGCTTAAAAGTGCTTTAATCACTCTATATCCAATGGCCTGTGTTCAGGCCAGCAACAAAATAAATGGCCTCTGCAAATCTTGAACCCAAGACCCTGGACACGACCGGCAATGTGATTTGCCACTAAGCCATGGCAGATGTACATAAAGCTGATGTTATCACAAACATATCATGCAGCACAGTCATGCAACAGCATAGGAAATGTATATAATTATGTAGCTGTATGTGCGTGTGTATGTACAGATATAATATATATATATATATATATATATATATATATATATATATATATATATATATATATATATGAAGAATGAACATTGTGACAATAAAGCATACAGAAAGAATGAGAAGGAAAACAACAGCAACACCTGTATTATTTAGTGCCATCATCTTATGTCATATCAAGCTGGGCAGGGGTGAGCAAATCATTGCTTCACAAACCACAGGCAGGATACTAATAGTGGGAGTAACATTGCCGACCTGCTAAGTCTACCTTACAAACAATTACAGGATAGTCCCTGGTGGGACTACCCAAAAATTGCGGGTTGTTTGGATGTCCAACCATTACACAAGCCAAGGCAGGTATGTTCAAGGACTAAAAGGGTGGGAGAGCTTGATGATACATTGTTTGAGATAACATACGTGTAGGGTCCCTAACGCAGGGAAGAGGGCAATGTGTGGAGGTGTGTTATGGCTGGGATAGCAACTGGAGAATGGATGGTTTGTGTGTATGTGGAACACAGGTGGGATGGAGGAACCATGGGTATGAAATATGGATCCAGGAGTGTCAGTGTTGGATGGCTTGATTCTAATTGGACCACCTCTTGGAGGTCAGCAAGTTCGTTATAAATATATATGCATACCCACATAGATACATCTGTATGTAGAAGTACATTCCCTCTACCACATTCATTCCTTTTGCAGACATAAATAACATGAAAGTGACCCTACAAACCTCGACAGTAGATAGAATAATAGGTTGTGCATAACCATAAATGTAATAGGTTCATAGGTAGGTACTAGGCTATCTGCCGAAGGGCATTTATAAGCCTAGCCAAGGTGTGTAGACTTACGCCGCCTCATTGATCAATTTACTGAGCCTCTGTCAAGCAGAGCTATTGAATTCATCCCAGTATGTCCCAATCTTTGCCCCCCCCACCCCCAATTATATTTGGCTTTGGCTAGACTTCTTACATTAAGAGGTTGAGAGATATGATTCTAGTGTATGTTTAGTTGTGTTGTTTGGCCTCTAAGGCTCAAGTCATGACTGAATGGAGTCCTAACTCATTGGAACAGTCTACATAGTCAGTTAACAGGCAAGCAAAAACTGAGGGTGATGCTACTCAATGCTAGAAGTCTAAATCTCAAAATGCACTCACTCGAGGCACTTCTTAAAATGGAGAACATCGATATCTGTGCAGTGACTGAGACCTGGTTCAAGGCTCCAGAGAGCACCCCTGCACTACTAGGCTATAACTCATACTACACTTTTTGGCCATGTAACCTGGACCGGAACACCAAAAGCAGAGGTGTGTCCATATTCATTAAGGATATCCACACCTCAAGGCTAGTTGCTCAGCATAATGCAACCGCGGTTATCCAAGTGCAACTAACTCTGGGCAAAACTGCAATCCAAATATTAGCTTGCTACAGATCACCCACCATGCCCCAGGACTCCCACTCCTCTTTTCTTGATGTTCTGGAAAATATTAGGGTTCAACCAAACACCCTAATAATGGGCGATTTCAACTACCCCACCATTAACTGGGAAAACTACTCATACCAACTCCTTCGCTCAACGCTTTCTGGAATTCGTAAACTCCAATGCCCTGGATCAACTTATCCACACCCCCACCAGGGGCAACAATATCCTAGATCTAGTCATTACCAACATGAGTGACCAGTATTCCACACCTGAAGTCAATGCCTCATTGGTCCGATCCGACCATAAGCTAATTACCCTAGATATCCACATCCTGCCCCCACCCCCACTAAGGAAACCATGGTAAAAAATTTCTCCAAAGCCAACTTTATGCTTCTTAAGACAGAAGTGGTGAACTTCATGACACCCATGCAGATGGACAATACAGTTACGACTACTGAATCCTATGCAATTGCACTTTATAAGCACTTACATGAACAGAACCAAGACGCTATCCTCCAAAAAAAGGAAGCCAATCTGGTGGTCCCCTGCTATAAACAAATTGTAAAACAGAAGGAAGAAACTGTTGCAAAAGAGAGTAAAATCCCATGAGTGGAGGAGCTCCCTGGTCAGCCTCAGTAAGAAGCTGCGATCCCTGATAAAATCTTCCAAAGCTAGTTATGAAAAAAAAATCACCACTGATTCTAAAGACAACCTCAAAGCATTCTATAGCTATGTCAAGAATCTCAATGGCAACACTCAGATCTGCTCTGAGTTACAGCACAATGGCACTAAATATGCAGACCCAACTGATATTGCCAACATCCTGGCAGATAGGTTCAGTGCTAACTTTACCCCCCTCTCACCCCTTAAAGACCCTATCTCTATACCGGAAGAATGCAAAGTTCCTGTAATCACGGCTGCACAGGTACAAACCACACTCTCTAAAGCCAAGAACACAGCATCCATGGGACCAGACAACATCCCAGGCTGCGTTCTACACGAACTACAGAATGAACTGGCACCCCACCTAAGTACCATGTTCAATCATAGCCTCACCTCAGGCTTTGTGCCTGCTGAATGGCACACAGCGACGGTTATCCCACTCCATAAGGGGGGAGCCACCATGGACCCCGGGAACTACTGCCCCATTAGCCTTACGAGCCTGGTCTGCAAGACCATGGAACGTATCATCATGGAACTTATAAACAAAGACATTGTGTAATCTCCAAACTCTGGACCCCACCCAGTTTGGGTTTGTAAAAGGCAGATCATGTCTCCTAAACCTGATAGACCTCTTTGAAGCAGTCACCAAAGCCGTAGACAAGGGTAAGGTGGTTCGCACAGCCTATCTAGATCTTGCCAAAGCTTTCAACACCATCCCCCACTCTGGAATTATAGATAACCTCACTAAACTAGGTATAAATCCCTATGTCACAAGACTGGCTGCCAACTGGCTCAATGACAGAACCCACATTGTGAAAGTAGCAGACTCCAAATCTGACTTCAGACCAGTGACAAGTGGAGTACCACAGGGTTCAATCCTGGGTCCTCACCTGCTTGGTATCTATTTCTCTGAAGTACAGACTAACACAGAAGGTCTTTGGCTAATGAAGTTTTCAGATGACTGCAAACTAGGAGCCATAATTGAAACTCCTAATGATGTGGACATCCTGCAAAATGGCCTCACTGAGACAGATGCCTGGTGTCAAAGCCATGGCCTCAAGCTCAATGTCAAAAAGTGCATTGTCATCCCCTTTGGTAAAAACTCTGTACCCATGAACTACAACATAGGCGGTAGTATACATAACACTGAAAGTGTGATAAGAGACCTTGGGACACAGGTGGACAGTAGTCTCTCCTTTGATAATCACATCACCACAGTAGTCAGAAAATCCTTCTATGTGGCACACCTCATCACAAAAGGTTTCTCATGCAGAAAAAAAGAGGTCATTGTTCCCCTCTACTCATCACTCATTAAACCCATTATAAGAGTACAACGCCCCTTTTGGTATGTACTTCACAAGACATCTACAACAACTGGAAAGGCTGCAGAAATACCTCACAAAGAGGATTACCGGCCTCAAACAGATGCCCTACGCAGACCGTCTCAAAAAACTCCAGCTTTACTCCATTGCATATCGCCTACTCAGAGGTGATCTCTGCCTAACATACAAAGCTGTCTCAAACCCAGAGCTGTTGGACATGCTCTACTTAAAGAAATCCCAATCCCTCCCAGCTACATGCTCTAGGGACCTAAACCTTGTCACCACAATAAACAGAACATGCCGGAGGGATAGATTCCTGTCCCAGAGACTTCCCATACTCTGGAATAAACTACCTATCTATATCACACAAAGCTCCTCATTAGCACTCTTCAAGAAAAATCTTGATGATTGGATGAGAAATAGGAAATTCACCCCGGGGATCACCTCTGTGGCTCTGTTCAACAATGGCACAGGAAAATAATTTTCTTGGGTGGCAAAAGCCAGGGTACCTTTTTGGCTGGGCTTGTATAGGCCCCAGGGCTGATAGCGTAGTACCTAACTATGAACCTATGAACCTATGAACATGCTAACAGCATATGTCCCTCTCCCTACTCTACTGCAATCCTCACCTAAGTAAAATGTGTCTGCCAATGCCGGTGGCATAGCCCTACCCTTAGGAGGGTGTGAGGTGCTCAACTACTGTGAATGGTGTAGACAACAACTAACAACCTGATTACATTCACTGTACAGTATTACAGACAGCTATGTGGGGGGATAGATGCAACAGTAACTGCAATTATGGCAGTCGTGTCCACAACAGCCACACCCAGTGAGTTATAGCAACCCCAGTAGTGCTGCACACCTCAACAGTGTGGAGGAGAGCACTGACACATCTATGACCTGTGAAGGACTGTATGCCCATGGGATGGCACCTGTGGTATGTTGGCATATGCAAAGCAGTCCTGGTGGAAACATATCCTATGAATGGAGGCAGATCCAGTAACAACTACACACATTCCTACAAGCGTGATGTTGTACAAAAGCCTGCTATGATGTACATTGGCATTGTGCACCTCCTAACCCTCATCTACACCTGTCATGATTGGGTTGAGGAGGTATACCAGGTTCAGGTTGTATTCCCAGTCTTTGACAAGTCCAACATTGGCAGGGTCCCGTGTGTTGAGATAACCAGTGACATTGGCCATGGGTCATTGTTGGTATGTTCCATGTCCCTGCAGACCACGGTCATCAGGCTACAGGGTGGTAGTTCCCAGCTGACATGGTGGGTTTGTGGATGTCCTTGCCAACATTGATGAAACTATTGTCAGGTGTAGGGCTATTGGATTGTATGAGGCATCCCAGATACTTACTGCACCTGCCCAGGGGGTTCCCCCAAGCATGACATGCCACTTGACTGTACTGCATGATATGTTAGCAATGCCAGCCTTACATCCTACAGGTAGGATGGAGCACCGTTAACATGTACTGCCCTTGTTATGTAGGGTCCTGCTTATGGGATCTGCTAAGGTTGGTATTATATTGCAGGCAAGATGTATTTGGCTGGGGGGGGTACCTATCCATGCCAGATTTATGTTGTTTGGGTCTCTCAAACCCATCAATGGTGCATGTGGACATATATGTTGTGGTTACGTTCCCAGTTCCATCTGCAGATGTATGTCCATATATGCCTATATTGATATATATGTGTTCACCTTTGACAGGGGGGCAATCATTCCTTTGAACGGCCCTTTCTGCAAAGAGAAAGGACTAACCCCTCATTTCTTACTGCACCACAGTTGAGAGAACTGCAGTTCTACAGGCACCTTTGCTGACACTCGAACTGCAAATTGGAATACATATCGTAATGGTGGGGGTATGACTCCTTGCACCCACCCTCTGGGGGGCTGGGCCCCCCACAACCCCCCTACTGTGATATACAAACTCCTAGTGTGCACTACAGTGGGGATAGGCAATTATTCCCCATCCCCACTATAGTGGCATCCGCAACCAAATTGCCTATTCTGCAATGAGTGAATACATACTGACATTCGCACATTGCACATTCTATGCATGTATTGCAGGACTGTGCAATGTTGAGAACATACTTTAGGCCTACCAGCCTCCGGACACATGGATTTCTCCCTTTGAAAGGTGAGCCATATATATGCTGACATATATGCATTCCTGGTGCTGTCTATATGTGGACATGTGGATATATACATATATATCGTTGGCTGTATGTGTATCTATGTATATCTGTATGTACTGGCATATATATATATATATATAATATATATATATATATATATATATATAGAGAGAGAGAGAGAGAGAGAGATATTATATACATACATATATATATATATATATATATATATATATATATATATATATATATGTCTATACCTATATCTACATATATAGATAAGTTATATCCATTCAGTAATGAATATATATACACAAACAAATACATCTACATGGTGGAATACATTCCCTGTAGTGCTGTATACCTGGGCTGCATGATATGTATGTGGACACATCATGATTATGCATATCTGCCATGGTTTAGTGGTCAATCACTATGTGTATGATGTGCAGGGTCCTGGGTACGAGCCTTGCAGGACCTGTTTATTTTGTTGCTGGGCAGACCACACAAACCTGCTTACAACTGCTTTACGGTGCCTTAATCACTCGCTATCCAATGGGACGTGTTCTGGCTAGCAACAAATTAAACAACTCTGGCAAGGCTCAAATCAAGGACCCTGAACACCCTAGACAAACCGATGTACCACTAAACCAAGACAGGTACACAGATATTCAATGTTTTAGAAACATATCAGCCAGTCCTATCATGCAACAGTGCAGAGAATGTTTACCAACATCTAGATGTCTGCATGTGTAACTAAAGTGCAACCTTAACAGATACAACATACCCATATATGTACAGATACACATGTATTCAAATATATATGTTGTTTTACTACCTCTATATACATATACATCGCTATCTATGCACATATACATATATATCTGTTAGCAGATAAATATATCTTTATAGGTATATATAGCCATGCATCTGTAGATAGCAATTGCAGATTAACAAATACACCAATGTCCACATTCACTGTTATATGGGGTTGAGACACTATACATCTTGTATGAATAGACATCCCTCCACAGCCAAACACCTGCACCCTACAATACACTACCAAGTACAGTCTGCCTCCCACAGGACATGTAATATGTGGAAGCTGTCAATGTCCCCAGGATAGAGATACACATACACATATATGCTGATACAGATATACAGATATACAGGGTGCTGGTGGAAATTGGGCTACTGTTGGCCGAAGAAGAAGAAGAGGAGGGGGAAGGCATGCCCGAAGGCAGGAAGAGAGGAGGAAGGTTAGGAGTGTAGTACTGAGGGTAGGAACTTTGAATGTTGGCAGTATGACTGGTATAGGGAGAGAGCTAGCTGATATGATGGAGAGAAGGAAGGTTGATGTATTGTGCGTGCAAGAAACCAGATGGAAGGGAAGTAAGGCCAAGTGTATAGGAGGTGGGTTCAAATTGTTCTATCATGGTGTGGATGGCAGAAGAAATGGGGTAGGGGTTATCCTAATGGAACAGTATGCCAAGAGTGTTTTGGAGGTGAAGAGAGTGTCTGATAGAGTGATGTTGATGAAGCTTGAAATTGATGGTGTAATGATGAATGTTGTTGGTGCATATGCTCCACAGGTTGGGTGTGTGATGGGTGAGAAAGAAAAATTTTGGAGTGAGTTGGATGAAGTGGTGGTGAGTGTACCCAAGGGTGAGAGACTAGTGATTGGAGCGGACTTCAATGGGCATGTTGGTGAAGTGAACAGAGGGGATGAGGAAGTGATGGGTAGGTATGGTGTTAAGGAGAGGAAAGCAGAAGGTCAGATGATTGTGGATTTTGCGAAAAGGATGGACATGACTGTGGTGAATATGTATTTTAAGAAGAGGGAGTAGCATAGGGTGACATACAAGAGTGGAAGAAGATGCACTCAGGTGGATTATATCCTATGTAGGAGGGCCAGTCTGAAGGAGATTGGAGACTGTAAAGTGGTGACTGGGGAAAGTATAGTTAAGCAGCATAGAATGGTGGTCTGCAGGATGATGTTGATGATCAAGAAGCGGAAGAGGAGTGTGAAAGCAGTGCCAAGGATTAAATGGTGGAAGTTAAAAAAGGGTGATTGTGAGGTGGAGTTCAGGGAAGAGTTAAGACAAGCACTGGGAGGCAATGAAAAGTTACCGAATAGCTGGGTAACTACAGCAGAGCTAGTAAGGGAGACTGCTAGGAAGGTGCTTGGTGTGACATCTGGACATAGGAAGGAGGACAAGGAGACACGGTGGTGGAATGAGGAAGTACAGGAGAGTATACAGAGGAAAAGGCTGGCGAAGAAGAACTGGGATTGTCAAAGAGATGAAGAAAGTAGACAAGAGTATAAGGAGATGAGGCGCATGGCAAAGAGAGAGGTGGCGAAGGCTAAGGATAAGGCATATAGAGAGTTGTATGAGAGATTGGACACTAAAGAGGGAGAAAAGGACCTGTACCGATTGGCTAGACAGAGGGACAGAGCTGGGAAAGATGTGCAGCAGGTAAGGGTGATAAAGGACAGTGAGGGAAACGTACTCACAAGTGAGGAGAGTGTGTTGAGTAGCTGGAAAGAGTACTTTGAAGGGCTGATGAATGAAGAGAATGAGAGAGAGAGAAGGTTGGATGATGTGGGGATAGTGAATCAGGAAGTGAAGCAGATTAGCAAGGAGGAAGTAAGGACAGCTATGAAGAGGATGAAGAATGGAAAGGCTGTTGGCCCAGATGACATACCAGTGGAAGCATGGAGGTGCTTAGGAGAAATGGCAGTAGAATTTTTAACCAGATTGTTTAATGAAATTTTGGAAAGTCAGAGGATACCTGAGGAGTGGAGAAAAAGTGTTTTGGTACCTATCTTTAAGAAAAAGGGTGATGTGCAGAGCTGCAGTAACTACAGAGGGATAAAATTGATCAGTCACAGCTTGAAGTTATGGGAAAGAGTAGTGGAAGCTGGGTTAAGAAGGGAGGTGATGATTAGTGATCAGCAGTATGGTTTCATGCCAGGAAAGAGCACTACAGATGCAATATTTGCTCTGAGAGTGTTGTTGGAGAAATACAGAGAAGGTCCGAAGGAGTTGCATTGTGTCTTTGTGGACTTAGAGAAAGCATATGACAGGGTGCCTAGAGAGGAGTTGTGGTATTGTATGAGGAAGTCGGGAGTGGCAGAGAAGTATGTAAGAGTGGTACAGGATATGTACAAGGGTAGTGTGACATTGGTGAGGACTGCGGTGGGAGTGACAGATATGTTTAAGGTGGAGGTGGGATTACATCAAGAATCAGCTCTGAGCCCTTTCTTATTTGCAGTGGTGATGGACAGGTTGACAGATGAGATTAGACAAGAGGCCCCGTGGACTATGATGTTTGCGGATGACATTGTGACATGTAGTGAGAGTAGGGACCAGGTTGAGGAGACCCTGGAGAGGTGGAGATATGCTTTAGAGAGGAGAGGAATGAAGGTCAGCAGGGCTAAAACAGAATATATGTGTGCAAATGAGAGGGAGGGTAGAGGAATGGTGAGGATGCAGGGAGTAGAGTTGGTAAAGGTGGATGAGTTTAAGTACTTGGGATCAACAGTTCAGAGTAATAGTGAGTGTGGAAGTGAGGTGAAGAAGAGTGTACAGGCAGGGTGGAATGGGTGAAGAAGAGTGTCAGGAGTGATTTGTGACAGATGGGTACCAATAAGAGTGAAAGGGAAGGTCTACAAGAGGGTAGTGAGACCAGCTATGTTATATGGATTGGAGACGGTAGCATTGTTGAAAAGGCAGGAGTCAGAGCTGGATGTGGCAGAGTTAAAGATGTTAAGATTTGCACTGGGTGTGACTAGGATGGACAGGATTAGGAATCAGTATATTAGAGGGTCAGCTCAGGTTGGACAGTTTGGAGACAAAGCAAGAGAGGTGAGATTGCGTTGGTTTGGACATGTGCTGAGGAGGGATGCTGGGTATATTGGGAAAAGGATGCTAAGGATGGAGCTGCCAGGTAAGAGGAAAAGAGGAAGGCCTAAGATGAGGTTTATGGATGTAGTGAGAGAGGACATGCAGGCGGTTGGTGTGAAAGAGCATGATGCAGAGGACAAGAAAAAATGGAAACAGATGATCTGCTGTGGCGAC
The DNA here is from genome assembly GCF_019279795.1 of Protopterus annectens. Classification (NCBI taxonomy): domain Eukaryota; kingdom Metazoa; phylum Chordata; order Ceratodontiformes; family Protopteridae; genus Protopterus; species Protopterus annectens. The sequence continues at coordinate 1,201,420,063 of NC_056733.1, forward strand.
CCCTAACGGGAACAGCTGAAAGAAGATGATGATGATGATATATAAATATATATAAGATATAAACCACTACTAGGAGCAACCGAAGAAACTATAGACAAATACCAAAATGAAGCTAAGGATTTTTCCCAGGCCATGGTTTTAACATATGGTGAGACCTCAAGTGATGTTAAAAGGATTATCAAAAATAATTGGGCCATGTTGAAAGGAAATAAAGACTTATGGTCGGTTATTGGGTTTGAACCCTTGTTTACTTACAGGGTTAATAGTAACTTGATATGTATTTTGGAGAACAGACACCCAAAAAAGAACCATAAAAAGAAAGGGACTACCAAATGTGGTTCTTGTGACTATTGCTGTTATATTCTTGAAGCCCCCATGGTAAAATTAGGTCCATATGAAATTGATGTATTTTTCCCCCAGGTTCATGTACAACAACTGTTGTTGTCTATTTAGCTTTATGAAAAGACTGTGGATGTTTCTACATAGGGAAGACAGAAAGGAGGTTAAATTGTAGGATTTATGAACATTGTTATAGCATTATAAAAAAAGATGAAAAAAATGCACTATTTAAACATATTAACATTAATCCTTCCCACTCCTTTAGGTTTGCTATTTTAGAAGTAGTTTATGTGGATTTTAGAGGGGGGGGGATTGAACTAACAAATTATTAAGAGCAGAAGCTAGGTGGCAACTTAAGCTAAATACCACAGAGGTTCCAGGTATTAATGATGCCATCAGTATTAAACCTAAACTTAGGTTTAGGGCTGCAAAACTGTGACATGTTAGTTTTAATATTCACATAGTATCCAATTTTTAACTACTATTATATCTGTTTGATTTCAGAATTACTGGTGTTTTACACAGTTTTTTGTATATATTCATGATTATTTTAGACATTGCCTTTTTAAATGTTAATTTTTGACTAATTAGACTTATTACCAACAAGTATAAAATGAGAAGAGACCATGTAATTGTGTTCTGAAGTCATTTGAGGAAAGCGCTTGACTATTGTGGATGTTATTTTCCTTTGTGAATTTTATCAATAAATCTCACTTTGGGTTGTAGTATATCAGCTCCAGAAGTGGATATTTATTTCTTTACTTGTATATTTTCCATTGCAATGGTGTTTGTTGCAACATATGTCCTATGAGGGATATGTAGTCAGTAACTGTCATGGCCTTCACCATCTACAGGCTGCACTCCTCACACTACAGTCTGCATTCCACAGAGAGATGCACTGTGGATAACACATGAAACCATAGGCACAACACTGTCCAGTCTGCAGATGACCATGCAGATGGGTTTCCTCATATACATGGAACTGACATGGCAGGTATTACTACATGTACAACAGGCATATCCAGACAAACACTATTAAACCAACATTACTCCAAATGCAGTATAGCAGCACTTACAGTCTGTAGTCAGGTCAGGCACATCCCCCTCCTGTTTGTTGCACTCTTTCCACAGTGTATGTTGTTGGAAGCAAATCCCCAATCCATCTAAGATGCTGTTTGCCAAAGAACAGATCTAGTTCCTGCTCACAGTGACTGAAAAGGCCCAACTCCACCATGATGTTCCTAGGTATTGGAATGTGTTTCCATGCAATTGGCTATGGGATTGTTACCACAGCTGTTCCACATGCAATCCACTAGGGGAGGGCTGCAATTCATGCAGAGTCAATCAGCTGATCATGAGCATCACATAAAATACACATGCTGCTGCCTAAGCAAGGCAGGTGTGGGTCTCCACATCCACCAGCGAGGGAGTGGGGGAGGCAGACAGAGGGAAATACATGTCAGGGAGTGGTGGGAGTGTAAAATCGAAGCATGTTTGTGTCACACAACTACCAGCACAGGGTATCACACCCCCGACAACTATGTAGTGCTATCACAGTTTGATGCAGTTATTGGACACACCACATGGGTTACCTGATGTGGAGCACTAAGAACATTTTTTGTGAGGGTGAGTGACATCTGCAACAGGGATACAGTGGATATATGGTAGGTGTCGTACAAATGCCTGTCTGCATGAACAGGTGCCAGCGTCAACACAGGCACACTCACACAGGGATGCACACACATTGACACACTTGGTAGGGCCAGGTGTGCAACTCATCACTAGTGGGATTGCCACAACACATCAATGTGCAGGTATCACATGCACCACACGGGTCATATGGAGGCTGTATGGGCAGAGCATATGAGGAGATGTCACACATCAGACAGCATGCTTCATTATGCCCTGGGGGCTTTAGTGAGTGTGGATGTGGACATACACACCATACAACACACACACAAATACACAGGGTGCCAGTTCTGATATGCATGGGTGCATGTCTACACAGGTGTGTGGTAGTCAACTGTGCCAGCAGGCTGTACAAGGGTAGTTGATGGGTATACCTTGGCATCAGGCCACATGACAATGGTCTGCATTGTGGCTCAGGCCTGTAGTTACTGCATTTGCCCACACAGGTAGATACTGCATCCCCCATCCAGTCAGTTGGGTGACTATTGTGTGTGGCCAATGCTGTACACCACATGCCATGTATGTGTTTCTTAGTCCATGACATGGATGGTGTCTGGGATGTGCACACCTCCCACATTCATGTACAGTGACATGTGGAACTGTACCTGGGGTGTCTGGCCCATGTTGTGAACACAGATTATTATTGGATGTGCCAGTCTTGTCCACCTGTGGCAAGAACTGGTACTGGGCAGCAGGTTTACCCTTCACCTACATTGATGGCATGCCAACAGCATTCCCTGATGTCAGTGTCATCTGTTCATACAGGACATGTTGTCAGGCATGGTATGTCCATTGTGAGTCACATGTGAAGGCACCACAAGTGGTGCAGGTATCCATTGGGGAACATGGTAGAGGTGCACTGTCTGCATGTACGTGCATGTTGGACAGATGGGCAGGGTGACATGCCCTCTGTAGCCCACTGCTATCACTGCATAGCTACTATCAGTGGCCAATATGCAGTGTACTACCCATGTATTGGCTGCTGCCTAGGAATGTGTGTTCATATGACACATGGGTTGAGAGTACGCTCTGGGTAATAGTGGGGTTGCTAACTTGGATTGTCTGACCTTGATGTCACATGTATGAGTATGGCTTTGCACCCCAGCCTCCCAGCTAATTTACATCTGCTATCCCTGTATGGTTGACATTGTGATATACAGTAGGGCCACCATAAAATAAATTAGCAAAACCCCCTCCACAATGCTCATACTCACCTCTCCACAGGATACAGGTTACAAACACACACACACACACACACACACACACACACACACACACACACACACACACACACACACACACACACACACACACCTGTCATGTCTGGGAGTAGAACCCCTTCCTAACTACTTTATTACACTACAGCACTATGCAGTTATAGTACACATCATGGACATTACTGGAGTACTATTTCCCTACAGGTGTACTTCACAGTGAATAACATCAGCAGGATTACCAAAGAAGGGTATTTCAACTGTACTGCAAGTGACTAGCCTAAAATGCATTGCTCCCTACACAGACAGTGAGACACACACAAAACATCCACAACTGACATGTGTGGGTATAGAACCCCTGATTGAGATCTATATCACACTACAGTATGGAGTTGTTGGGGGACGCACCACAGGGATTGCTAAAGATGCCCTTCCCCAAAGGTGTATTACACATTGAATGACATCAGCAGGTTTACCAAAGTAGGGCATTTCAACTGTACTGCAAGAGACTAGCCTAAAATGCATTGCTCCCTACACAGACAGTGAGATACACAAAACATCCACAACTGACATGTGTGGGTATAGAACCCCTGACTGAGGTCTATATCACACAGCTGTTATAGGCCACACCACAGGGATTACTAAAGAGCGCTCACCCCAAAGTTTTACTTCACAATGAATGACATCAGCAGGATTGACAATGTAGGGCATTTAAAATGTACTGCGAGTGAGTAGCCTATGATGCATTGCTCCATACACAGACATTGCAACACACACAAAACATACAGAACTGCCATGGGTGGAGATGGAACCCTACCACAGTTCTACACCACACTACAGCAGTACGCAATCACAGGACACCCTACAGAGATTACTGGGTTGTGACTTTTCTGCAGGTGTATTTCTAATTGTGTGACATCAGCAGCCTTGCCAAAGTTGAGTATTTGTATTGTACGGAGTGTGAGTGGCCTAAAAAGCATTGCTTTCTATTCAGTCAGACACACACAGATTCACACACCAACAAACAGTTGCCACGTCTGGCATTAGAACACCTATCTCACTACTTTATCACACTAGATCAGTACGCAGTTACAAGACGTGCTACGGAAATTACTGGGTTGTGGTTTCCCCAGAGGTATATTTCTAGGTGAGTGACTTCAGCAGCCTTGCTTAATTCAAGTATGTGTATTGTACAGGGTTTGAGTGGCCTAAAAACCATTGCTCTCAACTCATTCAGACACACATACAAACACAGATTCACACACTATTACACACAGTTGCCAGGTCTGGGGGTTAGAACGCCTACCTCATTATTTTTTTACACTAGAGCAGGACACAGTTACAAGACATGCTTCGGAGTTTACTGGGCTATGATTTTCCCAGAGGTGTATTTCTAGGTGAGTGACATCAGCAGCCTCGCCAAAGTCGAGTATGTGTATTGTATAGGGTGTGAGTGGCCTAAAAAGCATTGCTTTCTACTCAGACACACACACAGATTAACACACCAACACACACACACACACACACACACACACACACACACACACACACACACACACACACACACACACACACACACACACACACACACACACACAGTTGCCAGACCTGGGGTTAGAATACCTACCTCATTACTTTATCACACTAGAGCAGTATGCAGTTACAAAATGCACTACGGAGATTACTAGGTTGAGATTTCCCCAGAGGTGTATTTCTAGGTGAGTGACATCAGCAGCCTTGCAGAAGTCAAGTATGTGTATTGTACGAGGTGTGAGTCGCATAAAAAGCATTGCTCTTCACTCAGTCAGACACACACAGTTGCCAAGTCTGGGGCTAGAACACCTACCTCAAGACTTTATCACACTAGTGCAGTACTCAGTTAAAAGACATGCTACAGAGATTAGTGGGCAATGGTTTCCCCAGAGGTGTATTTCTAGGTGAGTGACATCAGCAGCCTTGCCAAAGTCAAGTATGTGTATTGTACGGGGTGTGATTGGCCTAACAAACATTGCTCTCTACTCAGTCAAACACACACACACAGTTGCCAGGTCAGGGGTTAGAACACCTACCTCACTACTTTATCACACTAGAGCAGCACGCACTTACAAGGAGTGCTACAGAGTTTACTGGGCAATGATTTCCCCAGAGGTGTATTTCTAGGTGTGTGACATTTGCCGCCTTGCTAATGTTGTGTATATGAACTGTACTGAGTGTGAGTAGCCTAGAAAGCATTTCTCTCTACACAGGCAGATACCAAGACATGCACACATACACACACTCACACAGTTGCCAAGTCTGGGGTTAGGACTACTACCTAATTAGTTTATCAGTACAGCAGTACACAGTTACGGGACGCGCCATGGGGATTACTGAACTACAGCTCCCCCAAAGGTGTATTTCACATTGGATGATCTCAGCAGGCTAGTCAGGATACTGCTATGGGGAGGGCGGTGTGTGCATGGGCCATAACCCATTCATGTAGGGGTTGACATGCCACATGTAGGCACACACAGGGTCATATGCCACAGGTACGTGTATACAGCTACTAGGTGACATCTTTCTTGTACAGTCATGTTGCACAGCTGGCATGTGCCACACAACGTTATGCTGATAGATACTGGTGGCTAGTATCTGCAGTGATTGACACTTGCACCTCATGTGTTTGGGGCCCTTTGGCTGTGTACTGGGTGGGACAGGCCCAGATGTCTCCTTATCACAGTCACCCTCTTCAACACATGGATGTCCATCTACCTTTGGCTTATTATAGTGTGTTGTCCTTACATATATGTCTGTATTCCTATCCACTGTGTGTGCAAGGCAAGAGTAGTGCATACTGACATGTGTCTGCACTGAGAACTGCAACTGCCAGATATGTCTGGTCCACTGTTGTTTGCTGACATGGCCTTCTTGTGTTTAAGTGTGTGTGCATATCCAGCATGGGCTTTCATTATGTTGTTGACTGGCATTGCCTTCATTCCTCTAAGTGTGTGAGCATGCCCAGTATGGTCATCTATATTGCATGTGTGGATCAAGTCCAGGTGGTTTGTACTGTGGTGCTGTCCTTTATGCTGTACACTGACAGGCAGCATGCTGTGTCTGCAGGGTATACATCAGTCTTTTGGCATTGACTGTTGCTACATTTCTGCTTAGCAAGGGGGGACACCAAACTGTTTCTACATTTCTACACAGGGGTGGCAGGGTACACCTGCTGTTATTATAAGTGTACATAGGATGGTGGGGCACACCATACACCTTTACACATTTGCTAGGACTGTACTGGTATGTCAGGTACACCATTTCAGTCTGTAGTCTCACCTGTCGTGCTGGCTAGAGGCATCCCAGTGTACTACAGATCGTAGCTTTCACTACCTACATATTAGTTTCTGACTTCCTAACCTTCACAACTGACATCCAACTGGCTGGCCTGCTGTAGTCTGTCTGTGTAGGGCTGGGGTAGGGCTTACCCATGGGGCTCATTCAGAGGCCATAGTACAGCATTTGGTTGTGCTTGTCTACACCTATCCTGCTGGCTGTGACTGTTGTTCGGTATGTGCCCCTCCGACCGACATGTGTGAGTCACTTACTTTGTGGGTGTCCCAGTATTGAGGGTGGTGATGCAGGGCTGCCTATGTTGGATGCACATAGTACACTCCCTATACATGGTTGAGCACAGGTAGTGTCATGTTTGGCATCCCTTTTACTGTATATGCGAGTCGGAGAGAGGTGTCATTCCGTGGGTCCCCACTGTGTCAGTGCATGTCCTATGCATTGCCTCTTTGGCAAGGCCAGGGCATACTGGGCACACCTCCGTCTGCCTACTGGAGCAGGCTCAGGTTGTTCCTCCTCCAAGTCACTCTGCACCTGTGCAGGCCTTGGCACTGGTGGGGGGCTGTGTGGCCCTGCCCCATGCTGTTCCTGTTACAGCTGTTTCCGCAGGGTCATATTGTGTAGCATGGCACATACAAGGAAAACTTAGGTATGTGTAGTTGGTGAGTACTGCAAGGCTCCAATGGATGTGTCCAGACACCAGAACTGTGACTTGAGCATCCCAAACACACGCTCTATTATGATTCGTGTTTGTGTGTGTGCTTCATTATGAAGTTCTTGTTCAGGTGTGTGTGCATTTCTGATGGGTGTCATCAGCCATGGCTCCAGTGTGTATCCAGCATCCCCCATTGGGTGACCGTGTGGGATGTCCCCATTGGCAAATGTCTGGTACAACGGCGTCAGATGCCAGATGTGGGAATCGTGGTAGCTTCCAGGGCAGCCAGCACACACATTCATTATTATGCCCTGGGCATCGCACACGATCTGGCAGTTGGAGGGGAAGCCCCTGCGGTTGATGTAGGCCCTACCCCGCTCACCTGGTGGTGCTTTAATGCATATGTGCCTGCAGTCTATTGCACCCACTACCTCAGGGTATTCTGCTATCTGGTGGAAGAGACGAATATTGCTGGCCAACGCCTCACGGGTGATGGGGAAATATACATGCTCACTGACATGTGCTGACATGGCATCCAGGAACTGGTGGAGTACCCTGGATGCTGATGCCTGTGAAATCCCCATCATATCCCCAGCTGGCCTTTGGAAGGTACCTGTAGCTAGTATTCTTAAACCTACACATAACTTGGTATCCACTGGGATGGGTTCTCCTCTGTTAGTTCTGTGTGTGAGCCTGAGGCGTGGCCGGCACAGCTCAACAATTTGCTATTAGAGATCCCTGTCCACCCTATAGTGCTCCATTATCTCCAGCTTATGTAGCCCTTGGTAGGTTACCCTGGGTCTGTACACTCTTCTCTGTCTCCTCACTGTGGGTTGTTCAGCAGCATTCACATTCTCACCACCCTCAGCCTCTTGTACATGCTGGTTTATGATCGCAAAAGCAGCCCCTAACATTTTTTCTCTTGCTTTCGTTTTGTAAAATTTCCCCATCTATATACACCAGTGGTGCAGAGTTTTTGGGTAAAATAAGGGGGAAAGGTGTTTGCATAGTTTATAGTGGTGTGCTGGGCTGGTCTGCTGCCTATGTAGTTGGCTGAATCTGACATTTCACTTGTCAGCTAATCTAGTTCTCCTTGATTACCTTCCCACTGCTGTTTTCACTTCCCATTGCCTCCCTGTTTAAGCACGGGAGTGTGCCGCATACATGGAGTGCTCAAATGTGTACAGAGCTGCTTTTTCCTGGTTTAACTTCATTTTTCTTCCTGTAGAACCTGGTGCACGCCACGCACACCCGCTTACACTTGGTAAATGTGCTAGGCAGGTTTAGACACACCACTAGCTTAGCTGTGCTAACCTAGGAGCAATCTCAAGCCACAGGTCTCCAATCCACTTACAGTATGCCTGACACCACCCCATAATGCCACCTATATCCTAGTCTTGCACCCAGCTATTTATACTCTTACACTCTTGGGACCTGCCTCACACCCTGGGAAAATCTGGGATTCACTAACCTTTCCCTCATTTGCATAGGATTGCCTACTAATGCATAGTTACATGTCCCACACTGAGCCTCCCCCCTTAGCAACCACTACTCACTGGCCAAGTTGTCTTTTGCCTGCCATTGACTTGCATGGCAGAATACTGATTTTTGTTAGAATGCTCATTTTCAGTTTATTTTATTATTTTACACCCAATCCCATTGGCACGCTGCTGTCCTATGCTTACACAGCTGAGATCAGCAATAAATAAATAAATAAATAAATAAAAGTTGTTTTATTTATTTTTTTTATGGTTTGCAATGCCAATGGCCTTCTACTTGGCCACTGGCATGCTTCCTCAATAATATGCAGCCTTTATTTGGAGCTGTCATAGTTTAATTTTGGAATTTGCAGAAATGTACTCAGTAACTGAGTACATTTCTGCAGATTGCACTCATCTTGCCCGGACTATTGCAAGCTTCCTGGATTGCAATATCACCTCATTTGCATGGATTTCTCCAGCAAATGAGGTGATTTGCATACCAGGGCTTAGTCCGTGCAAGATTAGTACTGGAGCTCTCATGCACGCCCCTGCTGACTGTTCCTGGATCACACGGCAGACATATTGCCTGCGTGAGCTACTGCACTCATCTTGCACTCCGTGCAGGCTTTTGGGAGTCTGAGGGAGTGTTTATACAGCTAAAATAGACAATAATAATTGTGTTTTAATTGATTTTTATATCTAGGAATTTATTTAAGAAATCCTCATGTTCTGTAGGGAGGCATTGATATTGTGCAGTAGATTTTTATAATATTACATTTGATGCTATTGATATTAACTATTGCATAAGTAATTTGTAGTCTTGGTTTGTTTTTCTGTCTTCTAGATTTTAAAATTTATTTTACAAAGACGGAGACATTGCTATCATACCACAAGATCTGTAACAATTAAGGAATGCATACTATGGAATTTGTGATATGCATTTTGATCCTTAAATACTGGTTCAGTAATAATGCAAGCATTAACGTCCTCAAAAGAAAAGTTTCTAAGTCATCCATCTTATTCTTGAGACTTCTGTCATTTAGTAAAGCCACTTTCAGCTCTGTTTATTGTCTTAATTTTATTTACATTTGTTAGGTGGATAAGTGGGCTGCTCCAGCAATCCTTTTGTTTCATGATTCAGACAAACTGGCAACCCCTTTAGATGACCTGTCATATAAGGTAAAAAGAACATATGATACAAGCATTGCAAATATAAGATGAGATATTTTACATAAGATGTTTGTATTTGTTGTTAGGATTACTTGTAAGAAATGTTCCCTCTGAGCTCTACACAAGTGTAGATGCACATGGCAGATGGGATTGTGACACATCATCCATAGTGATCTTGCCAAATTAATGTTTTGTTTGTATTGTTTTAATTTATTTCTAATTTAGTCTCCCTTTCATTAGATGCTTTAATGAAGTCAGTCATTTACCTTAATGGACTAACAATCTAAGGAAAAGAGGACCATCACTCTTCTGGCACTTCTGTAAAGTCCTAATCAGTTATGCACTTAGCTCCATATTATGTCTAATGAGGTCTGATTCCAAACAGCCTTATAAATCTAAACATATAGCCTAGCATTTATGTAAAGTCCTAATCAGTTATGCAGTTAGCTCCTCATTATGTCTAATGAGGTCTGATCGCACACAGCCATGAAAATCTAAACATATAGCCTGGATCATTTCATGTGAGCAGAAGATCATTGGGTGGTGCACTGCATACACAAATTCAGACTTATTCTGTGGCTATAAGATTCTTATTCTCTCCTCTTCTATATTATGAATATTTAAACTCATTATTCCACATCAGCATACTTTTAAGAAATAGGTCATGCACATTTAGATAATTTAACCAGGTAAAATAACATTTTTATCACTGGCATAATTTCTGAGTTAGGGAAATCTTACATATACCTGTTAAAAGTAGTCTCTAAGGCTCAAAAGACTTGTTGAAAACATTTAGGTGCATGGCTAAGCTTATAATAGCCTCAGTGTTTGTTCATTAGCCTAGTAATCACTTATAAGCATATTAACCTATTTCATCGCTGGTCTTATTTCTACATTTTTTTCATGGTTTGCTTGTATAATGAAGTTCATAGAAACAGAATAATGAGACATCCAAGGCTTGACAGAATGTGCAAGTTTATTACAATTTCAAGTATTGCATCCAGTTGTCTTTTGCTTTGCCTGTCTAGCTTATCAAATAAAGGTACCCTTTTTGTCTATACAAATTTAAGTTCCCTTGGTAATGTGTCAAAGTCAAAGTCAAACCCCGGGATTTACTAAACTTCCGTGCAGGACTAATCTAGTCCTGCACGGAAGCGGCAGTTTAAGTGGAGGATGGCAGCGCGCCATGCATAATAATGAAGGCGCGCTGCTTGAGCTCCAAATCCTACACGGAGCATGGACGAGTGCAGGGGGCGTGTCTGAGAGCAGAGCTTTCAGAATAAACATGCCCCTGCAAAGTATAACAGAAGAAAGTGTAAATAAATGAGCGAGACCACTCATAGGTGTCTGCATATCCTCAGCAACAGTACCCATGTGTTCAACAGCAGCAGTATATTTAAATAAAATGAAGAGACCTTTTTATTTATTTTATTAAAACCCTGAGTACAGCTAACCATAGGTGCGTGGGTGTGCCCATCACCTAGCTATGGTTAAAGCAGCTGAAAAGGCTGAAGAGGATAACAAGTAATATATATGCCAATGAAACAGCACAGCAATAGTGGAGTGGTTAGAGCATCTGCCAAATGAACAAGCATTCCTGGTTTGAGTCCCACTGCAGCACAAATCACTTCCCATGGGAAATCTGCATATGAACTTAATTTTACATCATTTTGCCGTATAAACTACAGAATAACAATTAAATGTGAACTGGAGTACTGCATGAAATGCACATGTGACGTGTCAGTGTCATAATGAATAAGGCACTAGTAAGCAGGTTTAACCACAAATAAGCAGCAGTAAGCGTGTCCAAGTGCGTTTGCATGGAGGTAAGCATTGCCCACACAGAGTAAGCAAAGTAGAAGCTAATGAGTGTAAGAAACTGTCATGGGAGGTCAGCAGTGCATACCATCGTGCAAATCCACGCATACCCACTTACAACCACATTAAAGTGCCTTAGACACTATGGATCCAATGGCCCAGGTCCTGCCCAGCAACAAAATACACTGCCTCAAACTCAGGACTCTGTACACTATAGTCACAGTAGTTAACCACTAAGCCATCATAGCAATAAATAAGCGTGATCAAGGCCATACATCCCATACACCCACATGGATATATATATATATATATATATATATATATATATATATATATATATATATATACACACAATTATATATATATATATATGTATGCAGACATATATATATATATATATATATATATATATATATATGTGTGTGTGTGTGTGTGTGTGTGTGTGTGTATGCAGACATATATATATATATATATATATATATATATATATATATATATATATATATATAGATATATAGGTGTGTGTGTGTGTGTGTAGATATACACAGATATACAGCTATGACAGGAAACAGCACACAAGAATGACATATGTTCACAGGCTATGCCAATGGAAGTGAGGGGGCCCAAGCAAAAAACATGTACACATAGCATCACCTTCCATCCCCCCAGCCGGACAGAGGAAACATACACACAAATCCACAAACAATGTAAATAGTCCACTGCTCCCCAGACCACAGGCAGAATACAACTGGGGGATACACAGTGCACCCGTGAAATCTAAACTTGGAATACAGACAGGAGCGCCCCTTGCGGGATGCCCCAATAATTGACATATAATGCAAGGAAGCCGATGCAATGACCATTCTAGCCAGGATGTGTACATACCCAGAATACAAGGGTGGGAAAGCCTGATGACCCATGGGTCGAGACAATGTATGACATGGGTCCCGTGAAATGGAGAGTGGACAGCGTGTAGTGGTATGGTCAGACCCGACCTGTACCCAGAGTAAGGCTGGGTGCTGTAGAGGAGGTGTGGGTGGGAGAACTATGGGTAGCTAGTTATGGGTCTAGGTGTGCAGGTGTTGTCTGATGTGGGTCTATACAGACAGCCCAAGGGATGTAAGCAAAAGTGTGCATTGGGCAGAGGCGTCACCCAATGAGCAGCCACACCCACTACGAGTCCCACTGCAGCAAAGTCTAATCTACATGGCAAGGAACAGAATAACCAGATGTAGATGTATGTATGTAGAGGTATGTGTGTGTATATCTACCCATAGCTACACAAAGATATACCTCTCCCTCTCCGTAGTACAAATGTATACATACAGAGACAGAATACATATACATATCCACATATAGATATATACATATGCAGACACCCATACACCCATATGTCGTTAGATATATATAGACAGCACTATATAAATATATACATGTATGCATACATATACAGATATATCTGTATATAGTAATGTATATATATATATATATATATATATATATATATATATATATATGTGTGTGTGTGTGTGTGTGTGTGTGTGTTTAAATATACACATGTATATAGCTAGGATATGATTCAGCAGTTACGAAGTTACGAATTACATATGTTCACAGGCCATGCCAATGAGGGTGAGGGGTCCAATCAACAAACATGTAACACGTAGCAGCAACCCTACCAGACAGGTGAAATATACAAACAGACGATACAAGTAAACACACTAGTGCTTCCCACACCACCAGCAGGACACTACCAGTGGGAGAGACCTGCTTCATCTAATCTTGAAACAAAGACATAAATGTCCCTTGTGGGACATCCCAAACATTAATGATAATCGGAGTCAGTCCCTGTAATGATTTATCCAATCAGGCTGTATACATACATGGACCAGTAGGTTCTGCAAGCCTGATGACCCATGGGTTGAGACAACATACAACATAGGTGCCTACACGTCGAGAGTGGGCAGTGTGTAGTGGTGTGGTTAGACCTCAACTGCATCCACAGTAAGGAGGAGTGCCATAGAGGAGGGCCAGGTGGGGGAACTATGGGTATGCAATTATGGGCCTAGGTGTGCAGGTGTTGGCTGGCGCAGTTGTATTCAGACTGCCCTAGGGATGTCAGTAATATTGCGAATTGGGCAGAGTTTACTCCCATACCTCTCAGCCTCTAAGAGCTAAACCACTGGACAGAACTTAAACCTTTGGGGGGACAAGTAGGGACAGAAAGCACATATTCCACTTACAACCTTAGAAAGCTGATAAAATAATAGGCTATGCATTAGCATGACACTTCTGAAGGATGTGGAGTCGTAAACCCAATTACTTGTCTGTATTTAATGGTGTCAGTTCCCATGTATTTGCCAGACAGCTGCGGATTGTAAGAGGAAAACACCACTATTATGAAGCAAATCCTGGACAGGCCACAGAGTCTGTACAGTCGACAGGCATGCGTACGCCTACAGGTAGCCATTCCCGATATGGGTTCCACCACAGCACAGTCCAGTGTACATGGCAAAGTACGGTATAACCATATGTTGTTGCATTACCCACTACACAACACCTATGAACACATGGTCGCAACACCCCACTGTAGGCATGTAAGCCGATGTAATAGGCATCGCAAAGTTTTATTGAAGTCTCCACCCCCACCCAGGGGTGTGAGTGTCTGACGCAAACACCAAATGCAGTGCATATGCACAGCTGGTGTCGTAGACAACATGGCCAGCTGTGGACCTTCCCTGCAGCCATCATGCACATCCCTGGATAATCCCCCGACTAACACCCCCCTTTATGCCCCATGCACACCATGTACCTATCAGACCCTGTTCCATTCCTCTTAATGTCTATGGGTACATGTAGATGGCACACTCTTCCCCCACTATATTGCCAGTATCTGGAACCCCAACCCACATGTAGTATCACAGCTGTCTCACAGGACACATGTAAGTAACACATGAAGGAACACCACAAGAACACCTGGAGCAGTACAGGCTCACCACCTTGCGAAACCCCCTCACCTCACACTCTATACCATGACATCAACTAGTGATACTGACACCTCTTGTCCTGCCTTGCATACAAATCCCAACATCCGACACATCGTTCATATTGCTCCCCATCCAATTATACCTACAGGCTACAATACAGTTACAATGTCACCCCCACTACCTACCTTCTTAGTGCTTAGCTATTTGCCTCTACTGTACTACACAGGTATGGAATGACTAAACCTACCCTGAATACCTGCATGTAACCTATCCAGACCTGTGAAACAGGAATCCTACCTCACCCTAAACTGACCTTTGTCAACAGTCATACCTGACATGTAAACCTGACCTAAGCATGGATAATACTAACAGTTTAACATAAACTAAGCATGATTAATGGGGGATGTAGCTATGTCATGACTGTTACCATCTATGAATGTGAACACCCCTGTATTAATTGGGATATGTCGCTTGGGTCAATGTAGAGCTCTACACCCCAGGCCACTGCTGACAATGGACAAGCACACAGTCTGAGTGTCCCAGTTGAAAGATGTGAACAAAACACACAATGTTTCGCATGTGTAAGCGGGAGCAAGAGGGTGTATGCCTGTTTGGCCACTGGTATGTAAGTACCACACTGGTGAAGCACTGTACAGGCTAACTGAGTACAAGATGTCATAACCAGAGGGCAGTAA